>NC_048568.1:42798054-43133054 GCF_013265735.2 Oncorhynchus mykiss | reverse complement strand
GATGGAGATTATAACAAAACATGGTCAAGATGTTCAAATGTTCATAAATGACCAGCATGGTCCAATAATAATAAGGCAGAGCAGTTGAAACTGGAGCAGCAAAGACATAGACAAGCGTCCCTTGTTATGACCAAATAACTCAATCTTTTATTTCATCAGTACACAGCACCTTATTCCAAAATGAAGCTGGCTTGTCCAAATGTGCGTTTGCGTTACCTCAAGCGACTCTGTTTGTGGCGTGTGTGCAGAAAAAGGCTTCTTGCGCATCCCTCTCCCATACAGCTTCTCCCTGTGCAAAGTGCACTGAACTGTTGAAACGATGCACAGTGACACCATCTGCAGCAGGATGATGTTGTAGGTCTTTGGAGGTGGTCTGTGGGCTGTTTTTGACCTTTCTCACCATCCTTCGCCCTTTGCCCTTTACCCTTTGCCTCTCCAATATTTTACTTGGCCTGCCACTTCTGGCCTTAACAAGAACTGTGCCTGTGGTCTTCCATTTCCTCACTGTGTTCCTCACAGTGGACACTGACAGCTTCAATCTCAGCGATAGCTTTTTGTAGCATTCCTCTAAACCATCATGTTGAACAATCTTTGTTTTCAGGTCACTTGAGAGTTGTTTTGAGGCCCCCCCCCCACCCCATGTTGCCACTCTTCAGAGGAGAGTCAAAGAGACCAACAACTTGCAATTTGGCCACCTTAAATACCTTTTCTCATGATTGGATGCGCTTGTCTATGAAGTTCCAGGCTTAATGAGCTCACCAAACCAATTGTGTGTTCCAATTAATCAGTGCTAAGTAGTTACAGGTATTTAAATCAACAGAATGACAAGGGTGCCCACATTTTTGCATAGCCTATTTTTTCACATCTGATTTAATTTCACACTTAATATTGCTACACTAAAAATCTTTGTCTCGCACGATACCCCAGTACTCAGCTTTTTATTAGAAAATGAATGGCATGCCACTGTGCTCATTTTTCTGTGACGACAGAGTAAATTATTACGCAGCCTCAGAGGGATGCCCAAACTTCTCCATACGATTGTATAGATCTGTATTCATGTGAAATCCATAGATTAGGGCTTAATACATTTATTTCAACTGACTAATTTCCTAATATGGACTGTAACTCAGTAAAACAAATATATTGTTGCATGTTACGTTTATGTTTTTGTTTGTTTGTTTGTTTGTTTGTTTGTTTGTTTGTTTGTTTTTACAGAGATGCCAACATCTCTAAACAATGGAATTACATGTCCTCAATGATTGAAGGCAGGCGAGATCAGGTGGGACCATTCTAGCCAATGAGAGGGCAGATAACGCGCGTGAAAAAAAAAAAAAAACCCAGGCACAACCAAGTCATTTTTTCTCCAAGTTGAGGGAATGCCAGGTGCATCCACTTATATCAGTACGTTGGTACCAGCCTAAATATTTATGACGCTTCTATTCCATCCAAATAAGACTCAAGTAATTCAACACTTTCTCATAGACCTCCATACAAAAAAATATATAGTTTTCCCACACAGACTGATTTTGTTTCGAGTAAATCCTATCGCTGTGCCTCTTGCTCTCTGACCTCTCTTCTTTCCCCACCATGAAGGAGGCCATCGGCCGACTGCAGATGGGCCATTCCATGGTCACCCTTCCCCCAAGGGCCGATAAGAGCCAATCAGGAGGCACGGTATCGATGGCAGCCAGAGGGACTGTGGCTGACAGAACCTTGCCTGCAGCTGTTCCCCCCCCCCCCCCCCCCCCACTCAATCACAACAAACAAACAGTTGAATATGAATCCTTGTCATGTGAAGAGAAATTATAGATAAAATAGTGATCGGCCATAAACATTACACAACATAAACATTCCACAACAAGTTGGAAATCGCAAATTAAAAAAATGAGTGGTTTGGAAGGAAATCAATGGCTAACTGCAAGAGTTGCAAAGCAATCATTAGCCTGCTATTCAGTGGAGTGGGTGTGTGGTCCGAGTCTGGGTTTAAGGGGTCTCTTTTCCAACCTTAACAGAATAAACATTCACATGCAACACCATGGGACAGGAAAGGTTGAATACATTGGCCATGCTGTCAATCCAGCATGACTTCTGCCGCATTCAAAACAACTGGAAACTGGGAAATCTCAGACTTCAGTGAGTTCAAGACAACTGGAAACTCAAGAAAAAAAAACAAGCTCCGACTGAGAAAATACGTTTTGAACAGTCATCCAACTCGGAATCCCAAGTCGGGAACTCGGACCTCCTTCTAGAGTTCCGACCTGAACACCGACGTCATGATCTAACTTTTTTTTCCCGAGTTCCCAGTTGTCTTGAAAGCAGCATAAATCCAGAAACACTTTTGATGACAAAGTTTGGCCAAAAGAAGGAACCGCCGTGCCGTGAGCACAGCAAAGTAACAAGGTGAGTCAAAAAATGTACTGTATGCTGCAGCATAAATGATGTTAGGGAGATATGTATGCTGTAGCTAAGAAAATAACACCACAGATTGAACAATGAGACGGATATTACAGTGGATGTTTAATTGTCAAGCATCCGCTCGGCAGATATGGTAGTGAGAGGAAGCCCACTGGCATTTGGGAGAAGATGGAACGAGATGGATTTTGGCCGACATTTTGCACATTTTCCTCATCGACGAAACATTTGATCTCAATACAGTTTTCTGTTCCCAAAACTAACATTTGTTGCGAACCGAACTTTAACCTTTGCAAACGTTTTTAACGTTTTTTTTTTTTATTGTTTAGAAGGAGAATTTAGTTATTGCACACGCCCATTTTACAGAGGAGGCGTTCCCTAACGAAAATATGCAGATGATGATAAGAAACGCCAATAGGATCTCGCTAGCTCGTGCTTGGCTCTGCCCCCCTCCTTTGCTTGTTCTGTCCACTCTGACTCATTTGTTCCCATTGGAAATGACAGGCTGTGGTCTATCTTGGTTTAGTTATAAGACTCTTTGGTAATACGGCATGTTGTGTAGTAACTGGTGCAGACCTGGGGACCGACAAACTCCAAACCCCTATTTCTCATACTAGGGTCCTTCAGAATGTGAACCATGGTTGGCTATGCATCCTTCTGGAAACACGCATTGAACTGGAGCCAGAGGCATGGTCAATCAGTATTGGGCTTTTCAGTCTCAAACGGCCATGATCCTTTGAACATGTTTTGGGGGTGATGAAACAACAGAGCCCCATTCAATGAAGGGAAGTGGGTGGAGCTTGACAAAAGGGGGCATGAATTGTTGGCATACAGTGCCTTGCGAAAGTATTCGGCCCCCTTGAACTTTGCGACCTTTTGCCACATTTCAGGCTTCAAACATAAAGATATAAAACTGTATTATTTTGTGAAGAATCAACAACAAGTGGGACACAATCATGAAGTGGAACGACATTTATTGGATATTTCAAACTTTTTTAACAAATCCAAAACTGAAAAATTGGGCGTGCAAAATTATTCAGCCCCTTTACTTTCAGTGCAGCAAACTCTCTCCAGAAGTTCAGTGAGGATCTCTGAATGATCCAATGTTGACCTAAATGACTAATGATGATAAATACAATCCACCTGTGTGTAATCAAGTCTCCGTATAAATGCACCTGCACTGTGATAGTCTCAGAGGTCCGTTAAAAGCGCAGAGAGCATCATGAAGAACAAGGAACACACCAGGCAGGTCCGAGATACTGTTGTGAAGAAGTTTAAAGCCGGATTTGGATACAAAAAGATTTCCCAAGCTTTAAACATCCCAAAGAGCACTGTGCAAGCGATAATATTGAAATGGAAGGAGTATCAGACCACTGCAAATCTATCAAGACCTGGCCGTTCCTCTAAACTTTCAGCTCATACAAGGAGAAGACTGATCAGAGATGCAGCCAAGAAGCCCATGATCACTCTGGATGAACTGCAGAGATCTACAGCTGAGGTGGGAGACTCTGTCCATAGGACAACAATCAGTCATATATTGCACAAATCTGGCCTTTATGGAAGAGTGGCAAGAAGAAAGCCATTTCTTAAAGATATCCATAAAAAGTGTTGTTTAAAGTTTGCCACAAGCCACCTGGGAGACACACCAAACATGTGGAAGAAGGTGCTCTGGTCAGATGAAACCAAAATTGAACTTTTTGGCAACAATGCAAAACGTTATGTTTGGCGTAAAAGCAACACACCTGAACACACCATCCCCACTGTCAAACATGGTGGTGGCAGCATCATGGTTTGGGCCTGCTTTTCTTCAGCAGGGACAGGGAAGATGGTTAAAATTGATGGGAAGATGGATGGAGCCAAATACAGGACCATTCTGGAAGAAAACCTGATGGAGTCTGCAAAAGACCTGAGACTGGGACGGAGATTTGTCTTCCAACAAGACAATGATCCAAAACATAAAGCAAAATCTACAATGGAATGGTTCAAAAATAAACATATCCAGGTGTTAGAATGGCCAAGTCAAAGTCCAGACCTGAATCCAATCGAGAATCTGTGGGAAAAACTGAAAACTGCTGTTCACAAATGCTCTCCATCCAACCTCACTGAGCTCGAGGTGTTTTGCAAGGAGGAATGGGAAAAAAATTCAGTCTCTCGATGTGCAAAACTGATAGAGACATACCCCAAGCGACTTACAGCTGTAATCGCAGCAAAAGGTGGTTCTGCTAGATGGGATACCTCCTGGGGGACTCGGCCAGTCGACGGTCCTAAAGTCATTTGGAGAGGTAAAATTGAAGAGGTACATTTTTAGAAGCTCAGCGTAACTACCATTTCTTGCTTTCTCAAATGTCAACCAAATCTTAACATATTTAGTCTGTTGGGCGCCTTTCGTTGTTACGTGTTGCTGACTAATCTCAGAGGGCCCTCAGCTGTCACGTTGCTGACTAAACTCGGAGGGCCCTCAGCTGTCACGTTGCTGACTAAACTCGGAGGGCCCTCAGCTGTCACGTTGCTGACTAAACTCAGAGGGCCCTCAGCTGTCATGTTGCTGACTAAACTCAGAGGGCCCTCAGCTGTCATGTTGCTGACTAAACTCAGAGGGCCCTCAGCTGTCATGTTGCTGACTAAACTCAGAGGGCCCTCAGCTGTCATGTTGCTGACTAAACTCAGAGGGCCCTCAGCTGTCATGTTGCTGACTAAACTCAGAGGGCCCTCAGCTGTCATGTTGCTGACTAAACTCAGAGGGCCCTCAGCTGTCATGTTGCTGACTAAACTCAGAGGGCCCTCAGCTGTCATGTTGCTGACTAAACTCAGAGGGGGACTTCCAGAGAGTGGAGAGGTGATTAATACAGGTGTAGATCTTACCTTGAAATACTGAATACAACAGGTGTAGTAGATCTTACCTTGAAATGCTTACTTACAAGCCCTTAACCAACAATGCAGTTTAAAGAACAATAAGAGTTACGAAAAATATTTACTAAATAAACTTAAGTTTACAGGGGGTACCGGTACAGAGTCAATGTGGAGGCTATATACAGGGGGTACCGGTACAGAGTCAATGTGGAGGCTATATACAGGGGGTACCTGTACAGAGTCAATGTGGAGACTATATACAGGGGGTACCGGTACAGAGTCAATGAGGAGGCTATATACAGGGGGTACCGGTACAGAGTCAATGTGGAGGCTATATACAGGGGGTACCGGTACAGAGTCAATGTGGAGACTATATAAAGGGGGTACCTGTACAGAGTCAATGTGGAGACTATATACAGGGGGTACCGGTACAGAGTCAATGTGGAGACTATATACAGGGGGTACCGGTACAGAGTCAATGTGGAGACTATATACAGGGGGTACCGGTACAGAGTCAATGTGGAGACTATATACAGGGGGTACCGGTACAGAGTCAATGTGGAGACTATATACAGGGGGTACCTGTACAGAGTCAATGTGGAGGCTATATACATGGGGTACCGGTACAGAGTCAATGTGGAGACTATATACAAGGGGTACCTGTACAGAGTCAATGTGGAGGCTATATACAGGGGGTACCTGTACAGAGTCAATGTGGAGGCTATATACAGGGGGTACCTGTACAGAGTCAATGTGGAGGCTATATACAGGGGGTACCGGTACAGAGTCAATGTGGAGGCTATATACAGGGGGTACCGGTACAGAGTCAATGTGGAGGCTATATACAGGGGGTACCGGTACAGAGTCAATGTGGAGGCTATATACAGGGGGTACCGGTACAGAGTCAATGTGGAGGCTATATACAGGGGGTACCTGTACAGAGTCAATGTGGAGACTATATACAGGGGGTACCGGTACAGAGTCAATGTGGAGACTATATACAGGGGGTACCTGTACAGAGTCAATGTGGAGACTATATACAGGGGGTACCTGTACAGAGTCAATGTGGAGACTATATACAGGGGGTACCTGTACAGAGTCAATGTGGAGACTATATACAGGGGGTACTGGTACAGAGTCAATGTGGAGGCTATATACAGGGGGTACCTGTACAGAGTCAATGTGGAGACTATATACACGGGGTACCGGTACAGAGTCAGTGTGGAGACTATATACAGGGGGGTACCTGTACAGAGTCAATGTGGAGGCTATATACAGGGGGTACCGGTACAGAATCAATGTGGAGGCTATATACAGGGGGTACCGGTACAGAGTCAGTGTGGAGGCTATATACAGGGGGTACCGGTACAGAGTCAATGTGGAGGCTATATACAGGGGGTACCTGTACAGAGTCAATGTGGAGGCAATATACAGGGGGTACTGGTACAGAGTCAATGTGGAGGCTATATACAGGTGGTACCGGCACAGAGTCAATGTGGAGACTATATACAGGGGGTACCTGTACAGAGTCAATGTGGAGACTATATACAGGGGGTACCGGTACAGAGTCAATGTGGAGGCTATATACAGGGGGTACCGGTACAGAGTCAATGTGGAGGCTATATACAGGGGGTACCGGTACAGAGTCAATGTGGAGGCTATATACAGGGGGTACCTGTACAGAGTCAATGTGGAGGCAATATACAGGGGGTACCGGTACAGAGTCAATGTGGAGGCTATATACACGGGGTACTGGTACAGAGTTAATGTGGAGGCTATATACAGGGGGTACCGGTTAGTCGAGGTCATTGAGGTAATGTGTATGTCGATGAGAATGGGGGCGTGCTCGGCCCTCCTTTTCCTATAGTCCACAGTCAGCTCCTTTGCCTTGCTCACATTGAGGGAGAGGTTGCTGTCCTGGAACTGACAGGTCTCTCCCTATTGGCTGTCTCATCATTGTTGGTGATCAGGCCTACCACTGTTGTGTTGTCAGCAAACTTAATGATGTTGTTGGAGTCGTGCCATGCGGTCATGGGTGAACAGGGAGTACAGGAGGGGACTAAGTACGCATCCCTGAGTGGCCCACGTGTAGGGATCAGCGTGACAGATGTGTTGTTGCCTACCTACCCTTACCACTTGAGGGGCGGCCCGTCAGGGAGTCCAGGATTCAGTTGCTGAGGGAGGTGTTTAGTCCCAGGGTCCTGAGCTTTGAGGGTACTATGGTGTGGAACGCTGAGCTGTAGTCAACGAACGGCATTCTCACCTAGGTGTTAGTTTTTTCCAGGTCGGAAAGGGCAGTGTGGAGTGCAATGGAGATTCCGCCATCTGTGGATCTGTTGTGGCGGTATAAAAAAAAATTGGAGTGGGTCTAGGGGTTTCTGGGAAATGGTGTTGATGTGAGCCATGACCAGTCTTTTTCAAAGCACTTCATGGCTACAAGACAAGAGTGCTACGGGTTTGGTAGTGATTGGTGTGGTTCTAATTACACCCTCGAAAAATGTTCACTCCCTCAGCATTGGGACACGTGTGAAAAGGGGTGAGTGGAAGTGGGAGAATTCCACTCGTTTTCTATTTATTTTTTTTGTAATTCTCCATCCCTTCAGCCAATGAAAACTTCTCCCGACATGCAGGCTTCTTCTACGACAGTTTGTGGTGGTCTGCAGCTGTGATGCTAATGGATGGGAGTGTTTACAGGAAGGATGCTGTTGTATTAGTCGAAGTGATTTAAAGGAGGA
The DNA here is from genome assembly GCF_013265735.2 of Oncorhynchus mykiss. Taxonomy (NCBI): domain Eukaryota; kingdom Metazoa; phylum Chordata; class Actinopteri; order Salmoniformes; family Salmonidae; genus Oncorhynchus; species Oncorhynchus mykiss. The sequence goes on along the minus strand of NC_048568.1, from coordinate 43,125,057 downwards.
TGATGAGAGAGGTGGGGGGGTAGAGAGAGAGAGAGAGAGGGGTGGGGGGTAGAGAGAGAGAGGTGGGGGGGGGGTAGAGAGAGAGAGAGGTGGGGGGTAGAGAGAGAGAGAGAGGTGGGGGGTAGAGAGAGAGGTGGGGGGTAGAGAGAGAGAGAGAGAGGAGGGGGGTAGAGAGAGAGAGAGAGGTGGGGGGTAGAGAGAGAGAGAGGTGGGGGGTAGAGAGAGAAGTGGGGGGTAGAGCGAGAGAGGTGGGGGGTAGAGAGAGAGAGAGAGGTGGGGGGGTAGAGAGAGAGAGAGAGGTGGAGGTAGAGAGAGAGGTGGGGGGTAGAGAGAGAGAGAGAGGTGGGGGGTAGAGAGAGAGAGAGGTGGGGGGTAGAGAGAGAGAGAGGTGGGGGGTAGAGAGAGAAGTGGGGGGTAGAGCGAGAGAGAGAGGTGGGGGTGGGTAGAGAGAGAGAGGTGGGGGGGTGGAGAGAGAGAGAGGTGGGGGTAGAGAGAGAGAGAGGTGGGGGTAGAGAGAGAGAAGTGGGGGGGTAGAGAGAGAGGTGGGAGGTAGAGAGAGAGAGAGGTGGGGGGTAGAGAGAGAGAGGTGGGGGGTAGAGAGAGAGAGGTGGGGGGTAGAGAAAGAGAGAGTTGGGGGGGTAGAGAGAGAGAGGTGGGGGGATAGAGAGAGAGGTGGGGGGTAGAGAGAGAGGTGGGGGGTAGAAAGAGAGAGGTGGGGGGGTAGAGAGATAGTTGGGGGGGTAGAGAGATGGTTGGGGGTAGAGAGATAGTTGGGGGTAGAGAGAAAGAGAGGTGGGGGTAGCGAGAGAGAAAGGAGGGGGGTAGAAAGAGAGGTAAAACACCAAATTCAGAATCTGCAATTCTGCAAAAATATCCTCCGTGTACAATGTAAAACACCAAATAATGCACGCAGAGCAGAATTAGGCCGATACCGGCTAATTATCAAAATCCAGGAAAGAGCTGTTGAATTCTACAACCACCTAAAAGGAAGTGATTCCCAAACCTTCCATAACAAAGCCATCACCTACAGAGAGATGAACCTGGAGAAGAGTCCCCTAAGCAAGCTGGTCCTGGGGCTCTGTTCACAAACACAAACACACCCTACAGAGCCCCAGGACAGCAACACAATTAGACCCAACCAAATCATGAGAAAACAAAAAGATAATTACTTAACACATTGGAAAGAATTAACAAAAAAACAGAGCAAACTAGAATGCTATTTGGCCCTAAACAGAGAGTACACAGTGGCAGAATACCTGACCACTGTGACTGACCCAAACTCAAGGAAAGCTTTGACTAGACTCAGTGAGCATAGCCTTGCTATTGAGAAAGGCCACCGAAGGCAGACCTGGCTCTCAAGAGAAGACCGACTATGTGCACACTGCACACAAAATGAGGTGGAAACTGAGCTGCACTTCCTAACCTCCTGCGAAATGTATGACCATATTAGAGAGACATATTTCCCTCAGATTACACAACTCCACAAAGAATTCGAAAACAAATCCAATTTTGAAAAACTCCCATATCTATTGAGTGAAATACCACAGTGTGCCATCACAGCAGCAATATGTGTGACCTGTTGCCACAAGAAAAGGGCAACCAGTTTATTTTGTTTATTATCTATTTCACTTGCTTTGGCAATGTTAACATATGTTTCCCATGCCAATAAATCCCTTAAATTGAATTGAGCTGTGAGGGCAGAGAGAGTTGGGGGGGATAGAGAGAGGTTTGAATTTCAGGCTGTAAGTAAGAGAAGAGGGAGAGGAGAAGGGAGAGGGGGAGGGAGAGGAGAAGGGAGAGGGGGAGGGAGAGGAGAAGGGATTGGAGGAGGGAGAGGAGAAGGGAGAGGAGAAGGGAGAGGAGGAGGGAGAGGAGAAGGGAGAGGGGGAGGGAGAGGAGAAGGGAGAGGGGGAGGGAGAGGATAAGGGAGAGGGGGAGGGAGAGGAGAAGGGAGAGGGGAGGGAGAGGAGAAGGGAGAGGAGAAGGGAGAGGAGGAGGGAGAGGAGAAGGGAGAGGGGGAGGGAGAGGAGAAGGGAGAGGAGGAGGGAGAGGAGAAGGGAGAGGAGGAGGGAGAAGGGAGAGGAGGAGGGTTAGGAGAAGGGAGAGGAGGAGGGAGAGGAGAAGGGAGAGGGGGAGGGAGAGGAGAAGGGAGAGGAGAAGGGAGAGGAGGCGGGAGAGGAGAAGGGAGAGGGGGAGGGAGAGGAGAAGGGAGAAGAGGAGGGAGAAGGGGGAGAGGAGAAGGGAGAGGAGGAGGGTTAGGAGAATGGAGAGGAGGATGGAGAGGAGAAGGGAGAGGGGAGGGAGCGGAGAAGGGAGAGGAGGAGGGTTAGGAGGAGGGAGAGGAGGAGGGAGAGGAGAAGGGAGAGGAGGAGGGTTAGGAGAAGGGAGAGGAGGAGGGGGAGGGAGAGGATAAGGGAGAGGAGGAGGGTTAGGAGAAGGGAGAGGAGGAGGGAGAGGAGAAGGGAGAGGGGAAGGGAGAGGGGGAGGGTTAGGAGAAGGGAGAGGAGAAGGGAGAGGAGGAGGGAGAGGAGAGGAGGAGGGTTAGGAGAAGGGAGAGGAGGAGGGAGAGGAGAAGGGAGAGGAGGAGGGTTAGGAGAGGAGAGAGGAGAAGGGAGAGGAGGAGGGTTGGGAGAGGGGAAGGGAGAGGGGAAGGGAGAGGAGGGGGGAGAGGAGAAGGGAGAGGGGGAGGGTTAGGAGAAGAGAGAGGAGAAGGGAGAGGGGAAGGGAGAGGGGAAGGGAGAGGAGGAGGGAGAGGGGGAGGGTTAGGAGAAGAGAGAGGAGAAGGGAGAGGAGGAGGGTTAGGAGAAGAGAGAGGAGAAGGGAGAGGGGAAGGGAGAGGGGAAGGGAGAGGGGAAGGGAGAGGAGGAGGGAGAGGAGAAGGGAGAGGGGGAGGGAGAGGAGAAGGGAGAGGGGAAGGGTAAGGAGGTCTAAAAGAATTGGAATCCTCTCCAGGGGGAAAGTGGGACCGTAAAGGGAGTGTGTGTTAGATCTTGTTGATAGGCGCTGATGGGCAGTGGTGTAAAGTCCTTAAAATACTTTAAAGTACTACTTTTTTAGTGTATCTGTACTTTACAATTGATATTTTTACCTTATTTTACTTCTCTACATTCCTAGAGAAATTAATGTACTTTTTTTTTTTACATACATTTTCCCTGATACCCAAATGTACTCAGAGAACATCCCTGGTCATCCCTACTGCCTCTGATCTGGTGGACTCACTAAACAGAGGACATCCCTGGTCATCCCTACTGCCTCTGATCTGGAGGACTCACTAAACAGAGAGCATCCCTGGTCATCCCTACTGCCTCTGATCTGGAGGACTCACTAAACAGAGAACATCCCTGGTCCTCCCTACTGCCTCTGATCTGGAGGACTCACTAAACAGAGAACATCCCTGGTCATCCCTACAGCCTCTGATCTGGAGGACTCACTAAACAGAGAACATCCCTGGTCATCCCTACTGCCTCTGATCTGGAGGACTCACTAAACAGAGAACATCCCTGGTCCTCCCTACTACCTCTGATCTGGAGGACTCACTAAACAGAGAACATCCCTGGTCATCCCTACTGCCTCTGATCTGGAGGACTCACTAAACAGAGAACATCCCTGGTCATCCCTACTACCTCTGATCTGGAGAACTCACTAAACAGAGAACATCCCTGGTCATCCCTACTACCTCTGATCTGGAGGACTAACTAAACAGAGAACATCCCTGGTCCAACAAGTCCTCCATATCCCCTTGCCAGTCTCTATCACCTGCAGTGGCGTAAATATTGGTGGCCCATCCCCCTTTAGCCGCTCAAACACCCTCCTTACCAGCTCAGACAGTGTCTCCTGGACATTCCCAAGGAATCTCTCCAGCAGCCTAAGAGACGTTATTCCTGTTGGTTGTGCCCACAGTCGCTTCTGCACGGTGGCCGATTGAACCGATCTCAAAAGGATGGCTGGATTGTGGAGGATAGGCTCCTCCCACAACCCAGGCTCCACCCCCTTCTCGTGTGGGCCTCAGCAGCTGCCAGGCCCTCAGCACTGCAGAGTAGAAATCAGAGAGACCTGCTGTACTCAGCCTCTCCGGCTTCATGAGGAACAGTTGCCGGTCCAACCCTAATCCACCAGCTCTCCTCAGCAGCGCGCATGCTGGTTCCCTCCAGCCGACATCAGAATGGTACATCAGTCTCTGCGTCGTCTTTAGTCGGAAAGCAGCCATCCTGCTCTCCAGTTCCACCAGGCCCTGTCCTCCTTTGCTCTTGCCCCAGTTCACCTTAGCTGACGAAGCTCCCTCGTACACCTTCAGACTGGTCTCTAGTGCCTGCATATCCTGCCCATCCCTGACCATCACAGAAACGTAACCTGCATACGTCGACACTGATACTCTCGACAAGTCCAACACGTCCCTGATTAAGAACAAGTTGTACGTGATTGAGCGTCCCGGTACACAATATGTCTGGCCCTTGTGTACTGTTAGCGAGGACCTTGGCAAATATCTTGTAGTCCACACAGAGCAATGCCACACGACTCTCCTATACCGACGCACTCGCGCACCACGCAAATGAATTCCAGTCCGATTATTCCCCAGAATTCTTTATAAAACTCCACTAAAACATCTGGGTTACGGCCTCTGCCAGTTCATGGGACAACAGAGCAATGTCCATTTCATCCCTGCCAGAGAGAGCTTAGGGAGTTCTGCGAACAAGACCTGAGCACACATAGGATCACGCAGTTCTGCCCTAAACAACTCACTATAGAACTCCACAGTTCACTCCTGCATCTCTCCCCCACAGAGGTCACCCGCCCATCAGACAGCCGTAGACAATGCATATCCTCGGCTTCACCACTCTGTCTTTCCAAACCAAAAAGAAGGAGCTGGGAGCATCCATCTCCTTGAGCATGGAGAACCGATCTCTTACAAGTGCTCCCTTTGTTTTAACCTGGAAAAAACTACCCAGGTCCCTACGTAGTTCGGCTAAATTAGCCTGGAGGCCTACATTTCCTTGCCCCACTATCTCTACCTCCATCTCACTAATACTACGCTCTAGTTCCCCCAATACTCTCCTAGCCTCTGAGGATGAGAGAGCTGTATACTGTTGACAGAAAAGCCAAATTTGGACTTTTCCCACATCCCACCATTGACTCAGAGACTCATTCTCCTCTCCCCACCTTTCCCCCAAAAAAGTCTGGAAACCTGAGCAAAAAGTGGCATCTTGTAAGAGCTTTACATTAAACTTCCAACAGGATGCCTGCCGAGGCCCTGGGGAAATAGACAGCCCAGCCATGGTTATGTGGTGAAATCCCCACCAGGAGAATGGTAGCGCCCAACAGCCTATTGATCCGATTCCTGGACATGTAAAACTGATGGGGTCGGGCTGCACTCACCCCTAGACCCAAAGACCGTTACCCACGTATACAGTCTAGTGATGTCTCGTTCTCCAAACACCCAATAGATGAAACTGATTAATTGTGTCCTTTATCACCCCCCACTGAGACTGAATGAGGCTCCTCCCCATTTCTATCTTTAGAAAAATCCATGGTACAGTTCCAGTCCCCGCCGACCACCAGCGTCTCCTCAGGCGTTACCTGTGAGAGTTCCTGTCTAAGACACCCAAATAGAACCCCCTCTTTCTCTCCCTATGTTAGGCGCATACACATTTATAAGGACAAAACCCATGTTGTTAATTTCTGCTTTAACAACAAGCAGCCTACGTTTACACTCCTCCTTTGAGGAGGTTTTACAGACAGCCCCGGTGCTAAAGGACTGCCACCCCTACACTAAGATCTGTTCTATGGCTCAACACACAGACAGCCCCGGTGCTAAAGGACTGCCACCCCTGCACTAAGATCTGTGCTATGGCTCGGCACACTTGCCCCTTTCCACCAGAAAAAGACCAATAGGAAAGAAAGAGACCAATAGGAAAGAAAGAGACCAATAGGAAAGAAAGAGACCAATAGGAAAGAAAGAGACCAATAGGAAAGAAAGAGACCAATAGGAAAGAAAGAGACCAATAGCAAAGAAAGAGACCAATAGCAGAGAAAGAGACCAATCGGAAAGAAAGAGACCAATAGGAAAGAAAGAGACCAATAGCAGAGAAAGAGACCAATAGGAAAGAAAGAGACCAATAGCAAAGAAAGAGACCAATAGCAGAGAAAGAGACCAATAGGAAAGCTCAAAAAGCACCAATGCCAGAAGACAACTATTAATCTAAACAGCATAGGACGGTAGAGGCTTGCGCATGGTTGTGACCCACTTCCTCAACCTTAAACGTTTCCTGGGTGAGAGGACACCATGCCCCTCATTTTTTCATAGCGTGTTGCACTGATCTTACAAACTTTTCCTGATCGCAAAAAAAAAAGAGCTTCAAGATCAACCTTTTTTTTCTGTTAAGTCTCATTCAGGAACCTTGACGGTTCCCTCACCGTGAACTTTGACCCCTCTGCCTGACTGGCTGTCAGCTCTGGACCCATTGAGGAGGAGTCTGAATAAGAAAGCCTCCTCATCGTCTTCTTTTTCAGACTCACCATCCTCCTCCTCATCTCCATTGCCCATCTTGACCATCTGCCCTTTCTCTCTAGTCGGGACCTCCCCCCCAGCACCAGGCAAAGGTTCCTTAGTGCCTTAGACCACACAAGCCCCTCCCCTCCCACCTCCTTTCCTCACCCCCCTCAACCCCTCCCCTCCCAACTCCTTTCCTCTCCCCCCTCAGCCCCCCCCCCCTCAGCCCCTCCCCTCCCACCTCCTTTCCTCACCCCCCTCAGCCCCTCCCCTCCCACCTCCTTTTCTCTCCCCCCTCAACCCCTCCCCTCCCAACTCCTTTCCTCTCCCCCCTCAGCCCCCCCCCCCCTCAACCCCTCCCCTCCCACCTCCTTTCCTCTCCCCCCTCAGCCCCTCCCCTCCCACCTCCCCCCCTCACCCCCTCCCTTCCCACCTCCTTTCCTCTCCCCCCTCAGCCCCTCCCCTCCCACCTCCTTTCATGACTAACATGACTAGACCCAGACTCATTTATACCACCATCTATAACCTGACTAGACCTTCCGGTTACTAGTCCAACGATCTAACCACTAGGCTACCCTGCCGTGGTTAACGGCATCTGCCTGAAAACCTGCCGACAGTACATGAAGACCGTTAGCAAACCTACCAAACCGATTCCGTTCTTTCCCGATTTGATCATCTGAATCATGTAGATTCGCAACTACCACCCTAGTCGAAGGAGTCGAAAGAGGAGAAACCTCCTCCACCTTAACTCCAATATCAGGAGCACACCTGAATCCATGCCGTATAATGACAGCATCTCCTCCGTGCTAGGCTGCGAAGCCATCACGCAAACCCCAGGAAACTAAACCTCTGTCCTCTTCCTCCGTAACTTTGAAATTAACCAGTGGGTACCGCTAAGCTAACAGTGCGTTAACCCTCCACCATAGATAATAACAATTGAAAGAAAACACTAAGTAAAAAAAAAGAAAATAAGTAACTGTTCTCCTGTGATTATTATTATTCGACCATGCTGGTCATTTATGAACAGTTGAACATCTTGGCCATGTTACGTTATAATCTCCACCCGGCACAGCCAGAAGAAGACTGGCCATCCCACATATGCTCTCTCTAATTCTCTCTTTCTTTCTCTCTCTTGGAGGACCTGAGCCCTAGGACCATGCCCCAGGAATACCTGACATGATGACTCCTTGCTGTCCCCAGTCCACCTGACTGTGCTGCTGCTCCAGTTTCAACTGTTCTGCCTGTGATTATTATTCGACCATGCTGGTCATTTATGAACATTTGAACATCTTGGCCATGTTCTGTTATAATCTCCACCCGGCACAACCAGAAGAGGACTGGCCACCCCACATAGCCTGGTTCCTCTCTATGTTTCTTCCTAGGTTTTGGCCTTTCTAGGGAGTTTTTCCCAGCCACCGTGCTTCTACACCTGCATTGCTTGCTGTTTGGGGTTTTAGGCTGAGTTTCTGTACAGCACTTTGAGATATCAGCTGATGTACGAAGGGCTATATAAATACATTTGGTTTGATTTGAAGTAAGGATGGAGCCCTCCACATGGCTTCTCAACAACAAAAGACTCCCAGCATGCACTGAGAAATAGAGAGAGACCAGTGAAGAACAAACACCATTGTAAATACAACCCATATTAATGTTGATTTATTTTCCCTTTTGTACTTTAACCATTTGCACATCATTACAACACTGTATATAGACATAATATGACATTTCAAATGTTTATATTCTTTTGCAACTTACACTCTTTTGGAGTGTGATGGTCACTGTTCATTTTTAATTGTTTATTTCTGGTACTGGTTCCCACGGACACAGTAGTGTAATCTGACACCACTTGAAACTGGGATGTCCCTCCTACCATTTTCATTCGCTCCTCTGACTGTCCATCAACTCCTTGTTCTGAACCCTACGTCACAGCCACTGACAAAGCACATGCCTGCCATGCTTACATCTAAGGAGAGAGTGCAATTATCACTATAGCACATTCAGAGATCGATTTATAGCCATTAATCTAAAATTATTCATAGATTTTAAACAAAAAAAAAACACTTTCTGATTGTCATAAATGTAGAAGATTAGGGGCAGATGTTTTGATCAAGAGAGACGTTTAGAAAATATGCACATTTTCTCTAACACTAAACATTCAAATATGTATTTTACAGTTATAAGGAAGGTGAAATCTTATAGTTAGCAGTTTTATAATTTCATTATAATATATTTAGAAAGCATATAAGTCATTTCAAGCCTTATTCATGCAGTTTTGTTGAATAGGAAATACGTTGTATAAAATATTTCATATTTTCATATTTTTAGCATATTTGTACTGTACACTTGAGCTTGTGTCCTCAAAAGTGACTACACCTCAGCAATTTACATACAAAAAAAAGATCAGAAAGGTGAGATTTGAATCATTCTTGGAGTATGCAGTATTGCTAGTTATTGTTTAAAGTCCTCTCATGATAAATAACTAAATACATAGATCACATTTGAGAGGATATGTAGTTACATTTAAGAGGTTTAACCGTAACTTTAACTTGAACCCTTAAGACCTAACACTAACCCCTAGCCTAGCTAATCTTAGCCACCTAGCTAACGTTAGCATTAGCTACCTAGCCACCTAGCTAACGATAGCATTAGCTGCCTAGCCACCTAGCTAACGATATTATTATCTACCTAGCCACCTAGCTAATGTTAGCATTAGCTACCTAGCCACCTAGCTAACGATAGCATTATCTACCTAGCCACCTAGCTAACGATAGCATTAGCAACCTAGCCACCTAGCTAACGATAGCATTATCTACCTAGACACCTAGATAACGATAGCATTAGCAACCTAGCCACCTAGCATGCGTTAGCTACAACAAATTGTAATTCGTAAACATATCATACGTTTGTCAAATTCCTAACATATTGTACAACTTGCAATTGTAAAGCGTAACGTATCATACCAAAATGATTGATGGACATCCACAAATGAATACATATCTAGTTGGAGCGTCTCAGATTGACATTTATTGTGTGACGTCTACCCCTGGGTCCAGGTTGGTTTGACTGGTAATGATGAGCTGACATCAAAGTTAGCTGGCTACCTTAATAATAATAATGCTTTCTGGAATACCCCCAATGGTCCAATTTTGGGTTATTTAGAATAGATTTAGAGGTAAATAGTAAGTAGTATTCCACTGCCCTCACGCCAGCCAGACAAAACAACAGCCATGAGCATCGGAACCTAACATGACCCCTTTATGCCTAACACTGAACTGTGCATAACCGACTCTTAATTTAGACACAAACAACAACATCCCTCCTCTCCTCTCCCGTCCCCTCCCCTCCCCTCCCATTACAACTGTGGTGATGTCTGGAAAGCAAACCAGCGTGATTCTCAATGACTAAGACACTCTGTGATAGCACTCTGTATTTAGAAGTACAACTACGTCCTCACTTCACTGTTTGTTTTGAGAGAGAGAGAGAGAGAGAGAGAGAGAGAGAGAGGGGGGGGGGGGGAGACAGAGAGAGACAGCGAGAGAGAGAGAGAGAGAGAGAGAGAGAGAGAGAGAGAGAGATGGGGGGGAGACAGAGAGAGACAGCGAGAGAGAGAGAGAGAGAGAGAGAGAGAGAGGGGGGGGGGGGAGACAGAGAGAGACAGCGAGAGAGAGACACAGAGGAGGGAGGGGGGGGGGGGAGGGGAGGGGGAGTTAGAGAAAAAGCTATTTCTGTCCCTGCCACGCTATTGTCCTCGCTTGAATGGCTTCACATCAAGGGTAGATGCATTTAGACACTGTGCCAGCTCAGTTAGGCAGACAGAGATTGTTGCTAGGCCAGCCAGCCAGCTAGTTGGCCAGACATGCAGCTCTCTCCACTACTAGGTGGAGGGGATTCTAAAGACACTACCAAATGGAGCTACACTACTAACCATGAGTATGACATCCTGGCATTTAAACATACTATTAAACATTATATTTTTGCATACCCAGTCAGAGTAGTATTTCAACTGTAAGTTATGGACAATAGAAGCTTCCAGAATATTCTCAAAAGGTCATGAGAGGTTAACTGTATATTAAACGCTAGAGCCAAATTCATAGGAAGAAAATAAATTCATGCCACATTGGCTTCTTAAATCATCCAAAAGCTACTGTTTACCACAGAGAGAGTTCGATTCTATCTGTTCTCCCTCTCTCTCTCTCTTTCTCTTTCCTGGCTGGCAAAGTACCAGGATGTTGTGTCTGGTTTTGAATCTGAATTTCGAGAATTTAATTTGAAAACTGAATCTGAACGCATCTGAGAGTTGAATATATGAAACTTTGATCAACTTGGAATGTTTGTAAACTTGATACACAGACACTTAATGTAATATCTACTATATTGAAACTGAATATATAAATATTCAATTTGAATATTCAATTCAATTGAAATGTTATGTTTTAACTGAGTGCGATATTCATTCAGTTCAGTTTCCAATCATGAAATAAAATTATTCCGTGTGGGCATTACAAATTAAAAATATTCAATAAATATTCAATATCCTAATACAAATTCTAAATGATGGAATTCAAATACGATTTCTGTTGGCACTGAAATCACTTCAGTGAATGTCGAACTAAACCGAACAGACTGGTGAATGAACGAGTAACAGATTACATTATATTGTTACGCTGTTACCCTGTTACCCTGTTACGCTGTTACCCTGTTACGCTGTTACCCTGTTACACTGTTACCCTGTTACCCTGTTACCCTGTTACAATGTTACGCTGTTACCCTGTTACACTGTTACCCTGTTACCCTGTTACAATGTTACACTGTTACCCTGTTACACTGTTACCCTGTTATGCTGTTACCCTGTTACGCTGTTATGCTGTTACCCTGTTACGCTGTTACCCTGTTACCCTGTTACGCTGTTACCCTGTTACGCTGTTACCCTGTTACACTGTTACCCTGTTACCCTGTTACCCTGTTACAATGTTACGCTGTTACCCTGTTACACTGTTACCCTGTTACCCTGTTACCCTGTTACAATGTTACACTGTTACCCTGTTACACTGTTACCCTGTTATGCTGTTACCCTGTTACGCTGTTATGCTGTTACCCTGTTACGCTGTTACCCTGTTACCCTGTTACGCTGTTACCCTGTTACGCTGTTACCCTGTTACCCTGTTACCCTGTTACACTGTTACTCTGTTACGCTGTTACCCTGTTACCCTGTTACGCTGTTACCCTGTTACGCTGTTACCCTGTTACGCTGTTACCCGGTTACGATGTTACCCTGTTACACTGTTACCCTGTTACACTGTTACTCTGTTACCCTGTTACCCTGTTACCCTTTATGCTGTTACCCTGTTACCCTGTTACGCTGTTACCCTGTTACCATGTTACCCTGTTACCCTGTTACACTGTTACCATGTTACAATGTTACCCTGTTACACTGTTACCCTGTTACCCTGTTACCCTGTTACGCTGTTACGCTGTTACCCTGTTACGCTGTTACGCTGTTACCCTGTTACTCTGTTACCCTGTTACCATGTTACCCTGTTACACTGTTACAATGTTACCCTGTTACACTGTTACGCTGTTACCCTGTTACCCTGTTACCCTGTTACACTGTTAGCCTGTTACGCTGTTACCCTGTTACGCTGTTACCCTGTTACCCTGTTACGCTGTTACGCTGTTACCCTGTTACGCTGTTACGCTGTTACCCTGTTACGCTGTTACGCTGTTACCCTGTTACTCTGTTACCCTGTTACCATGTTACCCTGTTACACTGTTACAATGTTACCCTGTTACACTGTTACGCTGTTACCCTGTTACCCTGTTACCCTGTTACACTGTTAGCCTGTTACGCTGTTACCCTGTTACGCTGTTACCCTGTTACCCTGTTACGCTGTTACGCTGTTACCCTGTTACGCTGTTACGCTGTTACCCTGTTACCCTGTTACACTGTTACCCTGTTACGCTGTTACGCTGTTACCCTGTTACGCTGTTACGCTGTTACCCTGTTACCCTGTTACGCTGTTACCCTGTTAACCTGTTACCCTGTTACGCTGTTAACCTGTTACCCTGTTACGCTGTTACCCTGTTACCCTGTTACCCTGTTACGATGTTACCCTGTTACAATGTTACACTGTTGAGCGTAAAAGACCCAGCAGCGTTGCAGTTCTTGACACAAACCGTTGCGCCTGGCACCTACCACCAAACTCCGTTCAAAGGCACTTCAATCTTTTGTCTTACCCATTCACCCTCTGAATGACACACACATACACAATCAACGTCTCAATTGGCACAAGGCTTAAAAATCCTTCTTTAACCTGTCTCCTCCCCTTCATCTACACTGGCTGACGTGGATTTAACCAGTGACATCAATAAGGGATCATATCTTTCACCTGGATTCACCTGGTTAGTCTGTCATGGAAAGAGCAGGTGTTCCTAATGTTTTGTACACTCTGTGTATTGTCTTGGCCTGTGTGTGTGTGTGTGTGTGTGTGTGTGTGTGTGTGTGTGTGTGTGTGTGTGTGTGTGTGTGTGTGTGTGTGTGTGTGTGTGTGTGTGTGTGTGTGTGTGTGTGTGTGTGTGTGTGTGTGTGTGTGTGTGCACTCACATGCAGCAAAAGGGGAAAGTGAGACGTTTGTTTGATCACTGTCATTAATCGTCAACACATCAGACACAGTTTCAAATCAAGAAATTCAAGTTCAATTTATTGACAAGACAAAAGGAGCTGATTGTGGACTACGGGAAACGGAGGGCTGAGCAAGTGTAACGGATGTGTAACGGCTAACTTAGTTAGCGGTGGTGCGCGTTAAATAGCGTTTCAATCGGTGACGTCACTTGCTCTGAGACCTTGAAGTAGTGGTTCCCCCTTTGCTCTGCAACGGTATCCACGATGGTATTCTGTGTCAGCTAGCGATATTAAAAAAAAAAAATATTTTTCACATAAAAAAATTCCACAAAATATTTCCCCCAAAAAATGTTAATAAAAAAAAATGTGGAACCCCTGCATACCTTGGTGGACCGCAGACCCCAGTTTGAAAACCTCTGAACTAGACTTAATCTCCCCTCTTCTTTCCTTCCTTCCTTCCTTCCTCTCTCTCTCTTTCTCTCCACGTCCCATGATCCAGAGAAACCGGGCCGAGACCCTGCAATGTAAGAAGAATAGGGGTTCCACAGGGCTCTGTGTTGGGTTAAATATCTTTCTCTCTCTTTCTCTCCACGTCTCCTCTGTCAGGTACATCCGTACCATGTACCTGGGCATCCAGAGTCATCGTCGGAAGGAGAACCAGAGGCGGTTCTACTGGGCCATGATGTATGAGTACGCTGACGTCAACATGCTGCGTCTGCTGGAGACCTTCCTGGAGTCAGCTCCTCAGCTGGTCCTGCAGCTCTGTATCATGATCCAGAGGAACCGGGCCGAGACCCTGCAATGTAAGAAGAATAGGGGTTCCACAGGGCTCTGTGTTGGGTTAAATATCATTATTATTATTACTGATATTTGTTAGCAAACTTTCAACATTCATTCTTTCTGATTGTAGGTATAAAAGAATACTCCTGAATATCCCATTCTCCGATTTCGACACAAAACTTGGAAATTTGACATTAAGTGCCATTTTGATTTAAACTGTTTCGTGTGTGAAAAAATAATATGGGGAATATTACAACAAATAACAAACGTGGAGTTTCCTGAATGTTGAAGTATATATTATATATATTATCACAGCGGTTTATTTATTGTGGAGCTCAATCGACGGGAGCTGTAAATGCCAGACCAATTCTCATGTTGCAGGGTGATAGCAGAGCATCGACTGCTATGCCGATGTTATTGCTGATGTCAATGCTGATGTCTCGATCAACATGGACTGGTGTAGTAAACAAGAAATACTAATAATAATAATAATAATAATAATAATAATAATCTAATATGGGAAAGTAGTGTGTTTTAACCATCAATAATGTTTCTGAATATCACACTATTTTAGAACGTAACAGTTTGATTCACTCGTTCACTGCAATGAATATGCATATTCAAATTTACGTTTTGCTAGTTCAATATTTCATTAAATAGTTTATTAGAATATTTAGCTAAAATGGCATTATGTGTTTAATGTGATTATTCTTTGAGTCAAGGCTAGGAATAAATCAGCATTTTTCTACATAAATGATTTATCGCCAGTTTATCATCAAACAGTTTGACTGTCCTGCAGACACTGATTCTTCCTTTCTCTCAGACAGAAATGATCACCTTGTCTTCTCTCTATTCCCCCCCCCCCCTCTCTCTCTCTCTTAATTGTTCTCTCTGTTCATTACTTTTTTCTGCTCTGCCACTCTTTCTCTCTCTCTCACTCTCTCTGTCTCTCTCTCCCTCTCTCTGTCTCTCTCTCCCTCTCTCTGTCTCTCTCTCTCTGTCTCTCTCTCTCTCCCCCTCTCCTCTCCCCCAGGTATGTCTGTGCTTGCCTCTCTGCTGTCTCTGTCCTGGGTGCTGGCCTCCTATCACAAGCTCCTGCGTGACTCCCGTGACGACAAGAAGAGTCTGAGCTACCGTGGGGCCCTGGTACACCTGTTCTGGCGTCTCTTCACCATCTCTTCCCGGGTCCTCTCCTTCGCCCTGTTCGCCTCCGTGTTCCATCTCTACTTCGGCATCTTCGTGGTGCTGCACTGGTGCGCCATGGCCTTCTGGGTAATCCACGGTGGCACCGACTTCTGCATGTCCAAGTGGGAGGAAGTCCTGTTTAACATGGTTGTGGGTGTGGTCTATGTGTTCTGCTGGTTCAACGTGAGAGAGGGTCGGACGCGCTACCGTATGGTCACCTACTACACCGTGGTGCTACTGGAGAACGCCGTGCTCACCGCTCTCTGGTACGCCTACCGCGACCCCGCCACCACCGACGCCTACGCCGGCTCCGCCCTCTGCAGCGTCTTCCTGTGCTTCGCCTCGGGCGTGGCCTGCATGGTGCTGTATTACGGGGTGCTGCACCCCATGGGCCCAGGGCTCCGGGTCCTGGCCTCCTCCTGCTGCGCTGAACTGCTGTGGGGGCTCCCCCTGCCCCCTGAGGCCGAACCCATGGCCCCCACCCCGGGTCCCAGAGGCTCCCAGGCCACCCCGACACGGGCCATGGCAGGGGACTATGAAGGAGAGTATGAAGCGGCTACAGACACCTGTCTGCCTGTGTTCCAGGTGAGGTCCACAGAACCGGTGGACGCGGCCGGGAGACCCATCCGGCCAGAGGGGCCCCTCATCAAGATAGACATGCCCAGAAAGCGCTACCCGGCCTGGGACGCACACTTTGTGGACCGGCGACTGCGCAGGACCATAAACGTACTGCAGTACATCAGCCCCAACGCGGTGGGCATCAGGTATAGGGATGGACCGCTTCTCTATGAGTTACTGCAGTACGAGTCCTCTCTCTGAAGGAAAACTCTTCCTTCCTTCTCTCTCTCTCTCTCTCTCTCTCTCTCTCTCTCTCTCTCTCTCTCTCTCTCTCTCTCTCTCTCTCTCTCTCTCTCTCTCTCTCTCTCTCTCTCTCTCTCTCTCTCTCTCTCTCTCTCTCTCTCTCTCTCTCTCTCTCTCTCTCTCTCTCTCTCTCTCTCTCTCTGTTCTTTCTTTCATTGGATCTTCTCCCCACGTCTTCATTTGGTGCTCTTACTCTTTACCGTCCCTCATCCAATCCCCTGCAGGAACCCTGTGTGTGTGTGTGTGTGTGTGTGTGTGCGTGTGCGCGTGTGCGCGTGTGTGTTGTGAACTCTACCAAGAAACTGTCAAGACTACTATACAATACAATACAATACAATACAATCATACTTTATTTTAGGAAAACAAAACATGCAGAGAAAGAGATCTATCTGATTTCTTAAGTCCTCGGTTATCAACCCGTTATCTGTCTGTGTGTCTGTCTGAGAGTGTATGACTCTATAACTACCAAGTGTTTTCATATACTGTGTTGATGATGATGATGATATTACCTGTGTGGTGGTGGGGTGGGTGGGCGGGGGACGTGTTGTTCCTGTCATGTGACCCGGTGCAATGCCTGATGGGAATGATGGAGGAGGGTTGAAGCTGCACCACGACACTAAGCTTACTGCCATATCTTTAGAGAATTTAACTCTTAAAAACGGATGAACATAGATGACAGACTATCAGACCAAATAAAGAAGCCCTTACAGTCGAGAAGCACACAGGTGTCAGATTACAAAAGGAACACATTAGGTACAATTAGACATTTATTTTTTAATGTCTGCACAACATGCTACGATGAACGTTGACCATCGCCTCCCCAGCCTTGGACAATGTGGCGTATCATGCCATTCCTTCTGCAGCGGGTTATCCCTAAGCACAGGTCTTTGGACCAGCTCTCTCTTCGCCAAATCCTCACTTCCAGTTGTTTGACGGGCGAAAAGGTTAAACTGACCTTGAATCAGAGCTTATAAGTTCCACCGATACAGCGACAAACAGGGGCCTCTGCGGGTAGCAGTCGGTCACAGCGTGCTAGATGTGGCCTAGCTATGGCAGCGTTTCTCAGCTCCAGTACTCTGGTACCACCAACTGAACTTATTTTGGCTGTGGCCCCCGGACAAGCACAACTGATTCTACTTGTCAACTGATCTTCAAGCTCTTGACAAGTTGAATCATGTTTTTTTTGTGGGGGGGGGGGGGGGGGGGGGGGGGTTCATTACAAACGTGTCCTGTTTGGGGGATACTGGGGGACCGGAGTTGGGAAACCCTAATCTATGGTACATGCCTGTCTGGCAGTGAATTCAGTTGGATCCAGATGAGACAGGCATTTCGTTTTGACACTAATCATAGGCTATGAATTCCTCTAGCACAGAAGACAACGTTTAGAGGTGTTTCTGCACTTACAGCACAACCGGGTGAAACGTGTCTTTCTTTCCAGAAAACCCAGAGTTATGACATTCCAAAGAACTTTGCTTTCGTTTTTTTTTATTTTTTTAACAAACAAACTAAATTCTGAATAGGAATAAGGCAAATGTGAAAAATACATGAAATAAGTTTGGATGTCACGGGGGGAGACTGTCGAAGAGCAAGAATCAAACAGCAATGGGATGTGATGATGAACAGAACAGAGTGGTGTAAAGACAGTGTTTCACCTCCAGCATTCCCTGCTGCTTCACTATTCCTCCAGCATTCCCTGCTGTTCCAGTATTCCTCCAGCATTCCCTGCTGTTTCACTATTCCTCCAGCATTCCCTGCTGTTTCACTATTCCTCCAGCATTCCCTGCTGTTCCACTATTCCTCCAGCATTCCCTGCTGTTTCACTATTCCTCCAGCATTCCCTGCTGTTCCACTATTCCTCCAGCATTCCCTGCTGTTTCACTATTCCTCCAGCATTCCCTGCTGTTTCACTATTCCTCCAGCATTCCCTGCTGTTCCACTATTCCTCCAGCATTCCCTGCTGCTTCACTATTCCTCCAGCATTCCCTGCTGTTCCACTATTCCTCCAGCATTCCCTGCTGTTCCACTATTCCTCCAGCATTCCCTGCTGTTTCACTATTCCTCCAGCATTCCCTGCTGCTCCACTATTCCTCCAGCATTCCCTACTGCTCCACTATTCCTCCAGCATTCCCTGCTGCTCCACTATTCCTCCAGCATTCCCTGCTGCTCCACTATTCCTCCAGCATTCCCTGCTGCTCCACTATTCCTCCAGCATTCCCTGCTGCTCCACTATTCCTCCAGCATTCCCTGCTGTTCCACTATTCCTCCAGAATTCCCTGCTGTTCCACTATTCCTCCAGCATTCCCTGCTGTTCCACTATTCCTCCAGCATTCCCTGCTGTTCCACTATTCCTCCAGCATTCCCTGCTGCTCCACTATTCCTCCAGCATTCCCTGCTGTTCCACTATTCCTCCAGCATTCCCTGCTGTTCCACTATTCCTCCAGCATTCCCTGCTGTTCCACTATTCCTCCAGCATTCCCTGCTGTTCCACTATTCCTCCAGCATTCCCTGCTGTTCCACTATTCCTCCAGCATTCCCTGCTGTTCCACTATTCCTCCAGCATTCCCTGCTGTTCCACTATTCCTCCAGCATTCCCTGCTGTTCCACTATTCCTCCAGCATTCCCTGCTGCTCCACTATTCCTCCAGCATTCCCTGCTGCTCCACTATTCCTCCAGCATTCCCTGCTGCTGGAGAGATACTATCAGTGTTCTGTACTCTACCACACCCTCCCTCTTTCTCCTCCACACACTTTCATTCTCTCTACCTCACCTTTGTTTTACCATGGAGGTATGAGGTTGAACAATAAGCTCATTGGGTGCAAATACGTGTCGGAAGGTTTTCCAAAAAACAGAAACGTTGCCAAGCACGTGTTCATATTTCTATCATATTGTTATACTACCACTCTTGTTGTTGTTGTCCTTTTCTTTTCGTACTCGTTAAAACGCTGCTGATGATGATGATACTTTGCCTGAATGCACCATATTTTATTTGTGATTATTTTTTTTACTCAACACGTTGCAGTGTGTGTGTTAAACGGTATACTCGTCTTTGCAGTGTGTGTGTTAAACGGTATACTCGTCTTTGCAGTGAGTGTTAAACTGTATACGGTGGTATACTGCCGAGGGAGTACAGGTCAACGGTGCAGGCTACTGCTAGAGCAGTTCAAAACAAAGCCAAATCACATGTCATATAGTACTGTCTCCCCTAGCTCCTAGCTCCTAGCTCCTAGCTCCTAGCTCCTAGCTCCTAGCTCCTTGACCTCTAGGACTAGTCAATACAATACATACAGGTGTGCCATGTTCCCTCCTGAGTATACAGGGGCTAACTACTCCTGAGTCTAGAGGGGCTAGCTACTCCTGAGTCTAGAGGGGCTAGCTACTCCTGAGTCTATAGGGGCCAGCTACTCCTGAGTCTAGAGGGGCTAGCTACTCCTGAGTTTATAGGGGCTAGCTACTCCTGAGTCTATAGGGGCCAGCTATTCCTGAGTTTATAGGGGCTAGCTACTCCTGAGTTTATAGGAGCTAGCTACTCCTGAGTCTATGGTCTATAGGAGCTAGCTACTCCTGAGTCTATAGGGGCTAGCTACTCCTGAGTCTAGAGGGGCTAGCTACTCCTGAGTCTATAGGGGCCAGCTACTCCTGAGTCTCCAGGGGCTAACTACTCCTGAGTCTATGGGAGCTGGCTACTCCTGAGTTTATAGGAGCTAGCTACTCCTGAGTCTAGAGGGGCCAGCTACTCCTGAGTTTATAAGGGCTAGCTACTCCTGAGTTTATAGGAGCTAGCTACTCCTGAGTATGGTCTATAGGAGCTAGCTACTCCTGAGTCTATGGTCTATAGGAGCTAGCTACTCCTGAGTCTATGGTCTATAGGAGCTAGCTACTCCTCAGTCTATGGTCTATAGGAGCTCGACACTAATTTCCAGAGAGGGCTACTGCACAAAAAAATGGGAAAAGGTGAATGAATGCATATAGTTTGCCAGTTAGTTCATTTACTTGACCAGTTGTCTGGGTATAACGTGTGTTTTAACATTGTGTGTCAGTGTGGCATGATAATAGTGTTAAGTAAGTATTAGTACTGTACTGACTTAGTCATGGGGGGATACCTACCTGGCCTCTCTCTGACTCTGACCCCTCTGTGACCTGCTGAGGTTTAGAGGTCAAGCGGGGTGGAGAGAGAGGAGACTGACGGGGTGAGAGGGTCTTGCCAGGGGTGGAAAAGAATATGAAGACAGTGTGTGACAGGGAAGGGTGTGTGTGCGTGCGTGTGTGTTTTTTGTTGTTGTTTGTCTGTGTGTGTGTGTGTGTGTGTGTGTGTGTGTGTGTGTGTGTGTGGGGGTGTGTGTGTGTTTCTCCCCAGCCCATTCACACAGCCCTGTTGTCTTGCCAACGGTTTGGCTCCACCCCTGGTTGCTGCTCTGCCCTTTCACCCCTCCTATGGTGCCGTTCCCATGACAACCTTCACTTTCTGTTCCTGGATGCTGAACAGAGGGGTTGCCATGCCAACCTTCACTTCCTGGTTACTAACCAGAGGGGGCAGGCTCTGAATGACTGGAGATACTGAAGTGAGGACATGCAATGAGGTGCTGAAATATCTGTTTGTAGGGCTATAAGACTACAGCCATTCACCATCTTGGTGTGTAGGGCTATAAGACTACAGCCATTCACCATCTTGGTGTGTAGGGCTATAAGACTACAACCATTCACCATCTTGGTGTGTAGGGCTATAAGACTACAACCATTCACCATCTTGGTGTGTAGGGCTATAAGACTACAGCCATTCACCATCTTGGTGTGTAGGGCTATAAGACTACAACCATTCACCATCTTGGTGTGTAGGGCTATAAGACTACAGCCATTCACCATCTTGGTGTGTAGGGCTGGCTATAAGACTACAACCATTCACCATCTTGGTGTGTAGGGCTATAAGACTACAGCCATTCACCATCTTGGTGTGTAGGGCTATAAGTCTACAGCCATTCACCATCTTGGTGTGTAGGGCTGGCTATAAGACTACAGCCATTCACCATCTTGGTGTGTAGGGCTATAAGACTACAACCATTCACCATCTTGGTGTGTAGGCTATAAGACTACAGCCATTCACCATCTTGGTGTGTAGGGCTATAAGACTACAACCATTCACCATCTTGGTGTGTAGGCTATAAGACTACAGCCATTCACCATCTTGGTGTGTAGGGCTATAAGACTACAACCATTCACCATCTTGGTGTGTAGGGCTATAAGACTACAGCCATTCACCATCTTGGTGTGTAGGGCTATAAGACTACAACCATTCACCATCTTGGTGTGTAGGGCTAAGGTTGAAAGCATTCAGCCATGATTATTGAGTGACTGGATCAGCTAAATGTCAGACTCGGTAATCTCCGTATAATACTCCTTCCTGTCGGTGTGCAACTTCCTCTTTTATGTTTTCTGAAAGTCAGTGATCCTTTTTGCTTTTATGTTGTCTGAATAGAATAGAATGAAGAGTCAAGCTTTTACACCGTAGTAAACAAAAACAACAATAAATCAACAAACAAGACAAACCAGGGATTGGTTTTTCAGGACCAATAGGATCATGACCACTGAACCAGCTGACTCAGGGGTCTCTCGACGCAGTCATGGGCTATTTAGTGCACTAGATTTGACCAGGGCCTATAGGGGTAGTGCACTAGATTTGACCAGGGCCTATAGGGGTAGTGCACTAGTTTTGACCAGGACCTATAGGGGTAGTGCACTAGTATTGACCAGGACCTATAGGACTAGTGCACTAGTTTTGACCAGGACCTATAGGGGTAATGCACTAGTTTTGACCAGGGCCTATAGGGGTAGTGCACTAGTTTTGACCAGGGCCTATAGGGGTAGTGCACTACGTAGTGAATAGGGTGCCATTTGGGACACAAACACAGCATGTCCTCACGGGTCTCCATCCTTCCTCATACTGCAATGCATTCTGGTAAGCTGTTGTCTTCTGGGATACCGCCAAATGTTTTATTAGATTTTTCTCTCACGTGTGTGAGGCTGTGTGTTTTGTGTGAGTTGTGTTTTGTGTGAGTTGGCTGCCTGGTAGGCATTGATTCCATGGTGCATCCATCTTACCCTGTAAAAACAAAACTTAAACACTCTAACCTTTAGGTGTATCTAATATGAAGGCATGTAGGTTAGGGATGTATACTGTAGGGATATGTGACATTGTGTCTTCAGGTCTAAATTAGGGATATATACTGTAGGCATGTACATCAACATCAGGTGATGAATACACTGTGATTCCCTCCGTATGCCATCATAGCCTGTTGCCACTCAACGCTAGATGGCATGGCTATGTTACTCTTCATTCTATGGTGCTTATATCATCACCTTAAACCAGGGTAGTTGAATCATTATTTAACTCATGCAGCTCTTCTAATGACACATTTCAGAATAGGCTTTAGCTCAGAGGCCAAACGTAGTCTTGTGGCTCGCGGGCATGACACTTGCAATGCCAAGGGTTGTGGGTTCGATTCCCACGGGCGCCACCCAGTACATATAAAAGGTATGTACACTTGACACTTTGGATAAAAGTGTCTGCTAAATGGCATATATTATTATAGTATAATATATTATATATTATTATATTATGTATTATTATATATTATTATATTATGTATATATTATTATATATATTATAGATATATTATTTATATTATATATTATTATATTATGTATTATATATTATGTATTATTATATATTATTATATTATATTATTATAATTATGTAGTAGCATATATTATTATATTATATCACATATTATGTATTATTATATATTATTATATTATTACATTATATTTTATTATATTATATACTATTATATTATATATAATAATAATTATATTATGTATTATTATATATGATTATATTATATATTATTATAGTATAGTATATATTATATACTATTATATTATTTATAATAATAATTATATTATGTATTATTATATATTATTATATTATATATTATTATAGTATAGTATATATTATATACTATTATATATGATTATATTATATATTATATACTATGATATTATATATTACTATATTATATACTATTATATATGATTATATTATATATTATATACTATGATATTATATATTACTATATTATATACTATTATATATGATTATATTATATATTATATACTATTATATTATATATTATTATAGTATATTATATATTATATACTATTATATTATTTATAATAATTATTATATTATGTATTATTATATATTATTATATTATATATTATTATAGTATAGTATATATTATATACTATTATATATGATTATATTATATATTATATACTATTATATTATATATTATTATAGCATAGTGTATTTATCTACTATTATATATGATTATATTATATATTATATACTATACTATTATATATACTATATTATATATTATTATATATGATTATATTATATATTATATACTATATTATATATTATTATATATTATTATTTCATATTATATATTATTATATATTATTATTATATTACATTGATCATGAATACACAGTACATGGTCACAAACTTTCACCCAGGTAGAGACTAGCTGAGGAAACATGTAAGACTCCCCAATACGTCCACCCCAAAGCCACGACCCACATCAAGGGTAACAAGAGAGGAGAACAGCAACGGTGGGCTAGCTGTTGTTCCTCCGGGTGCTCCTGTCCAGCCACGGCAGCCAGCTTCACTAACAACAACTACTACACCAGATACCGTTGTCTTTCTGTATCTTGTGCCCAGTACAATAACCAAGTGTATGTCCCAAATGGCACCCTATTCCCTATGTAGTGCACTACAAGGGCCCAGACACTAGTACACTATACATGCCCGGGTCAAAAGTAGTGCACTCTATATAGGGAATAGGGTACCTTTTCGGACGCATGTCAGAGACTAAACACCAAACAACCTATTTGACATAAACCAATAACAACATAAAGAGTGAAACTGGTATATAATCATAATAATAATAACAGTTGTAGTTCCTGTGACGATGAAGCCGATTCTATACCAGAACCAGAGGTTGGGTACTTTGTCTGTGAGACTCAATCTCTCCTTCTGAGGAGGACAGATAACAGGGGAAATAAAAACAAGGTAATATGTGAACATCAGCTGTGTCTGAGCCTGGGTTGTACCTGAGACCGGGTTGTACCTGAGACCGGGTTGTACCTGAGCCTGGGTTGTACCTGAGACTGGGTTGTATGTGAGCCTGGGTTGGCTGGGGTATGTGAACATCAGCTGTATCTGAGCCTGGGTTGTACCTGAGACCGGGTTGTACCTGAGCCTGGGTTGTACCTGAGACCGGGTTGTACCTGAGACCGGGTTGTACCTGAGACCGGGTTGTACCTGAGACTGGGTTGGCTGGGGTATGTGAACATCAGCTGTATCTGAGCCTGGGTTGTACCTAAGCCTGGGTTGTGCCTGGGTTGGGTGGGGTGGTTCACCCTTCTTCTTTGTTTGAAGCAAACTGGAACGCTGGTCGGTTGGTTTTGAATCAGAAGAGAATAGATACTGTGGTGAATGTCCTCAATACCATCATGGGGTTGTTGCGGAGCATCCAAAATGGCTCCATATTCCCTACATAGTGCACTACTTTAGACCAGAGCCCTATTGGCCCTCTTCAAAAGTAGTGCACTACGTAGAGAATAGGGTGCCATTGGGACACAGACTAGGTGTGTTGGAGACAGCTGTACAGATGTCAGCTGGACACAGCTACTATAGAGCTGGATAATGTGTTCTGTAGAGATGGATAATGTGTTCTGTAGAGATGGATAATGTGCTCTGTAGAGATGGATAATGTGTCCTACAGAGATGGATAATGTGCTCTGTAGAGATGGATAATGTGTTCTGTAAAGATGGATAATGTGCTCTGTAGAGATGGATAATGTGTCCTATAGAGCTGGATAATGTGCTCTGTAGAGATGGATAATGTGCTCTGTAGAGATGGATAATGTGTTCTGTAGAGATGGATAATGTGCTCTGTAGAGATGGATAATGTGTCCTACAGAGATGGATAATGTGCTCTGTAGAGATGGATAATGTGCGCTGTAGAGATGGATAATGTGTCCTACAGAGATGGATAATGTGCTCTGTAGAGATGGATAATGTGCTCTGTAGAGATGCATAATGTGCTCTGTAGAGATGGATAATGTGTTCTATAGAGATGGATAATGTGCTCTGTAGAGATGGATAATGTGCTCTATAGAGATGCATAATGTGCTCTGTAGAGATGGATAATGTGCTCTGTAAAGATGGGATAATGTGCTCTGTAGAGATGGGATAATGTGCTCTGTAGAGATGGGATAATGTGCTCTGTAGAGATGCATAATGTGCTCTGTAGAGATGGATAATGTGTTCTATAGAGATGGAGAATGTGCTCTGTAGAGATGGATAATGTGCTCTATAGAGATGCATAATGTGCTCTGTAGAGATGGATAATGTGCTCTGTAAAGATGGGATAATGTGCTCTGTAGAGATGGGATAATGTGCTCTGTAGAGATGGGATAATGTGCTCTGTAGAGATGGGATAATGTGGTCTATGATTGTTATGTACTTTTGTCTATGCCTTCTGATTATTCTAATGTCTTGCCAGATGAATGATTTGTAGTGCCAACAATGCTAACCTTTTTCCTGCCTGTAGTTAGTCTTGTGAACAAAATGTCTAGCTAAATGGAAAAATACCTGAACAAATAAAGTGGAAGGAGACAAGAAATACCAGGTATAATACCAGGTATAATACCAGGTATAATACCAGGTATAATACCAGAGCGAAGGCAAATGTTTGACAAAGTGTTCCATGACAGCGTTGAATAGTTCCACGTATCTCCATCATCTGATTGGAGGATGACGTCATATATATCTCCATCATCTGATTGGAGGATGACGTCATATCTCCATCATCTGATTGGAGGATGACGTCATATCTCCATCATCTGATTGGAGGATGACGTCATATATATCTCCATCATTTGATTGGAGGATGACGTCATATATATCTCCATCATCTGATTGGAGGATGACGTCATATATATCTCCATCATCTGATTGGAGGATGACGTCATAATAGATTCCAAAACAGCTCTACTGGAGAAGCGGTAAACGCAGACTGTGAACACCTCATTCAACTGGTTCTCACGCCATTTTCCCAGCATGCCTAGAGCTCATCGTGAGGTGGCCCCCGAAAACATATAAGCATGTTAACGCTCTCTCTCTCTCTCTCTTTTTCTGTACAATGTCCCCTCTCTCTCTCTCTCTCTCTCTCTCTTTCTGAAATCTCTGAATGCATTGATGTGTAGCAGGCCATTTATATATTTGGTTCCATTCGGTTTAGTTCTGTGTATTTGTATCATGGCCATCATCAGTTCTCAATTAGAGCCAAAATGCTCAGATAACAACAAAAAAAGGTGCATTTTAGTTTGTTAATAAATGAATGAACCTGGTGCTGAACGCTGATCTAGAGGTGCTACCATCACAGAGACTGCTGAGTCTCTCTGCCTCCCTCCCGCCCACGGGTCTCTCTCTCTCTCTCTCTCTCTCTCTCAGAGCATGGCCTTGTCCTCCGTCAGTCCCTCCGCCATCTGAGGGACCTGCCTGTCTCCAAAAACACTCAATGCTCGGGGAGAACAAGCAGGCACCTCAACCCCTCACAGTTTACAGTGAAACACAACTCTCTCTCTCTCTCTCTCTCTCTCTCTCTAAACAAGGTGCCACCATTTTAGAATTTCTCAATCAATCTGCACAAAAAAACTACAACAAACAGCTGTCTTAAGTTAATGTAATGTTTTATTATCATAATGTTTTTTAAGCTTTCATTTCAATTGTAAATGATCCAATCTGCACTAGGATGATTTATTTTTTGCTTTGAGAGGTTAAATTAAATAATCAAACAAGTAACAAAATGCATAATTTAATTTTTTTTTTTGGGGGGGGGGGCAAGCACCCCAGGCCAGAGGCATAAAGCTCATAAAAGTATAGAACGCGATTGCTGTGGTGTATTACTCCTGTCATCTCTGTGTCCTAAACCTGTACGTATCTATTTCTGTTGTTACTGTAGAATTGGTTGTAATATTCTGTTTAAAAGATGGATTTTAATATTCCAATC
This sequence comes from Oncorhynchus mykiss, assembly GCF_013265735.2. Taxonomy (NCBI): domain Eukaryota; kingdom Metazoa; phylum Chordata; class Actinopteri; order Salmoniformes; family Salmonidae; genus Oncorhynchus; species Oncorhynchus mykiss. Next base: position 43,097,987 of record NC_048568.1, on the reverse strand, counting down.
AAGGCGACTAATGTTATCAATTAAGGTATGAATTGCTGCTGATTTTATGACATTTATTATCGATGCTATTGGGGAATAATGGTTAGTTAAATATTGATTTTTTTTTTTTTTTTTTTGTGATAGATTGTTAAAAGGCGACTGCACTTCCTGATTTGGCCTCTTTTAGATTTGGATCATTAAGGAGAAGTGCTCACGGTCACGACTGAATTCAAACGTGAGTTGGTTTTGGGGGGTGTGGTTTGAGGTGTGTGTTCACCAATGGGAAGAGTTAGCCAAATTATTTTGCAATTTAGCTTCAGCAGGCTGGTGTGTGTGCGCGACAGTGGCAAAATTGGTTTGACTTTGGATGGGTTCTCTTGGGATAGTTAGGGGACCGTCAATAAACACAATGTAAATGGGACAATATTTTATTGTTACACATATTTTAGTTATCTCATTAAATGCTTTGAATATGTGTATATGAATTACAAAACTGTATAGCTGATTTGAGCTTTTTTAAGTAATCGAAATTTGGAGCTATTGACTTAAAAAAAAGATATTGTCCCGTGTACATTGTGTAATTTATTGATGGTCTCTAACTAACCACATAGCGATATCCAGTGTCAAACTAAATTGACCATGGGCATTATGATGGGGTCCAAAGCAGCTGTGCTCCGAATTGATGATTGCTTGGGTGCTGCCAGCTGTGGATTCAAATAATCCCAACCCACAGAAAACATGTATAGTACCCATCATTCAGTGAGCATACCATTGTGTTCTATCGTATCGCACATTTCTGTTTTGGACGAGACTGACTTTATGACCGAAATCACAATAGAATAAATGATTTTGACTCATATCAACGCCACATAGGGCGGCTTTCAAAATGAGAAGTTGCTTTTTCGGGGCAGTCGCTCTTTAATATATTTCACAATTTTATTAGGATACGCCTATATCATTTGTCCTAGGGGGTATTCAAAAAGGTTGAACTATGTCAGTTATATTAAAAACCTTTGCTACAAGCCTAGCAGAATTATTATGAAAAATTAAATGAAACAACTCATGTTGAGATGATACAGAATGATTTATTTGTTAAATATTTTTAATAAAATGTAGTAAATTGTTTCCTTAGAATCCCCGTTCTTTTGAAAAAAAAAAAAAAAAAAAAAACGGATGTCCACTAAACTCTTATTTTTTTGTGGAAATAATCTGAATATTCCTGAAACACATGGTGCTAAAAGTTTTGGTGTGTGTTCTGGGTTTTAGATTTAAAGAAAAAAATATATAATATACAGAATATTATGCGGAGAAATGTCATGTCAAAAGCCTTACTGTAGATCAGACTGTTCATCATCCCAGAAGAGAAAATAAGTCTTTGAAAGTGAAGACAAATATACCAGATGATATTGTATACTGTATTCACCTTTTTTTGACAGATCAAACATGTATATGTACTGATGTGTGTGGTGTATGATATAAAACAGTAATGATAGTTTTTCCCTGTGTATTAAAGAGTTATTACTAAAGTTGTTACTAAAGTTGTTCTCATTAAGACTTATTATTATCACACTGGTTTTTTTTTTAAACGTTGGAAATTATTATGTCAGAGTTCGCATCTGGAAATGGCACCCTATTCCCTATATAGTGCACTACTTCTGACCAGAGCCCTATGGCACCCTATTCCCTATATAGTGCACTACTTCTGACCAGAGCCCTGTGGCACCCTATTCCCTATATAGTGCACTACTTCTGACCAGAGCCCTATGGCACCCTATTCTCTATATAGTGCACTACTTCTGACCAGAGCCCTATGGCACCCTATTCCCTATATAGTGCACTACTTCTGACCAGAGCCCTGTGGCACCCTATTCTCTATATAGTGCACTACTTCTGACCAGAGCCCTGTGGCAGCCTATTCCCTATATAGTGCACTACTTCTGACCAGAGCCCTATGGCACCCTATTCTCTATATAGTGCACTACTTCTGACCAGAGCCCTGTGGCACCCTATTCCCTATATAGTGCACTACTTCTGACCAGAGCCCTATGGCACCCTATTCTCTATATAGTGCACTACTTCTGACCAGAGCCCTGTGGCACCCTATTCCCTATATAGTGCACTACTTCTGACCAGAGCCCTGTGGCACCCTATTCCCTATATAGTGCACTACTTCTGACCAGAGCCCTGTGGCACCCTATTCCCTATATAGTGCACTACTTCTGACCAGAGCCCTATGGCACCCTATTCCCTATATAGTGCACTACTTCTGACCAGAGCCCTATGGCACCCTATTCCCTATATAGTGCACTACTTCTGACCAGAGCCCTATGGCACCCTATTCTCTATATAGTGCACTACTTCTGACCAGAGCCCTATGGCACCCTATTCCCTATATAGTGCACTACTTCTGACCAGAGCCCTATGGAACCCTATTCCCTATATAGTGCACTACTTCTGACCAGAGCCCTATGGCACCCTATTCTCTATATAGTGCACTACTTCTGACCAGAGCCCTATGGCACCCTATTCCCTATATAGTGCACTACTTCTGACCAGAGCCCTGTGGCACCCTATTCTCTATATAGTGCACTACTTCTGACCAGAGCCCTGTGGCACCCTATTCCCTATATAGTGCACTACTTCTGACCAGAGCCCTATAGCAGCCTATTCCCTATATAGTGCATTACTTCTGACCAGAGCCCTGTGGCACCCTATTCCCTATTACAGTGTACTGGGTCCACATGGCTCTGGTCAGAAGTAGTGCACTATATAGGGAATAGGGTGCCATTTGGAAGGCATCCAGAGATATAGATGTTGGACAGGAGATACAGTGAGGCGACAAACGCCCAGAAAGAGGTGGTCAGTCACATACAGGCTTTACTTGAAATATTGGTATAGTGGTATAAACGCCAGGCTACTGTATCTAGTGAAGTAGTGACATCATACTTCATTATAGGCTTCCCTTTGTGCTGTTATGGAAAAACATATCTGATTATTATCACCTATTTCTGTTTCAATAAATATATATATATGTGTATATATATATATATATATATATATATATATATATATAATAAAAACTAAATTTGTGTATTTCACATATGATAGCCTACATTGACAGGCACTGGCAATTCATAACACAAAACAAAAAAGGACAAATTATAATACACACGCTATAAATATATACACACACTATAAGGGTTTATAAAACAGGTAGACGCTGCCTCCACTACCATGACAACGACTCATGGGTACCACCTGGCGGCTGCTTTGTCACACTTCAGTTTCAGGGGGAAACCGCAACTGGATAATGAATGTCAAAAAAACACACGAGTAAATATTTAATTAGAACAGTTAGATTAGATGAATACATGTATCATCTATAGTGTCGTCGTGAATTATGAATCGTTTTTTCCTTGATTTGCAATTGCTCCAGGTATTTCACACAATTTGCTCGGGAACCTTTAATCTCAGATTTACATCCACTGGGCACGTGTTTTTGTAATCGCACTTCCTTCTCGCTCTACCAGTAAAATCTGTCAAACATCAGTGGAGCCTTCAGGTATAATATTTTAGCGTCAATTTAAATCCATTTTGCGGATGAATTTTTATGTAGTGTTTAAATTATGCATCTGTTTTGCAAAGATAACATCGTCAATTTGGCTACACTTTCTGATGTAGCGCATATGCAGGTAGCTAGACCGGTGTGAATCATGCAAATCTATCTCAATATTTCTAGGTCACCGCTTTATAATCGTGAGATAAATTTAACTAATTACTAGCTAGTTAGTTGGTTATACCTAGGTAGCTTACAAGGTTAGCTGACTTTTCTCAAAACAAACCTGATTGTGGCTAGCTACTTCTTGTCCCTCATGCTAGCCTTTACAGCCAAATATAACTTCAGAAACGTCCAAATGTAATACATTGATATGACCAGCGTTGTCGACCATTTCTCCCCTGTTGCGTTTTCATCTCAAAATACACCACATGACCAAAAGTATGTGGACACCCTTTGCTGCTATAACAGCCTCCACTCTTCTGGGAAGACTTTCCACTAGATGTTGGAACATTGCTGCTATAACAGCCTCTACTCTCCTGGGAAGGCTTTCCACTAGATGTAGGAACATTGCTGCTATAACATCCTCCACTCTTCTGGGAAGGCTTTCCACTAGATGTTGGAACATTGCTGCTATAACAGCCTCCACTCTTCTGGGAAGGCTTTCCACTAGATGTTGGAACATTGCTGCTATAACAGCCTCCACTCTTCTGGGAAGGCTTTCCACTAGATGTAGGAACATTGCTGCTATAACATCCTCCACTCTTCTGGGAAGGCTTTCCACTAGATGTTGGAACATTGCTGCTATAACAGCCTCCACTCTTCTGGGAAGGCTTTCCACTAGATGTTGGAACATTGCTGCTATAACAGCCTCCACTCTTCTGGGAAGACTTTCAACTAGATGTTGGAACATTGCTGCAGAGACTTGCTTCCATTCAGCCACAAGAGCAGGCACTCAGGCACCGAGTTTGAGCGATTAGGTCTGGCTCGCAGTCGGCATGTGAAAGTCACTGAGCTCTTCAGTACGGACCATTCTACTGCCAATGTGTATCTATGGAGATTGCATTGGCTGTGTGCTCAATTTTATACACCTGTCAGCAACGGGTGTGGCTGAAATAACTGAATTCACTCATTTGAAGGCGTGTCCACATACCTTTCTATATATACAGTGCATTCGGAAAGTATTCAGACCCCTTGACTTTTTCCACATTTTGTTACGTTAAAGCCTTATTCTAAAAATTGATTAAATATACAGTACTAGTCAAACGTTTGGACACACCTACTCATTCAAGGGTTTTTCTTAATTGTTTACTGTTTACTATATTGTAGAAGAATAGTGAATACATCAAAACTACGAAATAAATATAAATATATATATATATATATATAAAACATAATGCAAAGTACTTGGAGGCGCTGGATCTTTTAAGGTCTTTAGATGCCAACTCCTAATGTACCAAACATCTGTGGATTATGTCCACTAGTGGAAAAAGCATCCAATTGTCAACCTTTAGTAAAAGTAAAAAATACCTTATTAGAAAAGGACTCAAGTATAAAGTGAAAGGCACCCGGTGAAATCCTACTTGAGTAAAAGTCTAAGAGTATTTGGTTTTAAATATACTAAAGTATCAAAATTAATTGTAATTGTTATAATATAGTAAAGTATCAAAAAGTAAAAGTAAAACATAATTTCAAATTCCTATTAAGCAAACCAGATGGCATCATTTACAGATAGCTAGGGGTACACTCCAACATTCAGACATCATTTACAGATAGCCAGGGGTACACTCCAACATTCAGACATCATTTACAGATAGCTAGGGGTACACTCCAACACTCAGACATCATTACAGATAGCCAGGGGCACACTCCAACACTCAGACATCATTTACAGATAGCTAGGGGAACACTCCAACACTCAGACATCATCATTTACAGATAGCCAGGGGCACACTCCAAAACTCAGACATCATCATTTACAGATAGCCAGGGGCACACTCCAACACTCAGACATCATTTACAGATAGCCAGGGGCACACTCCAACACTCAGACATCATTACAGATAGCAAGGGGCACACTCCAACACTCAGACATCATTACAGATAGCTAGGGGCACACTCCAACACTCAGACATCATTTACAGATAGCTAGGGGCACACTCCAACACTCAGACATCATTACAGATAGCTAGGGGCACACTCCAACACTCAGATATCATTACAGATAGCTAGGGGCACACTCCAACACTCAGACATAATTTACAGATAGCTAGGGGCACACTCCAACACTCAGACATCATTACAGATAGCTAGGGGCACACTCCAACACTCAGACATCATTTACAGATAGCCAGGGGCACACTCCAACACTCAGACATCATTTACAGATAGCCAGGGGAACACTCCAACACTCAGACATCATTTACAGATAGCCAGGGGCACACTCCAACACTCAGATATCATTTACAGATAGCCAGGGGAACACTCCAACACTCAGACATCATTTACAGATAGCCAGGGGCACACTCCAACACTCAGACATCATTTACAGATAGCCAGGGGCACACTCCAACATTCAGACATCATTTACAGATAGCTAGGGGTACACTCCAACACTCAGACATCATTACAGATAGCCAGGGGCACACTCCAACACTCAGACATCATTTACAGATAGCTAGGGGAACACTCCAACACTCAGACATCATTTACAGATAGCCAGGGGCACACTCCAACACTCAGACATCATTACAGATAGCTAGGGGCACACTCCAACACTCAGACATCATTACAGATAGCTAGGGGCACACTCCAACACTCAGACATCATTACAGATAGCTAGGGGAACACTCCAACACTCAGACATCATTTACAGATAGCTAGGGGCACACTCCAACACTCAGACATCATTACAGATAGCTAGGGGCACACTCCAACACTCAGATATCATTACAGATAGCTAGGGGCACACTCCAACACTCAGACATAATTTACAGATAGCTAGGGGCACACTCCAACACTCAGACATCATTACAGATAGCTAGGGGCACACTCCAACACTCAGACATCATTTACAGATAGCCAGGGGCACACTCCAACACTCAGACATCATTTACAGATAGCCAGGGGCACACTCCAACACTCAGACATCATTTACAGATAGCCAGGGGCACACTCCAACACTCAGACATCATTTACAGATTGCCAGGGGAACACTCCAACACTCAGACATCATTTACAGATAGCCAGGGGCACACTCCAACACTCAGACATCATTTACAGATAGCCAGGGGCACACTCCAACACTCAGACATCATTTACAGATAGCCAGGGGCACACTCCAACACTCAGACATCATTTACAGATAGTCAGGGGCACACTCCAACACTCAGACATCATTACAGATAGCCAGGGGCACACTCCAACACTCAGACATCATTTACAGATAGCCAGGGGCACACTCCAACATTCAGACATCATTTACAGATAGCTAGGGGTACACTCCAACACTCAGACATCATTTACAGATAGCCAGGGGCACACTCCAACACTCAGACATCATTACAGATAGCCAGGGGCACACTCCAACACTCAGACATCATTTACAGATAGCCAGGGGCACACTCCAACACTCAGACATCATTTACAGATAGCCAGGGGCACACTCCAACATTCAGACATCATTTACAGATAGCTAGGGGTACACTCCAACACTCAGACATCATTTACAGATAGCCAGGGGCACACTCCAACACTCAGACATCATTACAGATAGCCAGGGGCACACTCCAACACTCAGACATCATTTACAGATAGCCAGGGGCACACTCCAACACTCAGACATCATTTACAGATAGCCAGGGGCACACTCCAACACTCAGACATCATTACAGATAGCCAGGGGCACACTCCAACACTCAGATATCATTACAGATAGCTAGAGGCACACTCCAACACTCAGACATCATTTACAGATAGCCAGGGGCACACTCCAACATTCAGACATCATTTACAGATAGCTAGGGGTACACTCCAACACTCAGACATCATTTACAGATAGCCAGGGGCACACTCCAACACTCAGACATCATTTACAGATAGCTAGGGGAACACTCCAACACTCAGACATCATCATTTACAGATAGCCAGGGGCACACTCCAAAACTCAGACATCATCATTTACAGATAGCCAGGGGCACACTCCAACACTCAGACATCATTTACAGATAGCCAGGGGCACACTCCAACACTCAGACATCATTACAGATAGCTAGGGGCACACTCCAACACTCAGACATCATTACAGATAGCTAGGGGAACACTCCAACACTCAGACATCATTTACAGATAGCTAGGGGCACACTCCAACACTCAGACATCATTACAGATAGCTAGGGGCACACTCCAACACTCAGATATCATTACAGATAGCTAGGGGCACACTCCAACACTCAGACATCATTTACAGATAGCTAGGGGCACACTCCAACACTCAGACATCATTACAGATAGCTAGGGGCACACTCCAACACTCAGACATCATTTACAGATAGCCAGGGGCACACTCCAACACTCAGACATCATTTACAGATAGCCAGGGGCACACTCCAACACTCAGACATCATTTACAGATAGCCAGGGGCACACTCCAAAACTCAGACATCATTTACAGATAGCCAGGGGAACACTCCAACACTCAGACATCATTTACAGATAGCCAGGGGCACACTCCAACACTCAGACATCATTTACAGATAGCCAGGGGCACACTCCAACACTCAGACATCATTTACAGATAGCCAGGGGCACACTCCAACATTCAGACATCATTTACAGATAGCTAGGGGTACACTCCAACACTCAGACATCATTTACAGATAGCCAGGGGCACACTCCAACACTCAGACATCATTACAGATAGCCAGGGGCACACTCCAACACTCAGACATAATTTACAGATAGCCAGGGGCACACTCCAACACTCAGACATCATTTACAGATAGCCAGGGGCACACTCCAACACTCAGACATCATTTACAGATAGCTAGGGGAACACTCCAACACTCAGACATCATCATTTACAGATAGCCAGGGGCACACTCCAAAACTCAGACATCATCATTTACAGATAGCCAGGGGCACACTCCAACACTCAGACATCATTTACAGATAGCCAGGGGCACACTCCAACACTCAGACATCATTACAGATAGCTAGGGGCACACTCCAACACTCAGACATCATTACAGATAGCTAGGGGCACACTCCAACACTCAGACATCATTTACAGATAGCTAGGGGCACACTCCAACACTCAGACATCATTACAGATAGCTAGGGGCACACTCCAACACTCAGATATCATTACAGATAGCTAGGGGCACACTCCAACACTCAGACATCATTTACAGATAGCTAGGGGCACACTCCAACACTCAGACATCATTACAGATAGCTAGGGGCACACTCCAACACTCAGACATCATTTACAGATAGCCAGGGGCACACTCCAACACTCAGACATCATTTACAGATAGCCAGGGGCACACTCCAACACTCAGACATCATTTACAGATAGCCAGGGGCACACTCCAACACTCAGACATCATTTACAGATAGCCAGGGGAACACTCCAACACTCAGACATCATTTACAGATAGCCAGGGGCACACTCCAACACTCAGACATCATTACAGATAGCTAGGGGCACACTCCAACACTCAGACATCATTTACAGATAGCCAGGGGCACACTCCAACACTCAGACATCATTTACAGATAGCCAGGGGCACACTCCAACACTCAGACATCATTTACAGATAGCCAGGGGCACACTCCAACACTCAGACATCATTTACAGATAGCCAGGGGCACACTCCAACACTCAGACATCATTTACAGATAGCCAGGGGAACACTCCAACACTCAGACATCATTTACAGATAGCCAGGGGCACACTCCAACACTCAGACATCATTTACAGATAGCCAGGGGCACACTCCAACACTCAGACATCATTTACAGATAGCCAGGGGAACACTCCAACACTCAGACATCATTTACAGATAGCCAGGGGCACACTCCAACACTCAGATATCATTACAGATAGCTAGAGGCACACTCCAACACTCAGACATCATTTACAGATAGCCAGGGGCACACTCCAACATTCAGACATCATTTACAGATAGCCAGGGGCACACTCCAACACTCAGATATCATTACAGATAGCTAGAGGCACACTCCAACACTCAGACATCATTTACAGATAGCCAGGGGCACACTCCAACATTCAGACATCATTTACAGATAGCTAGGGGTACACTCCAACACTCAGACATCATTTACAGATAGCCAGGGGCACACTCCAAAACTCAGACATCATCATTTACAGATAGCCAGGGGCACACTCCAACACTCAGACATCATTTACAGATAGCCAGGGGCACACTCCAACACTCAGACATCATTACAGATAGCTAGGGGCACACTCCAACACTCAGACATCATTACAGATAGCTAGGGGCACACTCCAACACTCAGACATCATTTACAGATAGCTAGGGGCACACTCCAACACTCAGACATCATTACAGATAGCTAGGGGCACACTCCAACACTCAGATATCATTACAGATAGCTGGGGGCACACTCCAACACTCAGACATCATTTACAGATAGCTAGGGGCACACTCCAACACTCAGACATCATTACAGATAGCTAGGGGCACACTCCAACACTCAGACATCATTTACAGATAGCCAGGGGCACACTCCAACACTCAGACATCATTTACAGATAGCCAGGGGCACACTCCAACACTCAGACATCATTTACAGATAGCCAGGGGCACACTCCAACACTCAGACATCATTTACAGATAGCCAGGGGAACACTCCAACACTCAGACATCATTTACAGATAGCCAGGGGCACACTCCAACACTCAGACATCATTTACAGATAGCCAGGGGCACACTCCAACACTCAGACATCATTTACAGATAGCCAGGGGCACACTCCAACACTCAGACATCATTTACAGATAGCCAGGGGCACACTCCAACACTCAGACATCATTTACAGATAGCCAGGGGCACACTCCAACACTCAGACATAATTTACAGATAGCCAGGGGCACACTCCAACACTCAGACATCTTTTACAGATAGCCAGGGGCACACTCCAACACTCAGCCATCATTTACAGATAGCCAGGGGCACACTCCAACACTCAGACATCATTACAGATAGCTAGGGGCACACTCCAACACTCAGACATCATTACAGATAGCTAGAGGCACACTCCAACACTCAGACATCATTTACAGATAGCTAGGGGCACACTCCAACACCCAGACATCATTTACAGATAGCTAGGGGCACACTCCAACACTCAGACATCATTACAGATAGCTAGGGGCACACTCCAACACTCAGACATCATTTACAGATAGCTAGGGGTACACTCCAACACTCAGACATCATTTACAGATAGCTAGGGGTACACTCCAACACTCAGACATCATTACAGATAGCTAGGGGTACACTCCAACACTCAGACATCATTTACAGATAGCTAGGGGCACACTCCAACACTCAGACATCATTACAGATAGCCAGGGGCACACTCCAACACTCAGACATCATTTACAGATAGCCAGGGGAACACTCCAACACTCAGACATAATTTACAGATAGCTAGGGGCACACTCCAACACTCAGACATAATTTACAGGCGAAGCCTGTGTGTTTAGAGAGTCCGTCAGATCAGAAGCAGTAGGGATGACCAGGGATGTTCTCTGTTTAGTGAGTCCTCCAGATCAGAGGCAGTAGGGATGACCAGGGATGTTCTCTGTTTAGTGAGTCCTCCAGATCAGAGGTAGTAGGGATGACCTAGGGATGTTTTCTGTTCAGTGAGTCCTCCAGATCAGAGGCAGTAGGGATGACCAGGGATGTTCTCTGTGTAGTGAGTCCTCCAGATCAGAGACAGTAGGGATGACCAGGGATGTTCTCTGTTTAGTGAGTCCTCCAGATCAGAGGCAGTAGGGATGACCAGGGATGTTCGCTGTTTAGTGAGTCCTCCAGATCAGAGGCAGTATGGATGACCAGGGATGTTCTCTGTTTAGTGAGTCCTCCAGATCAGAGGCAGTAGGGATGACCAGGGATGTTCTCTGTTTAGTGAGTCCTCCAGATCAGAGGCAGTAGGAATGACCAGGGATGTTCTCTGTTTAGTGAGTCCTCCAGATCAGAGGCAGTAGGGAGGACCAGGGATGTTCTCTGTTTAGTGAGTCCTCCAGATCAGAGGCAGTAGGGATGACCAGGGATGTTCTCTGTTTAGTGAGTCCTCCAGATCAGAGGCAGTAGGGATGACCAGGGATGTTCTCTGTTTAGTGAGTCCTCCAGATCAGAGGCAGTAGGGATGACCAGGGATGTTCTCTGTTTAGTGAGTCCTCCAGATCAGAGGCAGTAGGGATGACCAGGGATGTTCTCTGTTTAGTGAGTCCTCCAGATCAGAGGCAGTAGGGATGACCAGGGATGTTCTCTGTTTAGTGAGTCCTCCAGATCAGAGGCAGTAGGGATGACCAGGGATGTTCTCTGTTTAGTGAGTCCTCCAGATCAGAGGCAGTAGGAATGACCAGGGATGTTCTCTGTTTAGTGAGTCCTCCAGATCAGAGGCAGTAGGGATGAGCAGGGAGGTTCTGTTGATACGTGTGTAAATTGGACCATTTTCTTGTCCTGCTGAGCATTCAAAATGTAACGAGTACTTTTGGGTGTCAGGGAAAATGTACGGAGTAAAAAATACATTATTTTCTTTAGGAGTAAAGAAGTAAAAGTAAAATTAGTCACAAAATATAAATGGTAAAGTAAAGTACAGATACCTCCAAAAAAGTACTTAAGTAGTACTTTAAAGTATTTTTACTTCAGTATTTTACACCACTCATTATGTTATTGGACATATTGACTGCCATTTAAGTACTTTGGTCAGTTTGTATTACCTTGTAAATTAAATTATAGTGGCGAGTGGGAGTCTAATTGGGGAGAATAGGTCAACAGGGAGACTGAAGTGAGATGAGAAGAGGCCCCATACACACCTCAAAGAAGTGTCTGATGTCTACCCAAGGCCCCAGAACAGGGCTCTAAGGTAATCTACATTGGAGACCAGGCAAGGTCCCAGGACAGGGCTCTAAGGTAATCTACATTGGAGACCAGGCAAGGCCCATGACAGGGCTCTAAGGTAATCTACATTGGAGACCAGGCAAGGTCCCAGGACAAGGCTCTAAGGTAATCTACATTGGAGACCAGGCAAGGTCCCAGGACAGGGCTCTAAGGTAATCTACATTGGAGACCAGGCAAGGCCCATGACAGGGCTCTAAGGTAATCTACATTGGAGACCAGGCAAGGTCCCAGGACAGGGCTCTAAGGTAATCTACATTGGAGACCAGGCAAGGTCCCAGGACAGGGCTCTAAGGTAATCTACATTGGAGACCAGGCAAGGTCCCAGGACAGGGCTCTAATGTAATCTACATTGGAGACCAGGCAAGGTCCCAGGACAGGGCTCTAAGGTAATCTACATTGGAGACAGGGCAAGGTCCCAGGACAGGGCTCTAAGGTAATCTACATTGGAGACCAGGCAAGGTCCCAGGACAGGGCTCTAAGGTAATCTACATTGGAGACCAGGCAAGGTCCCAGGACAGGGCTCTAAGGTAATCTACATTGGAGACCAGGCAAGGCCCATGACAGGGCTCTAAGGTAATCTACATTGGAGACCAGGCAAGGTCCCAGGACAGGGCTCTAAGGTAATCTACATTGGAGACCAGGCAAGGCCCATGACAGGGCTCTAAGGTAATCTACATTGGAGACCAGGCAAGGTCCCAGGACAGGGCTCTAAGGTAATCTACATTGGAGACCAGGCAAGGTCCCAGGACAGGGCTCTAAGGTAATCTACATTGGAGACAGGGCAAGGTCCCAGGACAGGGCTCTAAGGTAATCTACATTGGAGACCGGGCAAGGTCCCAGGACAGGGCTCTAAGGTAATCTACATTGGAGACCAGGCAAGGTCCCAGGACAAGGCTCTAAGGTAATCTACATTGGAGACCAGGCAAGGTCCCAGGACAGGGCTCTAAGGTAATCTACATTGGAGACCAGGCAAGGTCCCAGGACAGGGCTCTAAGGTAATCTACATTGGAGACCAGGCAAGGTCCCAGGACAGGGCTCTAAGGTAATCTACATTGGAGACCAGGCAAGGTCCCAGGAAAGGGCTCTAAGGTAATCTACATTGGAGACCAGGCAAGGCCCAGGACAGGGCTCTAAGGTCATCTACATTGGAGACCGGGCAAGGTCCCAGGACAGGGCTCTGAGTCACGTGACCAGGATGAAGGCCGGTGTCAGAAACAGCCAGAGTCATGCTGGACTGGAACCACCTGGGTTTCATCGTGCCTTTCTGAATTAGGAGAAAATGGTTTGATGAATGTAGTGAGTTTATTCACCTGTCTCATCATGCCTGTCTGAATTAGGAGAAGATGGTTTGCTGAATGTAGTGAGCTTATTCACCTGTCTCATCATGCATGTCTGAAAAGAATTGGAAGCTATGACTCTATTAACAATCTCTGAATGGTGTACAGCAGGTAATTTTAAATATCCCCTAGATACTTTCTGTCCTGTTGAATGTGCTGGTGTTGGATGTGCTGGTGTTGGATGTGTTGGTGTTGGATGTGCTGGTGTTGGATGTGCTGGTGTTAGATGTTCTGGTGTTGGATGTTCTGGTGGTGTTGGATGTGTTGGTGTTGGATGTGCTGGTGTTGGATATTCTGGTGGTGTTGGATGTGCTGGTGTTGGATTTACTGTTGGTGATGGATATTCTGGTGTTGGATGTTCTGGTGTTGGATGTGCTGGTGTTAGATGTTCTGGTGTTGGATGTGCTGGTGTTGGATATTCTGGTGGTGTTGGATGTGCTGGTGTTGGATTTACTGTTGGTGTTAGATGTCCTGGTGTTAGATGTCCTGGTGTTAGATGTCCTGGTGTTAGATGTGCTGGTGTTAGATGTGCTGGTGTTAGATGTGCTGTTGGTGATGGATGTGCTGTTGGTGATGGATGTGCTGTTGGTGTTGGATGTTCTGGTGTTGGATGTGTTGGTGTTGGATGTGTTGGTGTTGGATGTTCTGGTGGTGTTGGATGTGTTGGTGTTGGATGTTCTGGTGGTGTTGAATGTGTTGGTTTTGGATGTGCTGGTGTTGGATATTCTGGAGGTGTTGGATGTGCTGGTGTTGGATTTACTGTTGGTGATGGATATTCTGGTGTTGGATGTTCTGGTGTTGGATGTGCTGGTGTTAGATGTTCTGGTGTTGGATGTGCTGGTGTTAGATGTGCTGGTGTTGGATGTGCTGGTGTTGGATTTACTGTTGGTGTTGGATGTGCTGTTGGTGATGGATGTGCTGTTGGTGATGGATGTGCTGTTGGTGTTGGATGTTCTGGTGTTGGATGTGTTGGTGTTGGATGTGCTGGTTGATTGAATGATTGAATATATTTGACAATTTGTAAAATTCATACATACATACATAAGGACGCTACAGCTGGTGACGCCTCCACATACAATTTAAGAAAATCATCAACGATAACACAATAAAGCTTAACAGCTTATTTCCATTTACGTCCTTTAAAAGAGGGTAGGGGGAAGAGGGAATACAACAAGGTTAGACAGCGATTGTAATGACAACAGACAATGACAGACACAATTGTTGTTTGTTTCACAACATCTGATAATTAATACAATTTCCCTTCCTAATAAACAACTATGGTACATCTTCCTTGTCTCACATACCCTTAATATACAAACAATCAATCCCTAACATATATATATATATATATATATATATATACAAACAAGACAATCACATTATAATTAACAACAGGCACCTAAAAGGCAGACCATCTGTTACCCCGGGCATTTCCCTCTCCGCCACCTACTTTAATCTAACCACTCCCCCTTTGAGACATGCTACTATTTAGCCATTTTTTCAGTGAGAACTTGAAACTACCTGTGGAAGTTATACTTTTCAAATTCTTTGGAAGATTATTCCAAAGAATGGCAGCCGAGTTTTAAAAATATATATATATATATATTTCCCCCATACCACTTTTAAATCTAAAAGGAACAGTTTCACTCCTTCTAGTTGAATAGTTATGGGTTATCCCTCACTAAGTTATAGTAGTTGTATACGTATCTGGGGACCATACTGTGGACAATCTGATGTACAAGACACAAATTTAATCTGAGCGACTCTCTCCTCCAATGTAAGCCATCTGAAGGCTTTCAAAGTGGGAATAGTCCAGATGTGTAAATGCTCAAAGTTTAAGAATAATCCTGACTAATTTGTTCTGAGATGTCTGCAATTAATGTTTTAATATCTTGGGGGCACTGTTGTACCAGGAAGCGCATGCATAGTCCAAATGGCACTGAACAAGAGCCCCTGCCAATGTCCCCATTGTATTCTTATCCAGATATGTGGAGGTTCTAGCCAGGAACCTAATTTTATGGTTCACTTTGGCGATAACATGTTGTGCCATTGTAACGCTCGCCCTCTTCCTCTGACGAGGAGTAAGAGAGGCCGGACCAGTTTGCAGCGTGGTAAGTGTCCATTTTAATCAGACAAACTGAACACTACAACAAATAAAAAATAACCAAGTGAAACAAACTAAACGGTCCCGTGAGGTAACAAACACTGACACGGAGAATAACCACCCACCACTCAACAGGGAAACCAGGCTGCCTAAGTATGGTTCTCAATCAGGGACAACCAGGCTACCTAAGTATGGTTCTCAATCAGGGACAACCAGGCTACCTAAGTATGGTTCTCAATCAGGGACAACCAGGCTACCTAAGTATGGTTCTCAATCAGGGACAACCAGGCTGCCTAAGTATGGTTCTCAATCAGGGACAACCAGGCTGCCTAAATATGGTTCTCAATCAGGGACAACCAGGCTGCCTAAGTATGGTTCTCAATCAGGGACAACCAGGCTGCCTAAGTATGGTTCTCAATCAGGGACAACCAGGCTACCTAAGTATGGTTCTCAATCAGGGACAACCAGGCTGCCTAAGTATGGTTCTCAATCAGGGACAACCAGGCTACCTAAGTATGGTTCTCAATCAGGGACAACCAGGCTGCCTAAGTATGGTTCTCAATCAGGGACAACCAGGCTACCTAAGTATGGTTCTCAATCAGGGACAACCAGGCTGCCTAAGTATGGTTCTCAATCAGGGACAACCAGGCTGCCTAAGTATGGTTCTCAATCAGGGACAACCAGGCTACCTAAGTATGGTTCTCAATCAGGGACAACCAGGCTACCTAAGTATGGTTCTCAATCAGGGACAACCAGGCTACCTAAATATGGTTCTCAATCAGGGACAACCAGGCTTCCTAAATATGGTTCTCAATCAGGGACAACCAGGCTGCCTAAATATGGTTCTCAATCAGGGAAACCAGGCTACCTAAATATGGTTCTCAATCAGGGACAACCAGGCTACCTAAATATGGTTCTCAATCAGGGAAACCAGGCTACCTAAATATGGTTCTCAATCAGGGAAACCAGGCTGCCTAAATATGGTTCTCAATCAGGGACAACCAGGCTACCTAAATATGGTTCTCAATCAGGGACAACCAGGCTGCCTAAGTATGGTTCTCAATCAGGGACAACCAGGCTACCTAAGTATGGTTCTCAATCAGGGACAACCAGGCTGCCTAAGTATGGTTCTCAATCAGGGACAACCAGGCTACCTAAGTATGGTTCTCAATCAGGGACAACCAGGCTGCCTAAGTATGGTTCTCAATCAGGGACAACCAGGCTACCTAAGTATGGTTCTCAATCAGGGACAACCAGGCTGCCTAAGTATGGTTCTCAATCAGGGACAACCAGGCTGCCTAAGTATGGTTCTCAATCAGGGACAACCAGGCTACCTAAGTATGGTTCTCAATCAGGGACAACCAGGCTACCTAAGTATGGTTCTCAATCAGGGACAACCAGGCTACCTAAATATGGTTCTCAATCAGGGACAACCAGGCTGCCTAAATATGGTTCTCAATCAGGGAAACCAGGCTACCTAAATATGGTTCTCAATCAGGGACAACCAGGCTACCTAAGTATGGTTCTCAATCAGGGACAACCAGGCTGCCTAAGTATGGTTCTCAATCAGGGACAACCAGGCTGCCTAAATATGGTTCTCAATCAGGGACAACCAGGCTACCTAAGTATGGTTCTCAATCAGGGACAACCAGGCTGCCTAAATATGGTTCTCAATCAGGGACAACCAGGCTACCTAAATATGGTTCTCAATCAGGGACAACCAGGCTGCCTAAATATGGTTCTCAATCAGGGACAACCAGGCTACCTAAGTATGGTTCTCAATCAGGGACAACCAGGCTACCTAAATATGGTTCTCAATCAGGGACAACCAGGCTACCTAAATATGGTTCTCAATCAGGGACAACCAGGCTGCCTAAATATGGTTCTCAATCAGGGACAACCAGGCTACCTAAGTATGGTTCTCAATCAGGGACAACCAGGCTACCTAAGTATGGTTCTCAATCAGGGACAACCAGGCTACCTAAATATGGTTCTCAATCAGGGACAACCAGGCTACCTAAGTATGGTTCTCAATCAGGGACAACCAGGCTACCTAAGTATGGTTCTCAATCAGGGACAACCAGGCTGCCTAAATATGGTTCTCAATCAGGGACAACCAGGCTACCTAAGTATGGTTCTCAATCAGGGACAACCAGGCTGCCTAAGTATGGTTCTCAATCAGGGACAACCAGGCTGCCTAAGTATGGTTCTCAATCAGGGACAACCAGGCTACCTAAGTATGGTTCTCAATCAGGGACAACCAGGCTACCTAAGTATGGTTCTCAATCAGGGACAACCAGGCTACCTAAATATGGTTCTCAATCAGGGACAACCAGGCTTCCTAAATATGGTTCTCAATCAGGGACAACCAGGCTGCCTAAATATGGTTCTCAATCAGGGAAACCAGGCTACCTAAATATGGTTCTCAATCAGGGACAACCAGGCTACCTAAATATGGTTCTCAATCAGGGAAACCAGGCTACCTAAATATGGTTCTCAATCAGGGAAACCAGGCTGCCTAAATATGGTTCTCAATCAGGGACAACCAGGCTACCTAAATATGGTTCTCAATCAGGGACAACCAGGCTGCCTAAGTATGGTTCTCAATCAGGGACAACCAGGCTACCTAAGTATGGTTCTCAATCAGGGACAACCAGGCTGCCTAAGTATGGTTCTCAATCAGGGACAACCAGGCTACCTAAGTATGGTTCTCAATCAGGGACAACCAGGCTGCCTAAGTATGGTTCTCAATCAGGGACAACCAGGCTACCTAAGTATGGTTCTCAATCAGGGACAACCAGGCTGCCTAAGTATGGTTCTCAATCAGGGACAACCAGGCTGCCTAAGTATGGTTCTCAATCAGGGACAACCAGGCTGCCTAAGTATGGTTCTCAATCAGGGACAACCAGGCTACCTAAGTATGGTTCTCAATCAGGGACAACCAGGCTACCTAAATATGGTTCTCAATCAGGGACAACCAGGCTACCTAAATATGGTTCTCAATCAGGGACAACCAGGCTGCCTAAATATGGTTCTCAATCAGGGAAACCAGGCTACCTAAATATGGTTCTCAATCAGGGACAACCAGGCTACCTAAGTATGGTTCTCAATCAGGGACAACCAGGCTGCCTAAGTATGGTTCTCAATCAGGGACAACCAGGCTGCCTAAATATGGTTCTCAATCAGGGACAACCAGGCTACCTAAGTATGGTTCTCAATCAGGGACAACCAGGCTGCCTAAATATGGTTCTCAATCAGGGACAACCAGGCTACCTAAATATGGTTCTCAATCAGGGACAACCAGGCTGCCTAAATATGGTTCTCAATCAGGGACAACCAGGCTACCTAAGTATGGTTCTCAATCAGGGACAACCAGGCTACCTAAATATGGTTCTCAATCAGGGACAACCAGGCTACCTAAATATGGTTCTCAATCAGGGACAACCAGGCTGCCTAAATATGGTTCTCAATCAGGGACAACCAGGCTACCTAAGTATGGTTCTCAATCAGGGACAACCAGGCTACCTAAGTATGGTTCTCAATCAGGGACAACCAGGCTACCTAAATATGGTTCTCAATCAGGGACAACCAGGCTACCTAAGTATGGTTCTCAATCAGGGACAACCAGGCTGCCTAAATATGGTTCTCAATCAGGGACAACCAGGCTACCTAAATATGGTTCTCAATCAGGGACAACCAGGCTACCTAAGTATGGTTCTCAATCAGGGACAACCAGGCTACCTAAATATGGTTCTCAATCAGGGACAACCAGGCTACCTAAGTATGGTTCTCAATCAGGGACAACCAGGCTACCTAAGTATGGTTCTCAATCAGGGACAACCAGGCTGCCTAAGTATGGTTCTCAATCAGGGACAACCAGGCTACCTAAGTATGGTTCTCAATCAGGGACAACCAGGCTGCCTAAGTATGGTTCTCAATCAGGGACAACCAGGCTACCTAAGTATGGTTCTCAATCAGGGACAACCAGGCTGCCTAAGTATGGTTCTCAATCAGGGACAACCAGGCTGCCTAAGTATGGTTCTCAATCAGGGACAACCAGGCTACCTAAGTATGGTTCTCAATCAGGGACAACCAGGCTACCTAAGTATGGTTCTCAATCAGGGACAACCAGGCTACCTAAATATGGTTCTCAATCAGGGACAACCAGGCTTCCTAAATATGGTTCTCAATCAGGGACAACCAGGCTGCCTAAATATGGTTCTCAATCAGGGAAACCAGGCTACCTAAATATGGTTCTCAATCAGGGACAACCAGGCTACCTAAATATGGTTCTCAATCAGGGAAACCAGGCTACCTAAATATGGTTCTCAATCAGGGAAACCAGGCTGCCTAAATATGGTTCTCAATCAGGGACAACCAGGCTACCTAAATATGGTTCTCAATCAGGGACAACCAGGCTGCCTAAGTATGGTTCTCAATCAGGGACAACCAGGCTACCTAAGTATGGTTCTCAATCAGGGACAACCAGGCTGCCTAAGTATGGTTCTCAATCAGGGACAACCAGGCTACCTAAGTATGGTTCTCAATCAGGGACAACCAGGCTGCCTAAGTATGGTTCTCAATCAGGGACAACCAGGCTACCTAAGTATGGTTCTCAATCAGGGACAACCAGGCTGCCTAAGTATGGTTCTCAATCAGGGACAACCAGGCTGCCTAAGTATGGTTCTCAATCAGGGACAACCAGGCTACCTAAGTATGGTTCTCAATCAGGGACAACCAGGCTACCTAAGTATGGTTCTCAATCAGGGACAACCAGGCTACCTAAATATGGTTCTCAATCAGGGACAACCAGGCTACCTAAATATGGTTCTCAATCAGGGACAACCAGGCTGCCTAAATATGGTTCTCAATCAGGGAAACCAGGCTACCTAAATATGGTTCTCAATCAGGGACAACCAGGCTACCTAAGTATGGTTCTCAATCAGGGACAACCAGGCTGCCTAAGTATGGTTCTCAATCAGGGACAACCAGGCTGCCTAAATATGGTTCTCAATCAGGGACAACCAGGCTACCTAAGTATGGTTCTCAATCAGGGACAACCAGGCTGCCTAAATATGGTTCTCAATCAGGGACAACCAGGCTACCTAAATATGGTTCTCAATCAGGGACAACCAGGCTGCCTAAATATGGTTCTCAATCAGGGACAACCAGGCTACCTAAGTATGGTTCTCAATCAGGGACAACCAGGCTACCTAAATATGGTTCTCAATCAGGGACAACCAGGCTACCTAAATATGGTTCTCAATCAGGGACAACCAGGCTGCCTAAATATGGTTCTCAATCAGGGACAACCAGGCTACCTAAGTATGGTTCTCAATCAGGAACAACCAGGCTACCTAAGTATGGTTCTCAATCAGGGACAACCAGGCTACCTAAATATGGTTCTCAATCAGGGACAACCAGGCTACCTAAGTATGGTTCTCAATCAGGGACAACCAGGCTGCCTAAATATGGTTCTCAATCAGGGACAACCAGGCTACCTAAATATGGTTCTCAATCAGGGACAACCAGGCTACCTAAGTATGGTTCTCAATCAGGGACAACCAGGCTACCTAAATATGGTTCTCAATCAGGGACAACCAGGCTACCTAAGTATGGTTCTCAATCAGGGACAACCAGGCTACCTAAGTATGGTTCTCAATCAGGGACAACCAGGCTACCTAAATATGGTTCTCAATCAGGGACAACCAGGCTACCTAAATATGGTTCTCAATCAGGGACAACCAGGCTGCCTAAATATGGTTCTCAATCAGGGAAACCAGGCTACCTAAATATGGTTCTCAATCAGGGACAACCAGGCTACCTAAGTATGGTTCTCAATCAGGGACAACCAGGCTGCCTAAGTATGGTTCTCAATCAGGGACAACCAGGCTGCCTAAATATGGTTCTCAATCAGGGACAACCAGGCTACCTAAGTATGGTTCTCAATCAGGGACAACCAGGCTGCCTAAATATGGTTCTCAATCAGGGACAACCAGGCTACCTAAATATGGTTCTCAATCAGGGACAACCAGGCTGCCTAAATATGGTTCTCAATCAGGGACAACCAGGCTACCTAAGTATGGTTCTCAATCAGGGACAACCAGGCTACCTAAATATGGTTCTCAATCAGGGACAACCAGGCTACCTAAATATGGTTCTCAATCAGGGACAACCAGGCTGCCTAAATATGGTTCTCAATCAGGGACAACCAGGCTACCTAAGTATGGTTCTCAATCAGGGACAACCAGACTACCTAAGTATGGTTCTCAATCAGGGACAACCAGGCTACCTAAATATGGTTCTCAATCAGGGACAACCAGGCTACCTAAGTATGGTTCTCAATCAGGGACAACCAGGCTGCCTAAATATGGTTCTCAATCAGGGACAACCAGGCTACCTAAATATGGTTCTCAATCAGGGACAACCAGGCTACCTAAGTATGGTTCTCAATCAGGGACAACCAGGCTACCTAAATATGGTTCTCAATCAGGGACAACCAGGCTACCTAAATATGGTTCTCAATCAGGGACAACCAGGCTACCTAAATATGGTTCTCAATCAGGGACAACCAGGCTGCCTAAATATGGTTCTCAATCAGGGACAACCAGGCTACCTAAGTATGGTTCTCAATCAGGGACAACGATAGACAGCTGCCTCTGATTGAGAACCATACCAGGCCAAACACAGAAATCCCATATCATAGAAAAAGGAACATAGACAACCCACCCCAACTCACGCCCTGACCATACTAAAACAAAGACATAATAAAATAACTAAGGTCAGAACGTGACACTGTTGTACCAGGAAGAGCATGCATAGTCCAAGTGGCACTGAACAAGAGCCCCTGCCAATGGCCCCCATTGCATTCTTATCCAGATATGTGGAGGTTCTAGCCAGGAACCTAATTTTATGGTTCACTTTGGCGATAACATGTTGTGCCATGCTCTCCCCCTGTCAGATGGTTATCTAGCACACATCCAAGATACTTAACACAGTATTTTTCTACGACTACTATGTCACCTACTACCACCTTTAAAAATCTGGGGATTTCCTCAGTTTCACTTTGGTCCTGAAAAAGATGGACTCTGTTTTTCCAAAAGTGAAGTGACAGCTTATTGTTATATAACCATTTACTGACATTCAGAAGTTCAGCACTGAGGGCTTTCTCAACCACATCTTTGTCTTTGTAGGAAACCAACAGTGCAGAATCATCTGCATGGAGGAAAAGGTCACCTGTAAAGGCAGATTTCAGATCATTTATATACAATACAAATAAAAGTGGACCCAGCACACTCCCTTGGGGTGCCCCAAGTTTAACCCAATATCTGATCTATAGTTTAACCCAATGTCTGATCTATAGTTTACCCCAATATCTGATTTATAGTTTAACCCAATATCTGATCTATAGTTTAACCCAATATCTGATCAATAGTTTAACCCAATATCTGATCTATAGTTTAACCCAATATCTGATCTATAGTTTAACCCAATATCTGATCTATAGTTTAACCCAATATCTGATCTATAGTTTAACCCAATATCTGATCTATAGTTTAACCCAATATCTGATCTATAGTTTAACCCAATATCTGATCTATAGTTGAACCCAATGTCTGATCTTACATAAATACAAACTCCCATCGCCTTGGCGATTGCATTCTCTTCTAATTACTACATAATTTTCTACTTCAATCTCAAGCGTCTTTTTGTCATCCAACCGTCCAACCATGTTTCCCCTAGTTAAAACCAATAGTAATTTGAAACGGCCCAAAGAGGCTAGGTTTAAAGAGCTCCTGACATTTCACCTGTGTAGGGCTTCTTCAGAGGAAGACACGAGGGGAAAGGAGAAACAGACTAGAAAATAACTTGTTGTTTTAACCCTCTCCTACTCGGTGCAGCTCTCTGGCGTCTATGGGGACCATCATACTCAAGCGTAAAGACCTGAGGGAGATTCAGCTGGACATCCCTGGCATGGAGGAGTGCCTCAACATCACCAGATCATTACAACTGAGACTTATTTCTCTCGCCCTGGCTAGAGAATGGTAGGGGAAACACTGCACTGAGTTGTGAACTTTTTGACTGCTCCCCTTTTGATTTCAACTAAACTTTCCATATTTGTTTTGCCCATTGTAGAAGAGCTCAGAAAGTGACATTCAATAGGTAGTGCTCAAAGTTGGACCCATTTTGCATACCCCACCGTACCCCACCGTACCCCACCGTATCGCAGCGTATCCCACCATACCCCACCGTACCCCACCGTATCCCACCGTATCGCAGCGTATCCCACCGTACCCCACCGTACCCCACCGTATCCCACCGTATCGCAGCGTATCCCACCATACCCCACCGTACCCCACCGTATCCCACCATACCCCACCGTACCCCACCGTATCCCACCGTACCCCACCGTACCCCACCGTATCCCACCATACCCCACCGTATCCCACCATACCCCACCGTACCCCACCGTATCCCACCGTACCCCACCATACCCCACCGTACCCCACCGTACCCCACCGTATCGCAGCGTATCCCACCATACCCCACCGTACCCCACCGTATCCCACCATATCGCAGCGTATCCCACCGTACCCCACCGTATCCCACCGTATCGCAGCGTATCCCACCATACCCCACCGTATCGCAGCGTATCCCACCATACCCCACCGTACCCCACCGTACCCCACTGTATCGCAGCGTATCCCACCTACCCCACCGTACCCCACCGTATCCCACCGTACCCCACCGTACCCCACCATACCCCACCGTACCCCACCGTATCGCAGCGTATCCCACCATACCCCACCGTACCCCACCGTACCCCACCGTATCGCAGCGTATCCCACCATACCCAACCGTACCCCACCGTACCCCACCGTATCGCAGCGTATCCCACCATACCCCACCGTATCCCACCGTACCCCACCGTATCCCACCGTATCGCAGCGTATCCCACCTACCCCACCGTACCCCACCATACCCCACCGTACCCCACCGTATCGCAGCGTATCCCACCGTATCCCACCGTACCCCACCATACCTCACCGTATCCCACCGTATCCCACCGTATCCCACCATACCCCACCGTATCCCACCGTATCGCAGCGTATCCCACCGTACCCCACCGTATCGCAGCGTACCCCACCATACCCCACCGTACCCCACCGTACCCCACCGTATCGCAGCGTATCCCACCTACCCCACCGTACCCCACCGTATCCCACCATACCCCACCGTACCCCACCGTATCGCAGCGTATCCCACCTACCCCACCGTACCCCACCGTACCCCACCGTACCCCACCGTATCGCAGCGTATCCCACCATACCCCACCGTACCCCACCGTATCGCAGCGTATCCCACCATACCCCACCGTATCCCATCGTATCCCACCGTATCCCAGCGTATCCCACCGTACCCCACCGTACCCCACCGTATCCCACCGTACCCCACCGTATCCCACCGTATCCCACCGTACCCCACCTTATCCCAGCGTATCCCACCGTACCCCAGCGTATCCCACCGTACCCCACCGTATCCCACCGTATCCCACCGTACCCCACCGTACCCCACCGTACCCCACCGTATCCCACCGTACCCCACCGTACCCCACCGTATCCCACCGTATCCCACCGTATCCCACCGTATCCCACCGTACCCCACCGTATCCCACCGTATCCCACCGTACCCCACCGTATCCCGCCGTACCCCACCGTACCCCACCGTATCCCACCGTACCCCACCGTACCCCACCCTACCCCACCCTACCCCACCCTACCCCACCGTACCCCACCGTATCCCACCGTACCCCACCGTATCCCACCGTACCCCACCGTACCCCACCGTACCCCACCGTATCGCAGCGTATCCCACCATACCCCACCGTACCCCACCGTATCGCAGCGTATCCCACCTACCCCACCGTACGCCACCGTACCCCACCGTACCCCACCGTATCGCAGCGTATCCCACCATACCCCACCGTACCCCACCGTATCCCACCGTATCGCAGCGTATCCCACCGTACCCCACCGTACCCCACCGTATCCCACCGTATCGCAGCGTATCCCACCATACCCCACCGTACCCCACCGTATCCCACCATACCCCACCGTACCCCACCGTATCCCACCGTACCCCACCGTACCCCACCGTATCCCACCATACCCCACCGTATCCCACCATACCCCACCGTACCCCACCGTATCCCACCGTACCCCACCATACCCCACCGTACCCCACCGTACCCCACCGTATCGCAGCGTATCCCACCATACCCCACCGTACCCCACCGTATCCCACCATATCGCAGCGTATCCCACCGTACCCCACCGTATCCCACCGTATCGCAGCGTATCCCACCGTACCCCACCGTATCCCACCGTATCGCAGCGTATCCCACCATACCCCACCGTATCGCAGCGTATCCCACCATACCCCACCGTACCCCACCGTACCCCACTGTATCGCAGCGTATCCCACCTACCCCACCGTACCCCACCGTATCCCACCGTACCCCACCGTACCCCACCATACCCCACCGTACCCCACCGTATCGCAGCGTATCCCACCATACCCCACCGTACCCCACCGTACCCCACCGTATCGCAGCGTATCCCACCATACCCAACCGTACCCCACCGTACCCCACCGTATCGCAGCGTATCCCACCATACCCCACCGTATCCCACCGTACCCCACCGTATCCCACCGTATCGCAGCGTATCCCACCTACCCCACCGTACCCCACCATACCCCACCGTACCCCACCGTATCGCAGCGTATCCCACCGTATCCCACCGTACCCCACCATACCTCACCGTATCCCACCGTATCCCACCGTATCCCACCATACCCCACCGTATCCCACCGTATCGCAGCGTATCCCACCGTACCCCACCGTATCGCAGCGTACCCCACCATACCCCACCGTACCCCACCGTACCCCACCGTATCGCAGCGTATCCCACCTACCCCACCGTACCCCACCGTACCCCACCGTATCCCACCATACCCCACCGTACCCCACCGTATCGCAGCGTATCCCACCTACCCCACCGTACCCCACCGTACCCCACCGTATCGCAGCGTATCCCACCATACCCCACCGTACCCCACCGTATCGCAGCGTATCCCACCATACCCCACCGTATCCCATCGTATCCCACCGTATCCCAGCGTATCCCACCGTACCCCACCGTACCCCACCGTATCCCACCGTACCCCACCGTATCCCACCGTATCCCACCGTACCCCACCTTATCCCAGCGTATCCCACCGTACCCCAGCGTATCCCACCGTACCCCACCGTATCCCACCGTATCCCACCGTACCCCACCGTACCCCACCGTACCCCACCGTATCCCACCGTACCCCACCGTACCCCACCGTATCCCACCGTATCCCACCGTATCCCACCGTATCCCACCGTATCCCACCGTATCCCACCGTACCCCACCGTATCCCGCCGTACCCCACCGTACCCCACCGTATCCCACCGTACCCCACCGTACCCCACCCTACCCCACCCTACCCCACCCTACCCCACCGTACCCCACCGTATCCCACCGTACCCCACCGTATCCCACCGTACCCCACCGTACCCCACCGTACCCCACCGTATCGCAGCGTATCCCACCATACCCCACCGTACCCCACCGTATCGCAGCGTATCCCACCTACCCCACCGTACGCCACCGTACCCCACCGTACCCCACCGTATCGCAGCGTATCCCACCATACCCCACCGTACCCCACCGTATCGCAGCATATCCCACCATACCCCACCGTATCCCACCGTACCCCACCGTATCCCACCGTATCGCAGCGTATCCCACCTACCCCACCGTACCCCACCATACCCCACCGTACCCCACCGTATCGCAGCGTATCCCACCGTATCCCACCGTACCCCACCATACCCCACCGTATCCCACCGTATCCCACCGTATCCCACCATACCCCACCGTACCCCACCGTATCGCAGCGTATCCCACCGTACCCCACCGTATTCCACCGTATCGCAGCGTATCCCACCGAACCCCACCGTATCGCAGCGTATCCCACCATACCCCACCGTACCCCACCGTACCCCACCGTATCGCAGCGTATCCCACCTACCCCACCGTACCCCACCGTATCGCAGCGTATCCCACCATACCCCACCGTACCCCACCGTATCGCAGCGTATCCCACCTACCCCACCGTACCCCACCGTACCCCACCGTACCCCACCGTATCGCAGCGTATCCCACCATACCCCACCGTATCCCACCGTACCCCACCGTATCGCAGCGTATCCCACCATACCCAACCGTACCCCACCGTACCCCACCGTATCGCAGCGTATCGCAGCGTATCCCACCGTATCCCACCGTATCGCAGCGTATCCCACCGTATCCCACCGTATCCCACCGTATCCCACCGTACCCCACCGTACCCCACCGTATCCCACCGTATCGCAGCGTATCCCACCGTACCCCACCGTACCCCACCGTACCCCACCGTATCCCGCCGTACCCCACCGTACCCCACCGTACCCCACCGTACCCCACCGTACCCCACCCTACCCCACCGTACCCCACCGTATCCCACCGTACCCCACCGTATCCCACCGTACCCCACCGTACCCCACCGTATCCCACCGTACCCCACCGTATCCCACCGTACCCCACCGTACCCCACCGTATCCCATCCCACCTTACCCCACCGTACCCCACCGTATCCCACCGTACCCCACCGTACCCCACCATACCCCACCGTATCCCATCCCACCTTACCCCACCGTACCCCACCGTATCCCACCGTACCCCACCGTATCCCACCGTACCCCACCGTACCCCACCGTATCCCACCGTACCCCACCGTATCCCACCGTACCCCACCGTACCCCACCGTATCCCATCCCACCTTACCCCACCGTACCCCACCGTATCCCACCGTACCCCACCGTACCCCACCGTACCCCACCATACCCCACCGTATCCCATCCCACCTTACCCCACCGTACCCCACCGTATCCCACCGTACCCCACCGTATCCCACCGTACCCCACCGTACCCCACCGTATCCCACCGTACCCCACCGTACCCCACCGTACCCCACCGTACCCCACCGTATCCCATCCCACCTTACCCCACCGTACCCCACCGTACCCCACCGTACCCCACCGTATCGCAGCGTATCCCACCGTACCCCACCGTATCGCAGCGTACCCCACCGTACCCCACCGTACCCCACCGTACCCCACCGTATCCCATCCCACCGTACCCCACCGTATCCCACCGTACCCCACCGTATCCCACCGTACCCCACCGTATCCCACCGTACCCCACCGTATCCCATCGTACCCCACCATACCCCACCGTATCCCACCGTACCCCACCGTACCCCACCATACCCCACCGTACCCCACCATACCCCACCGTATCCCACCGTACCCCACCGTATCCCACCGTATCGCAGCGTACCCCACCATACCCCACCGTACCCCACCATACCCCACCGTATCCCACCGTACCCCATCGTATCCCACCGTATCGCAGCGTATCGCAGCGTATCCCACCGTACCCCACCGTACCCCACCGTATCGCAGCGTATCCCACCATACCCCACCGTACCCCACCGTACCCCACCGTACCCTACCGTACCCCACCGTATCGCAGCGTATCCCACCATACCCCACCGTACCCCACCGTACCCTACCGTACCCCACCGTATCGCAGCGTATCCCACCATACCCCACCGTACCCCACCGTACCCCACCGTACCCTACCGTACCCCACCGTATCCCACCGTACCCCACCGTACCCCACCGTATCCCACCGTATCGCAGCGTATCCCACCGTACCCCACCGTATCGCAGCGTATCCCACCGTACCCCACCGTATCGCAGCGTATCCCACCGTACCCCACCGTACCCCACCGTATCGCAGCGTATCCCACCGTACCCCACCGTACCCCATCGTACCCCACCCTACCCCACCGTACCCAACCGTCCCCCACCCTACACCTTACCCCACCGTACCCCACCCTACCCCATCCCACCTTACCCCACCGTATCCCACCGTACCCCACCGTACCCGACCGTACCCCACCCTACCCCACCGTACCCCACCCTACCCCACCTTACCCCACCGTACCCCACCTTACCCCACCGTATCCCACCCTACCCCACCGTACCCGACCGTACCCCACCCTACCCCACCTTACCCCACCCTACCCCACCCTACCCCACCGTACCCCACCGTATCCCACCCTACCCCACCGTACCCCACCGTACCCCACCTTACCCCACCGTACCCCACCGTACCCCACCCTACCCCACCGTACCCCACCGTACCCCACCTTACCCCACCGTACCCGACCGAACCCCACCCTACCCCACCTTACCCCACCGTATCCCATCGTATCCCACCGTATCCCAGCGTATCCCACCGTACCCCACCGTACCCCACCGTATCCCACCGTACCCCACCGTATCCCACCGTATCCCACCGTACCCCACCTTATCCCAGCGTATCCCACCGTACCCCAGCGTATCCCACCGTACCCCACCGTATCCCACCGTATCCCATCGTACCCCACCATACCCCACCGTATCCCACCGTACCCCACCGTACCCCACCATACCCCACCGTACCCCACCATACCCCACCGTATCCCACCGTACCCCACCGTATCCCACCGTATCGCAGCGTACCCCACCATACCCCACCGTACCCCACCATACCCCACCGTATCCCACCGTACCCCACCGTATCCCACCGTATCGCAGCGTATCGCAGCGTATCCCACCGTACCCCACCGTACCCCACCGTATCGCAGCGTATCCCACCATACCCCACCGTACCCCACCGTACCCCACCGTACCCCACCGTACCCTACCGTACCCCACCGTATCGCAGCGTATCCCACCATACCCCACCGTACCCCACCGTACCCTACCGTACCCCACCGTATCGCAGCGTATCCCACCATACCCCACCATACCCCACCGTACCCCACCGTACCCCACCGTACCCTACCGTACCCCACCGTATCCCACCGTACCCCACCGTACCCCACCGTATCCCACCGTATCGCAGCGTATCCCACCGTACCCCACCGTATCGCAGCGTATCCCACCGTACCCCACCGTATCGCAGCGTATCCCACCGTACCCCACCGTACCCCACCGTATCGCAGCGTATCCCACCGTACCCCACCGTATCGCAGCGTATCCCACCGTACCCCACCGTACCCCATCGTACCCCACCCTACCCCACCGTACCCAACCGTCCCCCTCTACACCTTACCCCACCGTACCCCACCCTACCCCATCCCACCTTACCCCATCGTATCCCACCGTACCCCACCGTACCCGACCGTACCCCACCGTACCCCACCGTACCCCACCCTACCCCACCGTACCCCACCCTACCCCACCTTACCCCACCGTACCCCACCTTACCCCACCGTATCCCACCCTACCCCACCGTACCCGACCGTACCCCACCCTACCCCACCCTACCCCACCCTACCCCACCCTACCCCACCGTACCCCACCGTATCCCACCCTACCCCACCGTACCCCACCGTACCCCACCTTACCCCACCGTACCCCACCGTACCCCACCCTACCCCACCGTACCCCACCGTACCCCACCTTACCCCACCGTACCCGACCGAACCCCACCCTACCCCACCTTACCCCACCGTACCCCACCCTACCCCACCGTACCCCACCGTATCCCACCCTACCCCACCGTACCCCACCGTACCCCACCCTACCCCACCTTACCCCACCGTACCCCACCCTACCCCACCTTACCCCACCGTACCCCACCTTACCCCACCGTATCCCACCCTACCCCACCGTACCCGACCGTACCCCACCCTACCCCACCTTACCCCACCGTACCCCACCCTACCCCACCCTACCCCACCGTACCCCACCCTACCCCACCGTACCCCACCGTACCCCACCCTACCCCACCTTACCCCACCGTACCCCACCTTACCCCACCGTATCCCACCCTACCCTACCGTACCCGACCGTACCCCACCCTACCCCACCTTACCCCACCGTATCCCACCCTACCCCACCGTACCCCACCGTATCCCACCCTACCCCACCGTACCCCACATTTCCCCACCTTACCCCACCCTACCCCACCGTACCCATGTTTTTTGTTTTTTTTAAATAAAACCTTTAACATCAATGTTGTAGCTTAGATGCTATTTTACATCATCTGAGGTGTTTGTGACCTTCATCGTTTGAGACGGTGACATGCTCTTGATTACAGGGTGTCATGTTATTGGGGCACAACAAAGACGAGAGAATTGCTGACTTGAATGGGAAATATCTGTTGTTTTAAATTATACCCGTCAATCCTCCGTAGGATACTGATTGAAATCGTAGAAATATACTGTATATAGAATAGAATAGGGCGCGATAATTTAAGTTGACATTCAACAGTGGGAGGACCGGCGACCATCTTTGTTGGTAGTAATTAGAAGTTTAAAAAAAAAAAAAAATGTAAATTCAACTTAAATTTCAATGGTGTATCAGCTTAAAATGCAGGATAGGTCTATTCTATGAATTCTATTTCTATGATTGAAATGACACCCACCCTGTATCCCTTTCCCAAAAACAGGTGTATCGTTCCTTCCTGTGTTATACTTGTGCTAAAAAATGTATCGTATTCTACTGCTAATTTACTTTGTTGTTCGTAATCTTATCTTTTATTGTTTCTTATTGTTGTTGTCGAGAAGGACCCTGCCAGTAAGCATTTTTGTTGGACAAGGTATACCATACGTATCCCGTAGATACGACTAATAAAACGTGAAACTTATCCTACCCTCTAACCTCTATTCCGGCGAAGGCACTCCCTTTCCTCTTGTCTTGCGCTCCTCTCCTTCCCTCTCTTGTCCTTTCTCTCTCTTAGAGCGTTCACTCTCTTTCTCCTCCTCCTTCTTCTTCTTCTCCACTTCCTCCACCTCTCTGGTTACCATCTTTTTGTACCTTGTTTTCCCTCTTCGTCTCTTCCTCCATGTCTTCTCCCAGTATTTCACCACTCCGCCACAGTGTGTCCATTACATATCTTCACCAAGAGGGGGCAGTATAGTTCATGTGGAATGATAGAGCGATTGTCTGAAGCGCAACTGCGTTTTGAAACCACTGAATCAGATGAATGGACAAACCCAGTAAATTACGTCCAACAGGACATCATATTCTCTATTTAGTGCACTACCTATGACCAGAGCCTGTCAAATATGTTTTCACTCTGAGGCATAACATTAAAAAAGTTTTTTTTTACAGAAATGTTCACAAACAACACCAGCTTGACCGCGAACGAGTCGGCGCTAAGAGCCGGCTCTTGTAGGTGAACGTTGGGAGCCTGCTCGCATATCAGAAGAGCCGAATCCATTTATAAAAATATTTTCAAAATGAAGATATTAATAATCAAAAGATTTAAATGAATATAATTAACTAATTCACCGAACAAATGGATGCTGTTTGACGAGAGAGCAACTGGGGATGCAGCAGGAAGGAATCCCTAAGCAGATGCCATAATGGAGGTCCGATCCTATTTGGAGGAGTCCGTCCCAAAGATCTGCAGATCCTCTGAGCTGGTGGAAGAACAAGGCCTCTGTCTACCCACGGCTTACTAAGGTCATTACAGGGAGACTTTGCATAGTGGCCACATCCGTTCCCTCTGACAGGATCTTCTCGAAAAACGGGAAAAACTTTTTCATAACAAACCAATGCATTTTTAAATACATTGTGGTTAAGGTAGTGTGTCATTTCATTTAATAATTTAATTAGAAATGTTTTAACACCAATCAGAGTCAAACTATCTGCAAACTGTTTGACTTGAATAAATATAAAACATATTTTTTAAAGATCCGTTTGGGAGTCAAAAGAGCAGGCTCTTTCTTGGTGAGTTGAGCAGGACGAGCCTGCTCCCTGAAACGAACCGGAATGCCCATCACTAGCACCAGCGTCAACCTGTAGTTACAAACACAGATGAAGCTCATATGGTTGGCTTAGGAAGCTCATGTGACCATGTTACGGTGCTCATATGATTGGCTTACGCATATGGGTTATCAGATATCACTGAATTACGATACTCATATGAAACTGGAAACACTTATCTCCCTCACTAGCTTTAAGCACCAACTGTCAGAGCAGCTCACAGATTACTGCACCTGTACATAGCCCACCTATAATTTAGCCCAAACAACTACCTCTCCCCCTACTGTATTTTATTTATTTATTTATTTTGCTCCTTTGCACCCCATTATTTTTATTTCTACTTTGCACATTCTCCCATTGCAAAACTACCATTCCAGTGTTTTACTTGCTATATTGTATTTACTTTGCCACCATGGCCTTTTTGCCTTTACCTCCCTTATCTCACCTCATTTGCTCACATCGTATATAGACTTGTTTATACTGTATTATTGACTGTATGTTTGTTTTACTCCATGTGTAACTCTGTGTCGTTGTATGTGTCGAACTGCCTTGCTTTATCTTGGCCAGGTCGCAATTGTAAATGAGAACTTGTTCTCAACTTGCCTACCTGGTTAAATAACGGTGAAATAAAAAAATAAATAAAAAAAATAAATATGGGTTATCAGATATCACTGAATTATGATACTCATATGGGTTATCAGATATCACTGAATTACACACCACACATTCTCTCCATAGCTGTGATGGTAGCTATCTTTGGCATGTTGACTCTACCTGGCCCGTCCAAAGTGTCCTGCATGGCTGGCTTATTATAGGAGTTATTGCACCCTAGGTATCCTCACTCACTGTCTGGGTCATAAGAGATCCATTCCTAAACCCGGCTGGTTCCAGTTCCACTCCTGAATCTGTGACTTTAAAATAGAGTAAAATAGTGTAAAATAGTGTACAATAGTTTGAAATAGTGTAAAAGATTTTAAAATAGTGTAAAATAGTTTTAAATAGTGTAAAATACTGTAAAATTGTTTTAAATTGTGTAAAATAGTTTAAAATGTTGTAAAATAGTGTAAAATAGTTTGAAATAGTGTAAAATACTGTACAATTATTTAAAATACTGTAAAATAGTTTAAAATGTTGTAAAATAGTGTAAAATAGTTTGAAATAGTTTGAAATAGTGTAAAATTGTGTAAAATTGTGTAAAATAGTTTAAATCTATTGAATGATTTGTTTTAACATGTCCGGTTGTTCTACCATCAAAGTCTCTGAAGGAGTCAGAACTTTCGCGTATCCCGTCTACAATTCTGGAACAAAATGGACAGGACCCTCATTTTCATTGACAAATGAAAAAGAGACTCTGTTGTTAGCGAAATATGACAGCTACTTAGTGCCGGATTAAATACTTATTGGAAAAATGTGTCATCTGAAGTGGCCAGCTACTGTACCTCCTTATTATTTCGTTCCATCCACACCATATCCCCCTAAAGACCCACTAAAACAGGAACCAGAAGAGATATTCCAGTGGTGGTTGGTGTCATTTAATATTTGGGAGGACGTTTATATTTATTTACGAGCATGGCCTTATTTCTATTACAGCATATTGGGATGACTGTCATTCATATTCCATTCACCCTGTTCAATGTAACATTGATAGGTTTAGGTTACTACATGATACTAGAATGTTCCCTGTACCCATCATGAGGTTGCTACAACCTAGCCTAGCCTCTTACGTATTGTTGTTCCTGTACAGGAACCAAAATCAGCGGAAATTTCAGAGCGCCACCTGTAGTACTCGATAAAACTCAAACTTTCATTAAAACACACATGCAAGGTACTCAATTAAAGCTACACCCGTTGTGAATCTAGCCAACATGTCAGATTTGTAAAATGCTTTTCGGCGAAAGCATGAGAAGCTATTATCTGATAGCATGCACCCCCCGAAATACCTGAACGAGACCTAAACAAAAGATTTAGCGGTAGCCGGCGCTACACAAAACGCAGAAATAAAATATAAAACATTCATTACCTTTGACGAGCTTCTTTGTTGGCACTCCTATATGTCCCATAAACATCACAATTGGGTCTTTTTCCCGATTAAATCCGTCAAAGTATGCCCAAAATGTCAATTTATGAAGGCCGTCTGATCCAAGGAAGTTTCACCTTTACAAGACGCAACGTCACTTTTTAAAATTAAAAAAGTTTCCTATAAACTTTTACAAATCACTTCAAACTACTTTTGTAAACCAACTTTAGGTATTAATAAACGTTAATAATCGATCAAATTGATCACGGGGCGATCTGTATTCGATAGCAGCAAGTCTTGAAATCATTGTCCATTTTTTTCACTTTCATAATTTCCTGGGTGCACCCCAAGACAGGAAGTCCCTATACGTCATCCCACCAAGGATAAACTTGCAATTAAATGCCAGTACTGGCGACATCGTGTGGAAGCTGTAGGCATTGTAAACGGAACCTCATCTATTTTCTATCGCCTTAGTTTTCCCTGGGATTTTTACTCCTGAACACGTTCTGTTATAGCCACAGACATGATTTAACCCGTTTTAGAAACTTCAGAGTGTTTTCTATACACACATACTTATCATATGCATATACTATATTCCTGGCATGAGTAGCAGGACGTTGAAATGTTGCGCGATTTTTTAAAAAAGTTGCGAAAAGCTGCGAGAATTCGCATCATCCGTAACAGGCTAGCTAATGAAAGCCTATGAATGAAAGTTTATAATGTAGGTGCACACAGGTGGGGAGAAAATTTTGAGGTGACAGACAGTGACACGTGGACAGACAGTGACACGTTCAATACCGCCTTGTTTTTATAGATTAGAGGACATCCTCCGGAAGTTGTCATAATTACTGTGTAAGTCTATGGAAGGGGATGAGAACCATGAGTCTCCTACATTTTGTATTGAAGTCAATGTACCCAGAGGAGGACTGAAGCTAGCTGTCCTCAGGCTACACAATGGTGCTACCCTACAGAGTGCTGTTGAGGCTACTGTAGATCTTCATTGCAAAACAGTGTGTTTTAATCAGTTTCACCAGTCATTTGGTGACGTGAATATAGTTATTAAAGTTTTATCTAAAAAGGATAACTTTTTTTATGTGTCACTATTTTTAGGATGGTCCTCCTCTTCCTCTGAGGAGGAGCCTCCATTGATATATTCCCTTTCACTCTCTCACTCTCTAGGTGTTACGTTTCACAGGGAGCATACGGGATCAACCCTTCAGTGTCAACTAACCCCTGTGTCTGTCTGTCTGTCTGTCTGTCTGTCTGTCTGTCTGTCACTCTCTCTCCTTCTGTCTCTCGTGCTGTCTCTGTCTGTCTGTCTGTCTGTCTGTCTGTCTGTCTGTCTGTCTGTCTGTCTGTCTGTCTGTCTGTCTCTCTCTCTCTCTCTCTCTCTCTCTCTCTCTCTCTCTCTCTCTCTCTCTCTCTCTCTTTCTGTCTGTCTGTCTGCCTCTCACTCTCTCCCTAGCCTAGTGGTTAAAGCGTTGAAGTTCAAATCCCCGAGCTGACAAGGTACAAATCTGTCATTCTGCCCCTGAACAGGCAGTTAACCCACTGTTCCTAGGTTGTCATTGAAAATAAGAATTTGTTCTTAACTGACTTGCCTAGTTAAATAAAGGTAAAATAAAAAATTGCTCTCTCTCTCTATGTCTCTATCTCTCTATGTATGTCTGTTTCTGTGTACCTCTGTCTCTTTCAAAGAGTACAACAAAAACACTGCAGATTAAAGTACACAACCTCAGGAGAAAAGCTGAAAACTGAGGACCCCTCTACTGCAGACACCATAGAGGAGAGACAGTGGAGTGGTAACCACTGATATAGCGGTAAACACTGATCACCATTCATAGCGGCTACACTATGTCCTTGTCCAGAAACAACCTGAAAATTAAACATTTCTGGACAGGGAGGAAAGAGAGAGAGAGAGAGGGAGACAGGAAGGAAGACGAAGAAACAAGAGTTTCTCTAAAGCCCACCGCCCCTCCCCCAGCCAGTCTGCATACATCTATATTTATATGTATAGATACAGGTAAATACCAACAAATAAAGGATACACCAACAGAGTCTTCATAAACCACCACGATCAGTTTCAATGCACCTTGGTATGGATTCTACAGGTGTCTGGAACTCTATTGGAGGGACGTGACACCATTCTTCCCTGAGAAATTCCATAATTTTGGTGTTTTGTTAATGGTGGTGGAAAACGCAGGCGCTGTCAGCGTCGTGTGTATAGGTGGCACGGAAGTCAGGCGAGTCAAAACGGACTGTAAATGGAGTCTTTTAATAAATGTCCACAGAACATGCTACATAACACTAAAAAGTACAGACATGATCAAACATGGGTACGAGGACCCGTCGCGCACCAACACAACAAATAAACAACACCGGCAATAAAACAATCTCTGACAAAGACATGAGGGGAAACAGAGGGTTAAATACACAACGGGTAATGAATGGGATTGAAAACAGGTGTGTAGGAAGAACAACGAACAAGGAGAGGCAAGGAGAGGCAATGACTTCGGGCAGAAGTCATGACAGGCGCGTGGTGGTGGAAAACGCTGTCTCAGGCGCGGCTCTAGAATCTTAAATAATAATCTCAAATAAATGTTCAACTGTGACTGAGACGGCCATGGCGTATGGTTTACATCGTTTTCATGCTCATCGAACCGTTCAGTACCCTGTGGATGGGGGCATTATCCATCCTATGGGGGCGTAGCCATGGCAGCAAAAATAATGGCCTGCCCAGCATATTTTACACATGACCCTATGCATGATGGGATGTTAATTTCTTAATTAACTCAGGAACCACACCTGTGTGGAAGCACCTACATTCAATAAACTTTGTATTCCTCATTTACTCAAGTGTTTCCATTAGTTTGGTAGTTACCTATATGTTCCTCATGCTATAACCCCAGTCACCTGCCTGTACAGCCAGCAGCTACCAAACCTGTGTAACCTTAGTAACCCCACCAGCCCACATTTTAAAAAAAATAAAAAAAATAGACACACACACACCTAAAACAGATTATGAATGAGGTTCTTATTGCTGGATGTAAGGAGACTCTATAGGCACTAGCCTGAGTAACCATGGCAACACGTGCCAGTAGCTACGTTATGTACACACACTGACTGAAGGAAATACCATTTTAGTAAACACACACACACAAACACACACACACACACACACACACAGTCATCAAAGACTAGTAGCCATGGTCACACACTGACCACTTTGCAATGTAGATTTAGTTGTGAACAAAATGTTTAATATGATTTATGAAATCATTGCGATGTCGATTACACTAACTTGTGATTTCTTACATTACAAAAATCGGGAGAATTGAAGAATTAAATGTTGAACAAATAAAACATCATTATCTCTGTTGAAATAAAACTCTGTATCTCCAAAACGAAAAACTACCATTTAACTATTAACAAACGTATAATTAAGAAACTTTATAAGCTATTTTGAATAAATGTTTTAAAAAATCGGGAGAATTGAAGAATTAAATGTCCAGAGCGTATTGAGGGGAATTACTTCGTTCAATTCATGTTTTTTTTTAAAGACAAAAAATTGCGTTATGTGGTTATTTTTTTATTTTTGCTGGCCTTCTAGGCAGAGTTCCTCTGTCCAGTGTCTGTGTTCTTTTGTCCATCTTAATCTTTTCTTTTTATTGGCCAGTCTGAGAGATGGCTTTTTCTTTGCAACTCTGCCTAGAAGGCCATCGTCCCGGAGTCGCCTCTTCACTGTTGACGTTGAGACTGGTGTTTTGCGGGTACTATTTAATGAAGCTGCCAAACAACAGTTTTCAGCTGTGCTAACATAATTGCAAAATTGTTTTCTAATGATCAATTAGCCTTTTAAAATGATAAACTTGGATTTGCTAACACAACGTGCCATTGGAACACAGGACTGATATTCCATTAAAAATCAGCCGTTTCCAGCTACAATAGTCATTTACAACATTTACAATGTCTACACTGTATTTCTGATCAATTTGATGTTATTTTAATCTACAAAAAATGTGCTTTATTTTTTCCAAAAAACAAGGATATTTCTAAGTGACCCCAAACTTTTGAACTGTAGAGTATATGTACATGGAATTACTGGTTATTTTAATAATGTTTACATACTGCTTTACTCATCTCATATGTACATACTGTATTCTATTCTACTGTATTTACTAACTAGCCACTTAAATAATGTTTACAAACTGCTTTACTCATCTCATATGTACATACTGTATTCTATTCTACTGTATTTACTAACTAGTCACTTTAATAATGTTTACATACTGCTACTCATCTCATGTGTATATACTGTATTCTATTCTACTGTATTTACTAACTAGTCACTTTAATAATGTTTACAAACTGCTTTACTCATCTCATATGTACATACTGTATTCTATTCTACTGTATTTACTAACTAGCCACTTAAATAATGTTTACAAACTGCTTTACTCATCTCATATGTATATACTGTATTCTATTCTACTGTATTTACTAACTAGTCACTTTAATAATGTTTACAAACTGCTTTACTCATCTCATATGTACATACTGTATTCTATCCTACTGTATTTACTAACTAGTCACTTTAATAATGTTTACATACTGCTACTCATCTCATATGTATATACTGTATTCTATTCTACTGTGTTTTAGTCAATGCCACTCCGACATTGATCGATCTAATATTAATATATTTTAATTCCGTTCTTTTACGTTTAGATTTGTTTTTTATTGATGTGTATTGTTAGATATTACTGAGCTGTTGGAGCTAGGAACAAAAACATGTTGCTACACCCTCAATAACATCGGCTAAATATGTGAATGAAACACGTAGGGTTTTATTTTATTTTCGTAGGGGATAGAGTTCCATTAGGGAGGTGACCCCTGATGACGGACGGGACGGGGGTGCACCTGTCAACCAATCACAGGTCAGCTGAGTGATGATCCTGCCCTCTGGTCACTTCCTGTTTGGCCCTGCCCACTGGTCACTTCCTGTTTGGCCCTGCCTTCTGGTCACTTCCTGTTTGGCCCTGCCCACTGGTCACTTCCTGTTTGGCCCTGCCCTCTGGTCACTTCCTGTTTAGCCATGCCCTCTGATCACTTCCTGTTTGGCCCTGACCGCCGCTCCTCTAATACAAACACACCTCAAAGTCAAAACGAAAGTTCTCTCTGTAGGCCTAATAACAGGATGTAGTTCTCTCTGTAGGCCTAATAACAGGATGTAGTTCTCTCTGTAGGCCTAATAACAGGATGTAGATCTCTCTGTAGGCCTAATAACAGGATGTAGTTCTCTCTGTAGGACTAATAACAGGATGTAGTTCTCTCTGTAGGCCTAATAACAGGATGTAGATCTCTCTGTAGGCCTAATAACAGGATGTAGATCTCTCTGTAGGCCTAATAACAGGGTGTAGATCTCTCTGTAGGACTAATAACAGGATGGGAATGGATTGGATGTTCAAAGTTAGAAGGACAACTATTGACAACTGAAGCAAACTATTATTACCAGGCTGCTGAACAGTGGGACAGAACATGGTCAGACAGTAGTTATTACCAGGCTGCTGAACAGTGGGACAGAACATGGTCAGACAGTAGTTATTACCAGGCTGCTGAACAGTGGGACAGAACATGGTCAGACAGTAGTTATTACCAGGCTGCTGAACAGTGGGACAGAACATGGTCAGACAGTAGTTATTACCAGGCTGCTGAACAGTGGGACAGAAAATGGTCAGACAGTAGTTATTACCAGGCTGCTGAACAGTGGGACAGAACATGATCAGACAGTAGTTATTACCAGGCTGCTGAACAGTGGGACAGAATATGGTCAGACAGTAGTTATTACCAGGCTGCTGAACAGTGGGACAGAACATGGTCAGACAGTAGTTATTACCAGGCTGCTGAACAGTGGGACAGAACATGGTCAGACAGTAGTTATTACCAGGCTGCTGAACAGTGGGACAGAAAATGGTCAGACAGTAGTTATTACCAGGCTGCTGAACAGTGGGACAGAACATGGTCAGACAGTAGTTATTACCAGGCTGCTGAACAGCGGGACAGAACATGGTCAGACAGTAGTTATTACCAGGCTGCTGAACAGTGGGACAGAATATGGTCAGACAGTAGTTATTACCAGGCTGCTGAACAGTGGGACAGAATATGGTCAGACAGTAGTTATTACCAGGCTGCTGAACAGTGGGACAGAATATAGTCAGACAGTAGTTATTACCAGGCTGCTGAACAGTGGGACAGAACATGATCAGACAGTAGTTATTACCAGGCTGCTGAACAGTGGGACAGAACATGGTCAGACAGTAGTTATTACCAGGCTGCTGAACAGTGGGACAGAACATGGTCAGACAGTAGTTATTACCAGGCTGCTGAACAGTGGGACAGAACATGGTCAGACAGTAGTTATTACCAGGCTGCTGAACAGTGGGACAGAACATGGTCAGACAGTAGTTATTACCAGGCTGCTGAACAGCGGGACAGAACATGGTCAGACAGTAGTTATTACCAGGCTGCTGAACAGTGGGACAGAACATGGTCAGACAGTAGTTATTACCAGGCTGCTGAACAGTGGGACAGAACATGGTCAGACAGTAGTTATTACCAGGCTGCTGAACAGCGGGACAGAACATGGTCAGACAGTAGTTATTACCAGGCTGCTGAACAGCGGGACAGAACATGGTCAGACAGTAGTTATTACCAGGCTGCTGAACAGCGGGACAGAACATGGTCAGACAGTAGTTATTACCAGGCTGCTGAACAGCGGGACAGAACATGATCAGTCAGTAGTTAGGACCAGGCTGCTGAACAGTGGGACAGAACATGATCAGTCAGTAGTTATTACCAGGCTGCTGAACAGTGGGACAGAACATGGTCAGACAGTAGTTATTACCAGGCTGCTGAACAGTGGGACAGAATATGGTCAGACAGTAGTTATTACCAGGCTGCTGAACAGTGGGACAGAACATGGTCAGACAGTAGTTATTACCAGGCTGCTGAACAGTGGGACAGAACATGGTCAGACAGTAGTTATTACCAGGCTGCTGAACAGTGGGACAGAAAATGGTCAGACAGTAGTTATTACCAGGCTGCTGAACAGTGGGACAGAACATGGTCAGACAGTAGTTATTACCAGGCTGCTGAACAGTGGGACAGAATATGGTCAGACAGTAGTTATTACCAGGCTGCTGAACAGTGGGACAGAACATGGTCAGACAGTAGTTATTACCAGGCTGCTGAACAGTGGGACAGAACATGGTCAGACAGTAGTTATTACCAGGCTGCTGAACAGTGG
Organism: Oncorhynchus mykiss; assembly: GCF_013265735.2. NCBI lineage: Eukaryota > Metazoa > Chordata > Actinopteri > Salmoniformes > Salmonidae > Oncorhynchus > Oncorhynchus mykiss. Next base: position 43,054,547 of record NC_048568.1, on the reverse strand, counting down.
GACAGAATATGGTCAGAAAGTAGACAACATTGACTTTGAATACAGTTACTCTATCTCTCCAGTGTTTTCCGTACTGCATGTTGTATAGCAGATTATTTAGGTGTATATGTAAATCATTTACACGTAAATGAACAATATATATTTTTTTATTTAACTAGGCAAGACGGTCAAGAACAAATTCTTAATTTTCAATGACGACCTAGGAACAGTGGGTTAACTGCCTTGGTCAGGGGCAGAACGACAGATTTTTGTGGGGCATCTCTACACTCAGTGGCCAGTATATTAGGTACACCCATCTAGAACTGGGTTCAAACCCCTCCCCCTTTTGCCCGTGTGGCTCAGTTAAGCATTTGCAATGCAAGGGTTGTCGGTTCAATTCCCATCGGGGACCAGTAAGAAAATCTAGGTTTCTTCCTAGGTTTTGGCCTTTCTAGGGAGTTTTTCCTAGCCACCGTACTTCTACACCTGCATTGCTGTTTGGCGGTTTTAGGCTGGGTTTCTGTACAGCACTTTGAGATATCAGCTGATGTACGAAGGGCTATATAAATAAATTTGATTTGATTTGTATGGGCTCTGGATAAGAGTGTCTGCTAAATTACTAAAATACAATTAAAAATGAAAAGCCTGAATTCTTCAGCGCATAGAAACATTGCTCAATTAGTATCAAGGGGCAGGAAAATATTCCCCACACCATTACACCACCAGCCTGTACCGTTGACACCAGGCAGGACGGGTCCATGGACTCATGCTGTTTACGCCAAATACTGACGCAACAGGATCAGGCGATGGTGATGACGTGCCCACTGGAGCGGCTTCTTGTTTTTAGCTGATAGGATTGGAACCCAGTGTGGTCCTCTGCTGCAATAGCCCATCCGTGACGAGGACAGACGAGTTGTGAGTTGCTTAACTCCAATCCTGACTCTGCCATCAGCATGACGCAACAGGAACCAGAATTCGTCGGACCAGGCAACATTTTCCCACTCCTCAATTGTCCAGTGTTGGTGATAGCGCTGCCCAACGGAGCCACTTCCTCTTGTTTTTAACTGATAGGAAGAATTGTGGAAGCTAACAGGCTTGTTTTTAACTGATAGGAGTGGAAACCGGTCCTCTGCTGCACTAGCCAATCCGTGACAAGGTCCGACGAGTTGTGAGTTCCGAGATGTCGTTCTGCACACCACTGTTGTACTGCGCCGTTATTTGCCTGTTTGCAGCCGGGCCTGTTAGCTTGCACAATTATTGTCCTTCTCCTTCGACCTTTCATCAACGAGCTGTTTTTCACCCACAGGACTGAAGCTGACTGGATGTTTTGTGTTTGTCACACCATTCTCCCGGTAAACCCTAGACCCGTGAAAAGCCCACGAAGCCGGACGTTTCTGAGTTAGCAATTTGGCTTCCCAAATGTTTAGCGGGCTTTAAAAAAAAAAAGAAATTAGACAATATTCACTTTTTTTCAGATTTCACTTCTGTCTCAACACACACACACAACAACAATGCTTTTTTCTTGATCAAGAGGACACTAATAGACAATCACCTCCTACCTCAATTAGCCCAGCCTGGTCCCAGACCTGTCTGTGCTTTTGACTACTCCATTTTCCACAGGGAGAGCAGAAACAGACCCAATTAGCCCAGCCTGGTCCCAGACCTGTCTGTGCTTTTGACTACTCCATTTTCCACAGGGAGAGCAGAAACAGACCCAATTAGCCTACGTCTGACCTCAGATTAGTTCACTAATAAATAGTCATTACTGTATAATAAAAGACCAATCAAGTTGCTTCGGGGCAATGAATCTCAAAGCCCACAAGGCATTGCTTTCCCTCAACCTTCTCCCACCTCCTCCCCTCCTCAACAAGACCTATTGCATACCTCCCTACTACTGTACCACTGGCACACAGTATTTAGGACAGGGGGAGGGGGGGGGGGCTTGGGGCTTCATGTGAGGCATGAAGCCACAAGTCGGCTGCCTCAGTCAATATGCCAGTGTGTCAGAACACTCCATTGCTGGGAGGAGGCTCTCTCCAGTAGGTGGCTTCTGGTGGGAGTGGTCTCAGCTCTCCACTGGCACCAGCCACCTCTCCCAGCTAGCACTTAACGTTCTGAGAACCATATATTTCTCAGAGCTCGGTGGGAAACGTGGTTGTCCTATGGTTATTTTGTACACAACATTCCCACAACTTTCTGGGAATGGTGCAGGATAGTTGCTTTGGAACATTCTCAGCACATTTTAAGGAACTTGGTATTTTCTTGCTTTAACAGAACGTTTCCTAAAAGTTCAAACATGGTTACGTTTAGTTAAAATTTTGGTAATGTTTTAGGAACGTTCTCCAACTGGTTTGACATTGGGAATGTTCTCAAATAGTTCACTCTCAGCACACTCTGGCACTCCAGATTGAATTTACGAACACACCTCAAGTCATGTTCTGAGAACATTAGGAAAACGTTCCATATAAACCACAATAAAATATTAGTAACGTTCACAGAACATTCTAAGAATGTTATTTAAAAACATGTACATTCCGTTCTCAGAGTCAACAAAACTCTCTCTGGCCTCTATCTTGTTAAGTGTGTTCAGGTGTGTTGGCTGCACCACTAATTGGCCACAACAACTCTTTTTAAGAATTTGTTTCCTTTGAAATGGGGTCTGTTTGAATAGACTAAAATTAACAGCTTCGTATGAGTAAAAAATAAAGAAAAAACATGGCCTGCTAGCTCCATCCTGGTGGCACAGTGGACTAATTCCATGGATAGAGAACAGAAGATTGTAGATTTTAAACTCACTGATGCCGTGCCAGAATTTTTTAAAAAGTAATGTGTTTGCATGATTAATGCCAAGCACATTAATTCCCTTGTGTCCTATCTGTCCTTGGAGTTATAAAACAGTGTTATTAAAAGTATTATTGAAACATTCAAGTGAAAGTTTTGAAGAAAGTTATTAGAAAATCTCCAAATCACCAATAATTTTCATAAACAAAATAACATTAATAAAACGTCCCAGTAAAAACTTTCAGGGAACCATAGTAAAACGTTCTCAGAACCTCTCTGGAACCATAGTAAAACTTTCTCAGAACCTTCCTGGAACCATAGTAAAACGTTCTCAGAACCTTCCTGGAACCATAGTAAAACATTCTCAGAACCTCTCTGGAACCATAGTAAAACGTTCTCAGAACCTCCCTGGAACCATAGTAAAACATTCTCAGAACCTCTCTGAAACCATAGTAAAACGTTCTCAGAACCTCCCTGGAACCATAGTAAAACGTTCTCAGAACCTCCCTGGAACCAAAGTAAAACGTTCTCAGAACCTCCCTGGAACCATAGTAAAACGTTCTCAGAACCTCCCTGGAACCATAGTAAAACATTCTCAGAACCTCTCTGGAACCATAGTAAAACGTTCTCAGAACCTCCCTGGAACCATAGTAAAACGTTCTCAGAACCTCCCTGGAACCAAAGTAAAACGTTCTCAGAACCTCCCTGGAACCATAGTAAAACGTTCTCAGAACCTCCCTGGAACCAAAGTAAAACGTTCTCAGAACCTCTCTGGAACCATAGTAAAACGTTCTCAGAACCTCCCTGGAGCCATAGTAAAACGTTCTCAGAACCTCCCTGGAACCATAGTAAAACGTTCTCAGAACCTCCCTGGAACCATAGTAAAACATTCTCAGAACCTCCCTGGAACCATAGTAAAACGTTCTCAGAACCTCCCTGGAACCATAGTAAAACGTTCTCAGAACCTCCCTGGAACCATAGTAAAACATTCTCAGAACCTCCCTGGAACCATAGTAAAACGTTCTCAGAACCTCCCTGGAACCATAGTAAAACATTCTCAGAACCTCCCATCAACCAAAAAAGTTAAGTTCCCAGAACAGGCAAAATGTTCACTTCTGTTCACAGAAAGTTCCAAAAACATTATGTTTAACCAGTCAGGAAACGTATGGCTATATCTTGGCCAGGTCGCAGTTGTAAATGAGAACTTGTTCTCAACTGGCCTACCTGGTTAAAAATAATAATAATTGGACGGCAGGTAAGGGTGCTCTCGAGCGGCTAGAGGTTCTTTACCATTCGGCCACCAATGCTCCTTATAGGACACATCACTGCACTCTATACTCCTCTGTAAACTGGTCATCTCTCTATACCCGTCGCAAGACACACTCGTTGATGATTATTTATAAAACCCTCTTAGGCCTCACTCCCCCCTGTCTGAGATCTCCACTGCAGCCCTCATCCTCCACATACAACACCCGTTCTGCCGGTCACATTCTGTTAAAGGTCCCCAAAGCACACACATCCCTGGGTCGCTCCTCTTTTCAGTTTGCTACAGCTAGCGACTGGAACGATCTGCAACAAACACTCAGACTGGACAGTTCAAAGACTCAATCATGGCCACTCTTACTGATAGTTGTGGCTGCTTTGTGTGATGTCTTGTTGTCTCTACCTTCTTGCCCTTTGTGCTGTTGTCTGTGCCCAATAATGTGTGTACCATGTTTTGTGTTGCTACCATGATGTGTTGCTGCCATGCTGTGTTGTTGTCTTAGGTCACTGCTTATGTCGTGCTGTGGTGTCTCTTTTGTCATGATGTGTGTTTTTGTCTTATATATATATAAATATATATATATATATATATATATATAAATATATATATATATATAAATATATATATATATATAAATATATATATATATATATATATATATATATATATATATATATATTTATTTATTTTTTTATTTTTTTTAATTTTTTTTATCCGAGCCCCAGTCCCGGCATGAGGCCTTTTGTCTTTTGGTAGGCCGTCATTGTAAAATAAGAATTTGTTCTTAACTGACTTGCCTAGTTAAATAAAGGTTAAATAATAAATAAATAAATAAAAAGATAGGTTACCACGTGTATGCGACAGAGGAACCACACCTCCGAGGCTCTGCCAATCAGAGAGGAAGCCGGGTTGTGTTGAACCCAGATGGCTCCTGCTGATATATAACCCTCATGTCTGGGGCTGATGCAATCCTTCAAGAAGACGGAACGTGTCGTCAGCTTCACCAGCTATTAAAGACAAACATCCTTTCTCTGTAACTAACCAAGGCGCCAAGAAACAAGGGACACTCGTATCTTCCGAGTTTTATAAAGATCACCCAGCTAATTATCTGGTGAGTAAATCATTATTCATTGGAATTCATTGAGTTAAAACGAATGTTTTCTGTAAAGTGAATCGGGATTTTACTCAAATGTCTGAAGCAGAAGAATGGAGAATTATCTAATGCGAGAATTTAGTTATTTATTACAGACGCAAATTGGGATGTATTTTATTAAAGACTGTCGCCAATCTAGTTATATAGCCTATACACTCAGATTGATTCTACTGTTGGCACACCTATCCTTTGAGCAACATGTATTTTAAGCAAATAGGAAAACACACAGGAGATATAACAGCTAATTAAAAATGTGGTTACAAATGCTGTGCAAAACAGTTGTACCGTACTACAATGCAACGTTTAGCGTGTCTTTGCAGAGTGGCAAAAAAAGAGAGCGAGACTCCGCGATCCTACTGCCAGTATAATATCCTGATGCAACGAGAACGGAATAATCCCATGTGTTTGAGCCTAGATCCATTCATTATGTGGCATGTTCCTAACCTTTGTTTGGTACACCAGAGGTTGGATAGGTTTTGGCATATAATATTACTATGTACACTCCAATCGGTCCCAGGACACCGTGTACATTAAAATGAACTGTGCCGAGTAGGATGATTCAATTATTTCATCATAAAAGAGGCAACGCGGTCAATTGAAACATTAGGGGCACAGGACCGGAAGCTCCCTTTGATTTAAGGAAGAGGCAGAAATGGAACATCATCGTGATTCTGCAAAAAAAAAAAAAAAAAAAACGGGCATTGTCTGGGCCTATAGAGAGAGACGTGCTGCGGTTACAAACCTTGTTATATGATGAGGATCAGCATATGGAATGAGGAGGAGCGAGAAAGCTGTCATCTCTCCGGGAATATAGCCAAGACAAGATTGCTAAAGCAGTAATATAATTTAGCAGACGTACTAAAATAGCCACATGATAGAGCAACAACCTGTTTTAAAATGAATTATATATATATAATTTCAGATTCTTAAAAAATAGCACCCTCATCAATCACCATGTGAATCTGACTTTTTAAAATTTGATATATCATGCCACCCACACCCAGATGAAATAGGCCACTGACTGGACTAGCCAAATTAAAACAAACATTTAAGAGGAGCCCAAGGAAATTATGTAAGCGGTTTAGGACGACATGATGTGAGAGTCAAACAATGTTGGCTCATCTTGGTTTTGGCTCATCATCTTGGTTTTGGCTCATCATCTTGGTGTGTTGGCTCATCATCTTGGTGTGTTGGCTCATCATCTTGGTGTGTTGGCTCATCATCTTGGTGTGTTGGCTCATCATCTTGGTGTGTTGGCTCATCATCTTGGTGTGTTGGCTCATCATCTTGGTTTTGGCTCATCATCTTGGTGTGTTGGCTCATCATCTTGGTGTTGGGTCATCATCTTGGTGTGTTGGGTCATCATCTTGGGGGTGTTGGCTCATCATCTTGGGGGTGTTGGCTCATCTTGGGGGTGTTGGCTCATCTTGGGGGTGTTGGCTCATCATCTTGGGGGTGTTGGCTCATCATCTTGGGGGTGTTGGCTCATCATCTTGGGGGTGTTGGCTCATCATCTTGGGGGTGTTGGCTCATCATCTTGGGGGTGTTGGCTCATCATCTTGGGGTGTTGGCTCATCATCTTGGTTTTGGCGCATCATCTTGGGGTGTTGGCTCATCATCTTGGGGTGTTGGCTCATCATCTTGGGGTGTTGGCTCATCATCTTGGTGTGTTGGCTCATCATCTTGGTGTGTTGACTCATCATCTTGGGGTGTTGGCTCATCATCTTGGGGTGTTGGCTCATCATCTTGGGGTGTTGGCTCATCATCTTGGGGTGTTGGCTCATCATCTTGGGGTGTTGGCTCATCATCTTGGGGTGTTCGCTCATCATCTTGGGGTGTTGGCGCATCATCTTGGGGTGTTGGCGCATCATCTTGGGGTGTTGGCGCATCATCTTGGGGTGTTGGCGCATCATCTTGGGGTGTTGGCGCATCATCTTGGGGTGTTGGCGCATCATCTTGGGGTGTTGGCGCATCATCTTGGGGTGTTGGCGCATCATCTTGGGGTGTTGGCGCATCATCTTGGTGTGTTGGCGCATCATCTTGGTGTGTTGGCGCATCATCTTGGTGTGTTGGCTCATCATCTTGGTGTGTTGGCGCATCATCTTGGTGTGTTGGCGCATCATCTTGGTGTGTTGGCGCATCATCTTGGTGTGTTGGCGCATCATCTTGGTGTGTTGGCGCATCATCTTGGTGTGTTGGCGCATCATCTTGGTGTGTTGGCGCATCATCTTGGTTTTGGCTCATCATCTTGGTTTTGGCTCATCATCTTGGTGTGTTGGCGCATCTTCTTGGTTTTGGCTCAACACATGGTGATTGACGAGGGAGCTCATTTTTAAAAGAGGAATTGGGTCAGTGTGTAAAATCAGTTTCATACGTTAGTAACTGTCGTAAAAATCACTCTGAGGCCAATGACTGCATGGCTATCTGTTTGAAGATTTATTGCAGACACATAACCAAATGAACAGCCTTCGATACATTTGATTAATGACTTGGATAAGCTAAGAACATTTACTAAGCTAAAAATAAATGAACAACTGCCCGTGATTATTTTTTATCTGACAGTAGGCCTGGAGTGTAGTCTGCTGCTGAACAGTACAGTAGTCCCAGAGTATAGTCTACTGCTGAACAGTACAGTAGGCCCGGAGTATAGTCTACTGCTGAACAGTACAGTAGGCCTGGAGTATAGTCTACTGCTGAACAGTACAGTAGGACCGGAGTGTAGTGTACTGCTGAACAGTACAGTAGGCCTGGAGTATAGTCTACTGCTGAACAGTACAGTAGGCCTGGAGTATAGTCTACTGCTGAACAGTACAGTAGGCCCGGAGTATAGTCTACTGCTGAACAGTACAGTAGGCCTGGAGTATAGTCTACTGCTGAACAGTACAGTAGGCCTGGAGTATAGTCTACTGCTGAACAGTACAGTAGGCCCGGAGTATAGTCTACTGCTGAACAGTACAGTAGTCCTGGAGTATAGTCTACTGCTGAACAGTACAGTAGGCCTGGAGTATAGTCTACTGCTGAACAGTACAGTAGGCCTGGAGTATAGTCTACTGCTGAACAGTACAGTAGGCCCGGAGTATAGTCTACTGCTGAACAGTACAGTACAGTAGGACCGGAGTGTAGTGTCCTGCTGAACAGTACAGTAGGCCTGGAGTATAGTCTACTGCTGAACAGTACAGTACGCCTGGAGTATAGTCTACTGCTGAACAGTACAGTAGGCCCGGAGTGTAGTCTACTGCTGAACAGTACAGTAGGCCTGGAATATAGTCTACTGCTGAACAGTACAGTAGGCCTGGAGTATAGTCTACTGCTGAACAGTACAGTAGTCCCGGAGTATAGTCTACTGCTGAACAGTACAGTAGGCCTGGAGTATAGTCTACTGCTGAACAGTACAGTAGGCCTGGAGTATAGTCTACTGCTGAACAGTACAGTACAGTAGGCCTGGAGTATAGTCTACTGCTGAACAGTACAGTACAGTAGGCCTGGAGTATAGTCTACTGCTGAACATTACAGTAGGCCTGGAGTATAGTCTACTGCTGAACAGTACAGTAGGCCTGGAGTATAGTCTACTGCTGAACAGTACAGTAGGCCTGGAGTATAGTCTACTGCTGAACAGTACAGTAGGCCTGGAGTATAGTCTACTGCTGAGCAGTACAGTACAGTAGTCCCAGAGTATAGTCTACTGCTGAACAGTACAGCAGGCCCGGAGTATAGTCTACTGCTGAACAGTACAGTAGGCCTGGAGTATAGTCTACTGCTGAACAGTACAGTAGGCCTGGAGTATAGTCTACTGCTGAACTGGCCTAGCCTACTGCTGTGATATTACAGTACCTTACAGTACTATAGCTGCATCACTCATGTGACTACGGGCCTATAGAGTAGGCCTACGCCAGCCTACATTAGTTCATATGGCCCAGTTCACGTACAAGTCAGTTCTGAGAGTGGGGAACATTTTAAACCCAGTGCCCTAAAATCATTTCATATGTGTCTTATCTGCTGCTCCTGGCAAACCTTGGAACAGCTTGTAGCTAATGTCACCATTCAGCTACAGACTGTCTGTCTGGCACTATTTTCATCCACCCTCATATCAACTCCTCTGTTCCCTGATTGGGTAATAGAGCGAGGGGGAGGGGGGAGGGGGGGAGAGAGAGACACACTATCATAAGGTTACTTAAGTTCACTTTTAATTTCTTTCAGAAGCTTTATCCGACGTTAAGGTAAATGTTTTTTCTTTAGAGCAATAATTAGACGTGTGAATGATTGAATGACGGATGTCCACACAGTATGATAGACGTGATGTTGGTGGATGATGGGTGGATGATGGGTGGATGATGGGTGGATGATGGTGGATGATGGTGGATGATGGTGGATGATGGGTGGATGATGGGTGGAGGATGGATGGATGATGGATGGATGATTGGTGGATGATTGGTGGATGATGGATGGAGGATGGATGGAGGATGGATGGAGGATGGATGATGATGGGTGGATGATGGATGGATGATGGATGGATGATGGATGGATGATGGATGATGATGGGTGGATGATGGATGGATGATGGGTGTTGTTTTTGTTTGATAATATGCTCTGTCTCACGTGTGTACACATTGCCAGCTCACAAAAGTAAACGGGCTTAGAACACAATGTGTAGTAAGTTCCATCATCAGTGTTAATTCATTATTATTATTATTATTTTTTTAAATACATTTGTATAGAATGACAACTCTTTAATGACGGAAAGCCTATTTTCACTGAGAGAATGAAGGAATAATAACATCTAGGAAGAGATCCATTTTCTAACTTTCCTCCCCCCCCCTCCTCCCTTCCCCTCTCCAAGTTACTCAAATTACTGTTAGCCTAGGCAACGTCTGAGACGCTGTAATAAACCGTGCCAAGAATGGTAGCCTAGGCTACTGTAATATGAGGACAGGTCTGTCATTTATGTAGTCAGACAGTGTCGCTTCGTCCCAAAATGGCACCCAATTCCCACAATGCAATACTTTTGACCGGGCTCTGGTAAAGATAAATAATACGTGTACTACAAAGGGGATAAATGACCTTTATTATTTTTAGGAGAGAGCCTGTGTTTCGCAGACCAAACGAAGCAACGAAACTGCTGAGCAAGCGAGGCGCTCCGTCATTCATTCCAATCCGGGGTTTAGTGGGTCCCGTTCTTCTTTTCACGTCTCATTTCTTGGCACCTCTTGAGTCCCCCCGGGGGGATGTCTACTGCCATGAGACACAGCTGCTGCATAATTGACACTTAGTCGCCACGACGATAGAAAGTCTCAATGCTTCCTGTCTTGGGCCTAGACGTAGCCAAGCTGGCAATGACCAACCTTGTAGTGAAAAAAAACTAAGACATTTATTAATATTATTATTATTATAGGCAATGTATATCATTCTACCTATTTGTAAAGTATTCAGGTGAAGGGTCCTTACACTGTCCTCTTCCTCCTCCTTTAGGTGACTGTGAAGATGCCTTTTATCAGAGCATTCAGCAAGGTGGCTAAGCAGGCCCTCCTGAGCCCAGGATGTGGCTGTCAGCCAATCACAGTGGCCGTACGGACCATCAGCTTCTCACCTCGCCAGGTCACCTCAGACGCCAGTTTCCACTCCGTGTCCTTCTCCGAGACGGACCACCCCAAGGTGCTCATCACAGGTAAGACCAATCAATGAATCACTCAATCAGGTAAAAGCTCAGAGAGACATCATCACCTGGGGGAGGAATCCCAGTTACAACTTACCACAATAGGATCTATTCAAAATTATGTGAAGAAACAAACCTTTCTCTAACGACTCTCCAGCTCGCTGTATTCTGTGGGACGAACCTCAATAACACAATCTCTCTCTCTGAAGAAGATGAACTTTGTCTAACTGAACATTAAGAAGGATTCTCAAGCAACAGACACAGTAGGATATAACTCTATTTATGGGAAGTGAACCCTAACCTCACAACCTCAATACCACACAATAGGACCTCTGTCTAAGGTAAAGAAGCTTTGTCTAAGTGAACCTAAACGAGGCTCCCAAGCAACAGATGGCTGGATTTATAAAGTGCTTGGTTTGTTGTGTGAAGGGATCATCACAGTGTTCACAAGCAGGATCAATAGGATAGAACCACTGTAGTGAGGGCCCTGACCCTCTCCTTTTCACACCCTCTGCTACTCTGTTTCTCACATTCTTTGCAAATGTATTAAAAATAAAATTTTATTTACAAAAGTATTCAGACCCTTTGCTATGAGACTCAAAATTGAGCTCAGGTGGTACATTTCAATTGATTGGATATGATTTGGAAAGGCACATTCCTGTCTATATGAGGTCCCACAGTTGACAGGTGCATGTCAGAGCAAAAACCAAGCCATGAGGTTGAAGGAATTGTCCGTAGAGCTCCGGGTCAGGATTGTATCGAGGCACAGATCTGGGGAAGGGTACCAAAACATTTCTGCAGCATTGAAGGACCTCAAGAATACAGTGGCCTCCATCATTCTTAAATGAAAGAAGTGTGGAACCACAAAGACTATTCCTAGAGCTGAGCACCCGGCCAAACTGAACAATCAGGGGAGATGGGCCTTGGTCATAGAGGTGACCATGAACCCAGTTCCTCTGTGGAGATGGGAGAACCTTCCAGAAGGACAACCATCTCTGCAGCACTCCACCAATCAGGCCTTTATCGTGGAGTGGCCAGACGAAAGCCACTCCTCAGTAAAAGGCAAATGACAGCCCTCTTGGAGTTTGACAAAATGCACCTAAACTCTCAGACCATGAGAAACAAGATTCTCTGGTCTGATGAAACAGAGATTGAACTCTTTGTCCTGAATGCCAATCGTCACATCTGGAGGAAACCTGGCACCAACCCTACGGTGAAGCATGGTGGTGGCAGCATCATGATGTGGGTATGTTTTTCAGTGGCAGGGACTGGGAGACTAGTCAGGATCGAGGGAAAGATGAACGGAGCAAAATACAGAGAGGTCCTTGATGAAAACCTGCTCCAGAGGACTCAGGACCTCAGACTGAGGAGAAGGTTCACCTTCCAACAGGACAACGATCCTAAACACACAACCAAGATAACGCAGGAGTGGCTTCAGGACAAGTCTCTGGATGTCCTTATGTGGCCCAGCCAGAGCCTTGAACATCTCTAGAGAGACTTGAAAATATCTGTGCAGTAACGCTCCACATCCAACATGATAGAGCTTGATTGGAATTGCAGAGAAGAATGAGAGAAACCACCCAAATACAGGTGTGCCAAGCTTGTAGCGTCAATACCCAAGAAGACTCGAGGCTGTAATCGCTGCCAAATGTGTTTCAACAAAGTACTGAGTAAAAAGTCTGAATACTTATGTAAATGTAATATTTCAGTGTTTTGTTTTATATATTTGCAAACATTTTCTAAAAACCTGTTGTTGCTTTGTCATTATGGCGTATTGTGATGTCATTATGGCGTATTGTGATGTCATTATGGGGTATTGTGATGTCATTATGGGGTATTGTGATGTCATTATGGCGTATTGTGTGTAGATTGACGAGGGGGGGGGAAAAACTATTTAATCCATTTTAGAATAAAGCTGTAACGTAACAACATGTGGAAAAGTCAATGGGTCTGAATACTTTCCGAATGCATTGTTTTAATGGTTTTTTTTTCTCCACCTCTTTTTAATGTTGCACTGTATGTTTTCTCTCTCTTCTCTTCTCTTCTCTTCTCTCTCTCTCTCTCTCTCTCTCTCACTCTCAGGTGGCCTTGGACAGTTGGGCGTAGGGCTGGCTACAATGTTGAGGTAAGAGCAGTGTGTTCTGTTGTAGAAAGACAAGCATTTCTTCTCTCTAAGTGTTGCTGCTTAACATTTAAATGGAATACATTCGTTTAGGACCATTTTTGGATGCTTCTTATTAGGACATAATCCGTGTTGGGGAGTAGTGAACTTCTTATTAGGACATAATCAGTGTTGGGGAGTAGTGATCTATATGTAGTTTGATTAGTAATTGAACTACATTTTGCAGTAGCTTGGTGGTAGTTAAACTAAATTGAAATATTGGTCTTTTTTTTTCAGTATTTAATTACTGTTTTACCATGTAGCGATGTGGCTAACTACTGGAACTGCACACTACTGTTTTACCATGTAGCGGTGTAGCTAACTACTGGAACTACACACTACTGTTTTACCATGTAGCTAACTACTAGAACTACACACTACTGTTTTACCATGTAGTGGTCTAGCTAACTACTGGAACTACACACTACTGTTTTACCATGTAGCGGTGTAGCTAACTACTGGAACTACACACTACTGTTTTACCATGTAGCGGTGTAGCTAACTACTGGAACTACACACTACTGTTTTACCATGTAGCGATGTGGCTAACTAATGGAACTACACACTACTGTTTTACCATGTAGTGGTCTAGCTAACTACTGGAACTACACACTACTGTTTTACCATGTAGCGGTGTAGCTAACTACTGGAACTACACACTACTGTTTTACCATGTAGCGGTGTAGCTAACTACTGGAACTACACACTACTGTTTTACCATGTAGCGATGTGGCTAACTAATGGAACTACACACTACTGTTTTACCATGTAGCGGTGTAGCTAACTACTGGAACTACACACTACTGTTTTACCATGTAGCGGTGTAGCTAACTACTGGAACTGCACACTGCTGTTTTACCATGTAGTGGTCTAGCTAACTACTGGAACTACACACTACTGTTTTACCATGTAGCGGTGTAGCTAACTACTGGAACTACACACTACTGTTTTTCCATGTAGCGGTGTAGCTAACTACTGGAACTACACACTACTGTTTTACCATGTAGCGGTGTAGCTAACTAATGGAACTACACACTACTGCTAGGCTAGAATATCCTTTCTTTTTCAGCATCAGATCTGCCTAATTCTCACTTTTTTTGTGGTTTAAAATGACAAGTATGTTCGACATCTTGACTCCAGAGTGATCCGTCCGTTCTACCAATTTGTACTCTGACATTTCAGATGTTTACACATGATACTTTTTCATTGAGTAGTTTGGGTGGAGTGAACTACTTTTTCAAAAGTAACTTCTGTAAAGAAAACTATATTTTTCTTAAGTGTAGCTTAACTTCTTCCAGTGTGAAGTAATTGGTAGCTTGGTAAGCTATATTTTAAGAGTGGCATCCCCAACACTATATAATCTAGGTACCACTTAAAACAAACAACAATTTGCAAAAAGCTTTATATAGCATACAGAAAGGCTTCAGTGCCAATGTTTCCTCTAAGCTGCACAGAGGCACTATCAGCCCAAGGAGAAAAAGCAGGAGATTGAACTTCATTCAACTGTTCTTGAGGTTTCCCCTGTTTAGTTAACACTGTCAACGTTTCACTTTTACTGTGGCAATTGTGATCAAACGCCAATATATTAGCCACTTTCAATGCAACATACCCGAAACAAAATGAACTAGGCAGAATGCATCGGAGTAGGATTCTATTTGCGCACGACTCAACCTGTATTTTACACATTTACTTTGAACTGGACCGTGTTTACAGCATGAGTGGTCATGAGTAGATAGATGCAGCTTGTTTTGAGATCAAAGCAAGAGCTGCATGCCCTTTATTTAACCTTTAGTTAACTAGGCAAGTCCGTTAAGAGCAAATTCTTATTTACAATGACGGCCTAATTTATAAGACAGTTCTTATTTTTATTGGTGGTTGGGACCCATCTATGTGAAGGCAAACCGCAAATTCCACAATTGTGCCTAATCCTTATTGTGGCTAGCTTCACAACACATAACCCGGTCAGGTCGAGCCTCACTAGCCAGATGAAGCTAGCTGGCTGCTTATAACGTTAGCTTTGGGCAACAGAGTTATGTAGCTGGCTAGCTATTTATTTTCATGAACTGAAGTTCAATATCAATAGGCGAACAACAAGTGACTACCTAGCTAATTACTCACATGGATTCCTAAATCATTGCTAAGAATAGTGAAAATGACTGCAGGTTCTACCGGTCATTGTTTTCAGGAATGGTTGTATTGGTGCTAGCTAGGTACCAAGCTAAAGCTAGCTACCCTAGAAGTTGCTGTCGAACAAATGAGTCTTTATTACCAACGCGGTATTGTAAACACATCGTTCGTGGCCTGTGGTTGCTTGTTTACAGACTTTTTTCTGTACAGCTTTGACAGTGCTACTGATAGTAGTGGTGGCGCTTGGCTTGCACGTGCAAATTTAGAACACACAACATTATATAAAGGAACTGTTTTTTTAAACTTTTTTAAAAGCTTATTTATTATTATTATTATTATTATATAAATAGTGTTTTTTGACTTTTAAAAGCTTATTTAACGCATCAAATAGTGTTATTTGACGTCTCTTTTAAGACGCGCAAAGACCCAAACGGCGTTCCATAGTGCGTCGTGAAGCTAAAAGCAGTGGCGCTATTACTGTGTAACTCCTGTAGGGCAACATCTGAAAAATAGCCCACTTAGTAGTGTGTACCGGTGCGAAAAAACAACATCACCCACGACAGAGAACGGTTGATTGTCAAGGGCAACGAATTCCATTATCTTGGCGTTAATTGGATTTCGCATTTTTTGAGTCGTCTCGCCGAAATGTTCTTACTCTTTTTCAAATGACTGCTGGACTTGTTGACTGCTCGATCCACGCAGCAGACATTGTGGGCGCAGGTTAGGAACGCTGTGTTGCACGTGTGGTGTAAAATATCACATGACGTCATTACGCTTTGACATCGTGCCGACACCGGTGTTCGCATTTTTTAGCTAATATCGTCCGATTCCGATATGTTCACCGATTTCTTTTTTTAAATTATTATTTGTATTTTTTTAAATTGTAATTATTTATTATTATTTGTTTTTTTAATTATTTTTTTACATTTTTAATTGTTTATTTTTTATTTTTGTATATATATATCGTGCATGCCTAGTTAAAAGTGTAACTTAAAGTGGATACAACCTCAGTGTTCACATTAAAGGCAAGCTGGAAGTTGCACTGAATTTGAACAACATTCATGTTTGCCCTCAGCAGACCTGATATTTGCTCTGTGCCAAAAAAAAACGAGGGAACATTATTCATAGCACTTGTGGCAACCCTGTACTCAACAACCAACCATTGAAATGTAGCCTTAAGGGGGGGGGGGGGTTAGTCGAGCTTCATCTTCCTGTGTTTAAATGTAACATCCTGTTTCACAGGAAGCGGTTCGGAAACAACAACGTGATCCTGTCGGATATCAGGAAGCCTCCAAGTCACATCTTTCACAGCGGTGAGTGATACAAAACATGTAGACACGAAATAACATCTCTGACCTGACCACAAGGCCATTGGCC
The DNA here is from genome assembly GCF_013265735.2 of Oncorhynchus mykiss. Taxonomy (NCBI): domain Eukaryota; kingdom Metazoa; phylum Chordata; class Actinopteri; order Salmoniformes; family Salmonidae; genus Oncorhynchus; species Oncorhynchus mykiss. Next base: position 43,038,055 of record NC_048568.1, on the reverse strand, counting down.
CATGTATCAAGCATCTCTGACCGGACCACAAGGCCATTGCCCCATGTATCCAACATCTCTGACCTGACCACAAGGCCATTGGCCCATGTATCAAACGTCTCTGACCTGACCACAAGGCCATTGGCCCATGTATCAAACTTCTCTGACCGGACCACAAGGCCATTGGCCCATGTATCAAGCATCTCTGACCTGACCACAAGGCCATTGGCCCATGTATCAAGCATCTCACCATAGGAGTGATTTAGGATCCGTTTAGTCTTTTAGATCATAATGAATCAGATTACATGGAGAGGGGAGGACCTGTTCCTAGATCAGCGCTCCTACTCTGACACACTTGACACTAGGGTTGAATATTTTCCCGGTATTTTTTACAGATGTTCCATCCCGAGAATGAAACGCGTGTCTCCCGGGTAACCCGGTTTTCCCCGTCAAATCCGGAAGTGTCATTTAGAAAGCATTAGAAAGCATATAAATATGTCTGGATTTGATCGGTCTTCTTTGAAACTACCCAGGAGTTCTATTGGCTCCTGCATCCCACTTCGAATAGTCGATTGGTTTAAAAATTGCGGAAATGCGTCTGAGGTGAGCCGTCTGTCCCCGTCCCCCCCAGCCCTGAGGTGGGCCGTCTGTCTCCCCCCCCCACCGCCCAGCCCTGAGGTGGGCCGTCTGTTCCCCCCCCCCCCCGCCCAGCCCCGAGGTGGGCCGTCTGTCCCTGTCCCCCCCCCCCCAGCCCTGAGGTGGGCCGTCTGCTCCCCCCCAGCCCTGAGGTGGGCCGTCTGTCCCCCCCCCCCCCCCCCCCCCGCCCAGCCCTGAGGTGAGCCATCTGTCCCCGTCCCCCCCAGCCCTGAGGTGAGCCGTCTGTCCCCGTCCCCCCCAGCCCTGAGGTGGGCCGTCTGTCGTCCCCCCCCCCCCCGCCTAGCCCTGAGGTGAGCCATCTGTCTCCGTCCCCCCCAGCCCTGAGGTGAGCCGTCTGTCCCCGTCCCCCCCCAGCCCTGAGGTGGGCCGTCTGTCACTTTCCATTTCACACTACGCTCTTCATTTATATAATTTATTGTAATTCGCCGGTTTCTCGCAGTTATTTATCAATGGGGGGGAAATGCCGAGTGGTTTTGGGCGGTAAATCTCGGTAACCGGGTTCCCGCCATTCAACCCTACTTGACACATACGGCTCCAGGTCCTGAGCTTTCCAGGATGTTCCCTCCATCCTATGCTCTTTAGAGTATTACTCCATTGGTCTGTTCTGAATATGAGGTGAGACTTTAGGCTTTATGCAGTAGACTGGTGTTATCTAACTACCGATCTGAGCCACCTGGTTTACTGCTGTCCTACTGAAGGAGACTGGTGTTATCTATCTACCAATCTGAGCCTCCTGGTTTACTGCTGTCCTACTGAAGTAGACTGGTGTTATCTAACTACCGATCTGAGCCACCTGGTTTACTGCTGTCCTACTGAAGTAGACTGGTGTTATCTAACTACCGATCTGAGCCTCCTGGTTTACTGCTGTCCTACTGAAGTAGACTGGTGTTATCTAACTACCGATCTGAGCCTCCTGGTTTACTGCTGTCCTACTGAAGTAGACTGGTGTTATCTAACTACCGATCTGAGCCTCCTGGTTTACTGCTGTCCTACTGAAGTAGACTGGTGTTATCTAACTACCGATCTGAGCCTCCTGGTTTACTGCTGTCCTACTGAAGTAGACTGGTGTTATCTAACTACCGATCTGAGCCTCCTGGTTTACTGCTGTCCTACTGAAGTAGACTGGTGTTATCTAACTACCGATCTGAGCCTCCTGGTTTACTGCTGTCCTACTGAAGTAGACTGGTGTTATCTAACTACCGATCTGAGCCTCCTGGTTTACTGCTGTCCTACTGAAGTAGACTGGTGTTATCTAACTACCGATCTGAGCCTCCTGGTTTACTGCTGTCCTACTGAAGTAGACTGGTGTTATCTAACTACCGATCTGAGCCTCCTGGTTTACTGCTGTCCTACTGAAGTAGACTGGTGTTATCTAACTACCGATCTGAGCCTCCTGGTTTACTGCTGTCCTACTGAAGTAGACTGGTGTTATCTAACTACTGATCTGAGCCACCTGGTTTACTGCTGTCCTACTGAAGGAGACTGGTGTTATCTAACTACCGATCTGAGCCACCTGGTTTACTGCTGTCCTACTGAAGTAGACTGGTGTTATCTAACTACCGATCTGAGCCTCCTGGTTTACTGCTGTCCTACTGAAGTAGACTGGTGTTATCTAACTACTGATCTGAGCCACCTGGTTTACTGCTGTCCTACTGAAGGAGACTGGTGTTATCTAACTACCGATCTGAGCCACCTGGTTTACTGCTGTCCTACTGAAGTAGACTGGTGTTATCTAACTACCGATCTGAGCCACCTGGTTTACTGCTGTCCTACTGAAGTAGACTGGTGTTATCTAACTACCGATCTGAGCCTCCTGGTTTACTGCTGTCCTACCTATTGTTCACCTAATACCTTTTTTGCACTATTGGTTAGAGCCGGTTAGTCAGCATTTCACTGTGAGGTCTACTACACCTGTTGTATTCAGCATTTCACTGTGAGGTCTACTACACCTGTTGTATTCAGCATTTCACTGTGAGGTCTACTACACCTGTTGTATTCAGCATTTCACTGTGAGGTCTACTACACCTGTTGTATTCAGCATTTCACTGTAAGGTCTACTACACCTGTTGTATTCAGCATTTCACTGTGAGGTCTACTACACCTGTTGTATTCAGCATTTCACTGTAAGGTCTACTACACCTGTTGTATTCAGCATTTCACTGTGAGGTCTACTACACCTGTTGTATTCAGCATTTCACTGTGAGGTCTACTACACCTGTTGTATTCATCATTTCACTGTGAGGTCTACTACACCTGTTGTATTCAGCATTTCACTGTGAGGTCTACTACACCTGTTGTATTCATCATTTCACTGTAAGGTCTACTACACCTGTTGTATTCAGCATTTCACTGTGAGGTCTACTACACCTGTTGTATTCAGCATTTCACTGTGAGGTCTACTACACCTGTTGTATTCAGTATTTCACTGTAAGGTCTACTACACCTGTTGTATTCAGCATTTCACTGTGAGGTCTACTACACCTGTTGTATTCAGCATTTCACTGTGAGGTCTACTACACCTGTTGTATTCAGCATTTCACTGTAAGGTCTACTACACCTGTTGTATTCAGCATTTCACTGTGAGGTCTACTACACCTGTTGTATTCAGCATTTCACTGTGAGGTCTACTACACCTGTTGTATTCAGCATTTCACTGTAAGGTCTACTACACCTGTTGTATTCATCATTTCACTGTGAGGTCTACTACACCTGTTGTATTCAGCATTTCACTGTAAGGTCTACTACACCTGTTGTTGTATTCATCATTTCACTGTAAGGTCTACTACACCTGTTGTATTCAGCATTTCACTGTGAGGTCTACTACACCTGTTGTATTCAGCATTTCACTGTGAGGTCTACTACACCTGTTGTATTCAGCATTTCACTGTAAGGTCTACTACACCTGTTGTATTCAGCATTTCACTGTGAGGTCTACCTACACCTGTTGTATTCAGCATTTCACTGTGAGGTCTACTACACCTGTTGTATTCAGCATTTCACTGTGAGGTCTACTACACCTGTTGTATTCAGCATTTCACTGTAAGGTCTACTACACCTGTTGTATTCAGCATTTCACTGTAAGGTCTACTATACCTGTTGTATTCGGCATTTCACTGTAAGGTCTACTACACCTGTTGTATTCAGCATTTCACTGTAAGGTCTACTACACCTGTTGTATTCAGCATTTCACTGTAAGGTCTACTACACCTGTTGTATTCAGCATTTCACTGTGAGGTCTACTACACCTGTTGTATTCAGCATTTCACTGTGAGGTCTACTACACCTGTTGTATTCAGCATTTCACTGTGAGGTCTACTACACCTGTTGTATTCAGCATTTCACTGTGAGGTCTACTACACCTGTTGTATTCATCATTTCACTGTGAGGTCTACTACACCTGTTGTATTCAGCATTTCACTGTGAGGTCTACTACACCTGTTGTATTCATCATTTCACTGTAAGGTCTACTACACCTGTTGTATTCAGCATTTCACTGTGAGGTCTACTACACCTGTTGTATTCAGCATTTCACTGTGAGGTCTACTACACCTGTTGTATTCAGTATTTCACTGTAAGGTCTACTACACCTGTTGTATTCAGCATTTCACTGTGAGGTCTACTACACCTGTTGTATTCAGCATTTCACTGTGAGGTCTACTACACCTGTTGTATTCAGCATTTCACTGTAAGGTCTACTACACCTGTTGTATTCAGCATTTCACTGTGAGGTCTACTACACCTGTTGTATTCAGCATTTCACTGTGAGGTCTACTACACCTGTTGTATTCAGCATTTCACTGTAAGGTCTACTACACCTGTTGTATTCATCATTTCACTGTGAGGTCTACTACACCTGTTGTATTCAGCATTTCACTGTAAGGTCTACTACACCTGTTGTATTCAGCATTTCACTGTGAGGTCTACTACACCTGTTGTATTCATCATTTCACTGTAAGGTCTACTACACCTGTTGTATTCAGCATTTCACTGTGAGGTCTACTACACCTGTTGTATTCAGCATTTCACTGTGAGGTCTACTACACCTGTTGTATTCAGCATTTCACTGTAAGGTCTACTACACCTGTTGTATTCAGCATTTCACTGTAAGGTCTACTACACCTGTTGTATTCAGCATTTCACTGTAAGGTCTACTATACCTGTTGTATTCGGCATTTCACTGTAAGGTCTACTACACCTGTTGTATTCAGCATTTCACTGTGAGGTCTACTACACCTGTTGTATTCAGCATTTCACTGTGAGGTCTACTACACCTGTTGTATTCAGCATTTCACTGTGAGGTCTACTACACCTGTTGTATTCAGCATTTCACTGTGAGGTCTACTACACCTGTTGTATTCGGCATTTCACTGTGAGGTCTACTACACCTGTTGTATTCAGCATTTCACTGTGAGGTCTACTACACCTGTTGTATTCAGCATTTCACTGTGAGGTCTACTACACCTGTTGTATTCAGCGCATATGACAAATACAATTTGATTTGATATATTGATCCCTGTGAAAAGCTTCTTGTACAGGGCACCAGGAAGTGGATGTGTTCTGCTAAGGTTAATTGATAACTAAGGTCACAGACCTCATGATCAATACCTGATGAATGGTGATTGGCTGGCCAGTACTGCAGTGACGAATGCCAACCAAGTCTAACTGACCTATTAACATATAAACTGTCCAGATACCCTGTTAACCGAGAATACGGTCTAGAGCCCTGTTAACCGAGAATACTGTCTAGAGCCCTGGTAACCCGAGAATACTGTCTAGAGCCCTGTTAACCGAGAATACTGTCTAGAGCCCTGTTAACCGAGAATACTGTCTAGAGCCCTGTTAACCGAGAATACTGTCTAGAGCCCTGTTAACCGAGAATACGGTCTAGAGCCCTGTTAACCGAGAATACGGTCTAGAGCCCTGTTAACCGAGAATACTGTCTAGAGCCCTGTTAACCGAGAATACTGTCTAGAGCCCTGTTAACCGAGAATACTGTCTAGAGCCCTGTTAACCGAGAATACTGTCTAGAGCCCTGTTAACCGAGAATACTGTCTAGAGCCCTGTTAACCGAGAATACTGTCTAGAGCCCTGTTAACCGAGAATACTGTCTAGAGCCCTGTTAACCGAGAATACTGTCTAGAGCCCTGTTAACCGAGAATACTGTCTAGAGCCCTGTTAACCGAGAATACTGTCTAGAGCCCTGTTAACCGAGAATACGGTCTCGGGCCCTGTTAACCGAGAATACTGTCTAGAGCCCTGTTAACCGAGAATACTGTCTAGGGCCCTGTTAACCGAGAATACGGTCTAGAGCCCTGTTAACCGAGAATACGGTCTCGAGCCCTGTTAACCGAGAATACTGTCTAGAGCCCTGTTAACCGAGAATACTGTCTAGAACCCTGTTAACCGAGAATACTGTCTAGGGCCCTGTTAACCGAGAATACTGTCTAGGGCCCTGTTAACCGAGAATACGGTCTAGGGCCCTGTTAACCGAGAATACGGTCTAGAGCCCTGTTAACCGAGAATACTGTCTAGAGCCCTGTTAACCGAGAATACTGTCTAGAGCCCTGTTAACCGAGAATACTGTCTAGAGCCCTGTTAACCGAGAATACTGTCTAGAGCCCTGTTAACCGAGAATACTGTCTAGAGCCCTGTTAACCGAGAATACTGTCTAGAGCCCTGTTAACCGAGAATACTGTCTAGAGCCCTGTTAACCGAGAATACTGTCTAGAGCCCTGTTAACCGAGAATACTGTCCAGAGCCCTGTTAACCGAGAATACTGTCCAGAGCCCTGTTAACCGAGAATACGGTCTAGAGCCCTGTTAACCGAGAATACTGTCTAGAGCCCTGTTAACCCGAGAATACGGTCTAGAGCCCTGTTAACCCGAGAATACGGTCTATAGCCCTGTTAACTGAGAATACGGTCTAGAGCCCTGTTAACCGAGAATACTGTCTAGAGCCCTGTTAACTGAGAATACAGTCTATAGCCCTGTTAACCCGAGAATACAGTCTAGAGCCCTGTTAACTGAGAATACTGTCTAGAGCCCTGTTAACTGAGAATACGGTCTAGAGCCCTGTTAACCGAGAATACTGTCTAGAGCCCTGTTAACCGAGAATACTGTCTAGAGCCCTGTTAACTGAGAATACGGTCTAGAGCCCTGTTAACCGAGAATACGGTCTAGAGCCCTGTTAACCGAGAATACTGTCTAGAGCCCTGTTAACCGAGAATACGGTCTCGAGCCCTGTTAACCGAGAATACGGTCTCGAGCCCTGTTAACCGAGAATACTGTCTCGAGCCCTGTTAACCGAGAATACTGTCTCGAGCCCTGTTAACCGAGAATACTGTCTCGAGCCCTGTTAACCGAGAATACTGTCTAGAGCCCTGTTAACCGAGAATACTGTCTAGAGCCCTGTTAACTGAGAATACGGTCTCGAGCCCTGTTAACCGAGAATACGGTCTAGAGCCCTGTTAACCGAGAATACGGTCTAGAGCCCTGTTAACCGAGAATACTGTCTAGAGCCCTGTTAACCGAGAATACTGTCTAGAGCCCTGTTAACCGAGAATACTGTCTAGAGCCCTGTTAACCGAGAATGCGGTCTAGAGCCCTGTTAACCGAGAATACTGTCTAGAGCCCTGTTAACCGAGAATACTGTCTAGAGCCCTGTTAACCGAGAATACGGTCTCGGGCCCTGTTAACCGAGAATACTGTCTAGAGCCCTGTTAACCGATAATACTGTCTAGAGCCCTGTTAACCGAGAATACGGTCTAGAGCCCTGTTAACCGAGAATACTGTCTAGAGCCCTGTTAACCGAGAATACTGTCTAGAGCCCTGTTAACCGAGAATACTGTCTAGAGCCCTGTTAACCGAGAATACTGTCTAGAGCCCTGTTAACCGAGAATACTGTCTAGAGCCCTGTTAACCGAGAATACTGTCCAGAGCCCTGTTAACCGAGAATACGGTCTAGAGCCCTGTTAACCGAGAATACTGTCCAGAGCCCTGTTAACCGAGAATACTGTCCAGAGCCCTGTTAACCGAGAATACTGTCTAGAGCCCTGTTAACCGAGCGTATCTCTGAAATGTCAACGGAGCTCTGAGTGTACCGCAAGCGTTGTTATTTTCAGAACCTTTTAAATCAGCTCGTGTCGTGTTCATTTGGAGTTTTTGGGGGGGACTTGAACAATCCTAAAAAGACGCTGCGAGAAAGCGGCACCGTTCTGTCGACAGATCTCCGTGCTTATTATGTTAATTAAATTATGTTAATGAAATCTGACTTTTATAAAAATATTTATAAATATATATATCATGTTAAGAGAATGACCCCACTGAATGATTCATAACATGAAGAATCATGTTTTGTCTTTAGTCAAATGTATTTAATAACATAAGGAAGTGTAATTTCATCACCAAAAGCGCCTTTTAGACACCCTAGATAATACTGTAGCTGCCGATGAGCTAAATGGAAGAGTGGCTAGAAACCTTAGACCAGGGGTTCCCAAACTCTTTCACTCAGACCCCCCCCCCCCCCCCGTTCCAATATTTGGGGACCCCCCCCTTCCCACATGCACGCGCCATGTCTATTTCTATGGTAACAAGCACTGTTCATGACACAAACTGTTCGCACCCCTCTTGTTGGCGGAGAGAGAACCTGTTGCAGGTTTTAATGTTTTATTTCCTGTTTTACCCCCCCCCCCCCCCCTCCCCCTACAGGACCCTTCATCTACTCTGACATCCTGGACTATAAAAACCTTCGTGAGATCGTTGTCAACAACCGCATCACCTGGTTGGTTCATTACAGTGCCCTGCTCAGTGCTGTGGGAGAGTCCAATGTAGCTCTGGCACGGGACGTCAACATCACTGGTGAGCCATAGAGAATCCGCCATCTTGGCTCAACTTAGATCCACAACACACCAGTTGTTTTATATATTTTTTATAACCAAGCCTGGAAGGTGTCCACGGGGAGTAATTGTGAACTTCCTGTTCGTCAGGGCTCCACAACGTCCTGGACATTGCAGCGGAGCACGGACTGCGTCTGTTCGTCCCCAGCACCATCGGAGCTTTCGGGCCCACCTCTCCCCGGAACCCGACCCCTGACCTCTGTGTCCAGAGACCCAGGACCATCTATGGGGTCTCCAAAGTCCACGCAGAGCTCATGGGAGAGGTGAGAGAGAAAAATATATATACAATATTGTAAGAAATACAAAATATATAGCAAAATTGGGGATCAATTGACAATGAGCATTCAGCCTCAGGCCACACTGCCCCTGGCTACTCAGGAATCTGACCTGGTGAATTTGACCCCTTCAGTCGTCTGAAATCATTGGTTTGTAACGTCGCTATAAGTGAAACATCCGAACCCTTATTGGCCGTCTTCCCTCCAACAGTACTACCACCACCGCTACGGCCTTGACTTCCGCTGTCTGCGCTACCCAGGCATCATCTCTGCTGACTCGCAGCCTGGAGGAGGAACGACAGGTGAGTTAGAGACACGCACTGTAGCAGAACACCTACGCACCTGTCCTCCCTAAGACGCTCTCTCTCTCTCCCACACACACACACAGACACACACACACAGACACACACACACACACACACACACCTCTGTCCTCCCACACACACACACACACACACACCTCTGTCCTCCCACACACACACACACACACCTCTGTCCTCCCACACACATACACACACACACACCTCTGTCCTCCCACACACACACATAGCGTAACACCAGTCCCTTCACTATCGAAACTCTATTTGTGTTCTGCCTCCTGACTTCAACATGTCATTGGGGTTATGTAACAACAGAACATGGTCCTTGTGCTTATGGCCTTCAGTATCTTTTGCCAGGGTGACAATGCTAAGACACTAGGTAATGCTGCTACAGGGTGACAATGCTAAGACATTAGGTAATGCTGCTACAGGGTGACAATGCTAAGACATTAGGTAATGCTGCTACAGGGTGACAATGCTAAGACATTAGGTAATGCTGCTACAGGGTGACAATGCTAAGACATTAGGTAATGCTGCTACAGGGTGACAATGCTAAGACACTAGGTAATGCTGCTACAGGGTGACAGTGCTAAGACATTAGGTAATGCTGCTACAGGGTGACAATGCTAAGACATTAGGTAATGCTGCTACAGGGTGACAATGCTAAGACATTAGGTAATGCTGCTACAGGGTGACAATGCTAAGACACTAGGTAATGCTGCTACAGGGTGACAGTGCTAAGACATTAGGTAATGCTGCTACAGGGTGACAGTGCTAAGACATTAGGTAATGCTGCTACAGGGTGACAATGCTAAGACACTAGGTAATGCTGCTACAGGGTGACAATGCTAAGACACTAGGTAATGCTGCTACAGGGTGACAATGCTAAGACACTAGGTAATGCTGCTACAGGGTGACAATGCTAAGACATTAGGTAATGCTGCTACAGGGTGACAATGCTAAGACACTAGGTAATGCTGCTACAGGGTGACAATGCTAAGACATTAGGTAATGCTGCTACAGGGTGACAATGCTAAGACACTAGGTAATGCTGCTACAGGGTGACAATGCTAAGACACTAGGTAATGCTGCTACAGGGTGACAATGCTAAGACACTAGGTAATGCTGCTACAGGGTGACAATGCTAAGACATTAGGTAATGCTGCTACAGGGTGACAATGCTAAGACACTAGCTAATGCTGCTACAGGGTGACAATGCTAAGACATTAGGTAATGCTCCTACTACCAGGGTGATAATGCTAGGATGTTAGGTAATACTGTAGTAGTATTACCTATGTCTCAACCCCTCCCCTTTGTGACACACCCCTCACCCCATGCCTGGTTATCCAATGGCATTCCCTCACTTTGGGGCTGATGAGGTGGCGTCTGTAACTGAAGGGAGTTAGCCTTGTCCAGGACACAATTTCCTGAATCCCCTGTTTCTGTAGTGAGACATCTTGATGTACAGGACACCCCCTGGACAGGACACTAGTTTATCTCCTGTTTATGTAGTGAGACAGCTTGATGTACCAGGACACCCCCTGGACAGGTCACTAGTCTATCTCCTGTTTCTGTAGTGAGACAGCTTGATGTACCAGGACACCAGTCTGTCTCCTGTTTCTGTAGTGAGACAGCTTGATGTACAGGACACCCCCTGGACAGGACACTAGTCTGTCGCCTGTTTCTGTAGTGAGACAGCTTGATGTACAGGACACCCCCTGGACAGGACACTAGTCTGTCTCCTGTTTCTGTAGTGAGACAGCTTGATGTACAGGACACCCCCTGGACAGGACACTAGTCTGTCTCCTGTTTCTGTAGTGAGACAGATTGATGTACAGGACACCCCCTGGACAGGACACTAGTCTGTCTCCTGTTTCTGTAGGGAGACAGATTGATGTACCAGTACACCCCCTGGACAGGACACTAGTCTATCTCCTGTTTCTGTAGTGAGACAGCTTGATGTACCAGGACACCCCCTGGACAGGACACTAGTCTGTCTCCTGTTTCTGTAGTGAGACAGCTTGATGTACAGGACACCCCCTGGACAGGACACTAGTCTGTCTCCTGTTTCTGTAGTGAGACAGCTTGATGTACAGGACACCCCCTGGACAGGACACTAGTCTGTCTCCTGTTTCTGTAGTGAGACGGTGTGATGTAAACACATCTATCTCCTGCCTCCCTTTCTCCAGACTACGCGGTAGCCATCTTTCACGACGCCGTAAAGACGGGGAAGTTTGAGTGCAACCTGAAGCCAGACACGCGGCTGCCCATGATGTACATCGACGACTGTCTGCGTGCCACCGTGGAGATGATGGAAGCGCCCGCAGACACCCTCTCCATGAGGACCTATAACATCAACGCCATGAGCTTTTCCCCTGAAGAGCTGGCTCAGGAGGTCCAGAAACAGCTGCCGGACCTGGAGGTCACCTACGACATCGACCAAGTCAGACAGGCCATCGGTAAGATCATTTTTATTGATGCTTTTATTTATCTTGGTTTGGAGTAGCAAAATTCCTAATGTTTTCCTGAAAATTCTAGTGGGAAGATTCCCTACTGATTCTGGGAAGATTCCCTACTGATTCTGGGAAGATTCCCTACTGATTCTGGGAAGATTCCCTACTGATTCTGGGAAGATTCCCTACTGATTCTGGGAAGATTCCCTACTGATTCCGGGAAGATTCCCTACTGATTCCGGGAAGATTCCCTACTGATTCCGGGAAGATTCCCTACTGATTCTGGGAAGATTGCCTACTGATTCCGGGAAGATTCCCTTCTGATTCCGGGAATCCTCTAACCCGGGGATTTCTTGAAAAGCTGGGAATTAGCAACCATAATACTGGTGGATGATACCATCTGAGATCAAGGATCAATGAACGAGGAAGACCAGTCTAAATGCGCCACACGAGGCCTCGTCATTGAGATTCTCCAAACATACATGCATTTTAAGATTTTGATGAAGTTTTAATGTAGAAACGAACAACAACAAAGTCTTGTGACCATTTGACCGACAAAAAAAAAACCAAAAGTGTCAAAGACATTGACGATGTCCCCCCTCTTCTCTCCCTTTACAGCCGACAGCTGGCCAATGAACTTTGACGACTCTAACGCGCGGAACGACTGGGGCTGGAAACACGACTACGACCTCCCGGAGCTCGTCCAGACCATGCTCAACTACATCGGCTCAGACTCGCGCATCGCAAAGGCCAACTGAGGGGGCCAGAGGTGGCGTGATGCTGGCTGACGTGATGCTGGGTGGGGGTGATGCTGGGTGACGTGATGCTGGAGCAGTGTTTCTTTGTACATACTGTAAAGACTGTTGTTTTATAGGAGGGAGACACGTGGTGTGTAAATAGTCGTTTTCTCTGTCATTTGGAAGGGCTCTCAATCTGTCTGTGTGTCTGTGTGTCTGTGTGTCTGTGTGTCTCTGGGTCTGTGTGTCTCGGGGTCTGTGTGTCTGTCTCGGGGTCTGTGTGTCTGTCTCGGGGTCTGTGTGTCTGTCTCGGGGTCTGTGTGTCTGTCTCGGGGTCTGTGTGTCTGTCTCGGGGTCTGTGTGTCTGTCTCGGGGTCTGTGTGTCTGTCTCGGGGTCTGTCGGTGTCTGTCTGAACAAGTTACTAGAACGTGGTCGTGTGAGAAGTAGCGGGCCGATTCCCCTCCTTCTCTCCCTCCCTCCCTCCCTCTCAGGAAGGAGGAGAGGTTGGAACACAGGGGTCTGAGAACATGTTGAGATAAAACATCGGAGGCGTTGACTCCATAAATTGACTCCATGGGGTTGACTCCATGGGGTTGACTCCATGGGGTTGACTCCATGGGGTTGACTCCATAGGGTTGACTCCATGGGGTTGACTCCATGGGGTTGACTCCATGGGGTTGACTCCATAGGGTTGACTCCATAGGGTTGACTCCGTGGGGTTGACTCCATAGGGTTGACTCCATAGGGTTGACTCCATAGGGTTGACTCCATAGGGTTGACTCCATGGGGTTGACTCCATAGGGTTGACTCCATAGGGTTGACTCCATGGGGTTGACTCCATAGGGTTGACTCCATGGGGTTGACTCCATGGGGTTGACTCCGCGGGGTTGACTCCACGGGGTTGACTCCGCGGGGTTGACTCCGCGGGGTTGACTCCACGGGGTTGACTCCACGGGGTTGACTCCGCGGGGTTGACTCTGTGGGGTTGACTCTGTGGGGTTGACTCTGTGGGGTTGACTCTGTGGGGTTGACTCTGTGGGGTTGACTCTGTGGGGTTGACTCTGCGGGGTTGACTCCGCGGGGTTGACTCCACGGGGTTGACTCCGCGGGGTTGACTCCGCGGGGTTGACTCCACGGGGTTGACTCCGCGGGGTTGACTCCGCGGGGTTGACTCCACGGGGTTGACTCCGCGGGGTTGACTCCACGGGGTTGACTTCGCGGGGTTGACTTCGCGGGGTTGACTCCGCGGGGTTGACTCCGTGGGGTTGACTCCGCGGGGTTGACTCCACGGGGTTGACTCCACGGGGTTGACTCCACGGGGTTGACTCCGCGGGGTTGACTCCGCGGGGTTGACTCCGCGGGGTTGACTCCGCGGGGTTGACTCCACGGGGTTGACTCCGCGGGGTTGACTCCGCGGGGTTGACTCCACGGGGTTGACTCCACGGGGTTGACTCCACGGGGTTGACTCCGCGGGGTTGACTCCACGGGGTTGACTCCGCGGGGTTGACTCCGCGGGGTTGACTCCGCGGGGTTGACTCCGTGGGGTTGACTCCGTGGGGTTGACTCCGTGGGGTTGACTCCGCGGGGTTGACTCCGCGGGGTTGACTCCGCGGGGTTGACTCCGCGGGGTTGACTCCGCGGGGTTGACTCCGCGGGGTTGACTCCACGGGGTTGACTCCACGGGGTTGACTCCACGGGGTTGACTCGCGTGGCTATAAATTATGATTTAACATTTTAACAGGCAAACAAACAAACAAAAGAATGGCGCATTGGTCAACCTAAAGAATCCTTCTTCTCTCTGTGGGAGAGCTGATGTTATAAAGGTCACCTTCTATGTACGTAAAGCTATTGCAAAGGGGTTCGCTGTTGTAGAAGTATTTAGCCAAAAGCTGGGAATTCAGGTTTCAAAAGGCCCTACATTTACAGTCATAATCACACAAGTTTTAGATTGAAGAGGTTTATTTAATATAAGCGTTGTGTTTGATGCACTTTAGAGTATGAGAGGAAAATGATTTTAAACCCTTTTTAAATAAATCATCAAACATACATTGAGGTGTGGAGGAACACATTGAGTACAAGTTGTTCTCTGCCCACTGATTCTACATTATTTTATGTACTCTGTCTGCTGGGGACCACTGACTGGGAACCACTGACTGGGAGTCATGGTGACTCCATGTGTTTCTGGCACTTGTATGTAAAGTGTGAATGAATAGACCTCCGTTCCTCTGGAATCCTTTGGTTGTATCTCAAATGGCACCCTATTCCCTATATGATGGCACCCTATTCCCTATATGATGGCACCCTATTCCCTATATGATGGCACCCTATTCCCTATATGGTGGCACCCTATTCCCTATATGGTGGCACCCTATTCCCTATATGGTGGCACCCTATTCCCTATATGATGGCACCCTGTTCCCTATATGGTGGCACCCTATTCCCTATATGATGGCACCCTATTCCCTATATGGTGGCACCCTATTCCCTATATGGTGGCACCCTATTCCCTATATGATGGCACCCTGTTCCCTATATGGTGGCACCCTATTCCCTATATGATGGCACCCTATTCCCTATATGGTGGCACCCTATTCCCTATATGGTGGCACCCTATTCCCTATATGATGGCACCCTATTCCCTATATGATGGCACCCTATTCCCTATATGGTGGCACCCTATTCCCTATATGGTGGCACCCTGTTCCCTATATGATGGCACCCTGTTCCCTATATGGTGGCACCCTATTCCCTATATGATGGCACCCTATTCCCTATATGGTGGCACCCTATTCCCTATATGATGGCACCCTATTCCCTATATGATGGCACCCTATGCCCTATATGATGGCACCCTATGCCCTATAGTGTGGCACCCTATGCCCTATATGATGGCACCCTATGCCCTATATGATGGCACCCTATGCCCTATATGGTGGCACCCTATTCCCTATATGATGGCACCCTATGCCCTATAGTGTGGCACCCTATGCCCTATATGATGGCACCCTATGCCCTATATGATGGTACCCTATGCCCTATATGATGGTACCCTATGCCCTATATAGTGGCACCCTATTCCCTATATGATGGCACCCTATGCCCTATATGATGGTACCCTATGCCCTACATAGTGGCGCCCTATGCCCTATATAGTGGCACCCTATGCCCTATATAGTGGCGCCCTATGCCCTATATAGTGGCGCCCTATGCCCTATATGATGGCGCCCTATGCCCTATATGATGGCGCCCTATGCCCTATATAGTGGCACCCTATGCCCTATATAGTGGCACCCTATGCCCTATATGATGGCGCCCTATGCCCTATATAGTGGCGCCCTATATAGTGGCACCCTATGCCCTATATAGTGGCACCCTATGCCCTATATGATGGCGCCCTATGCCCTATATAGTGGCACCCTATGCCCTATATGATGGCACCCTATGCCCTATATAGTGGCACCCTGTTCCTTATTTTCCCATATTCTCTATTCCCCTATAGTGCCAATAGGGTCCCATTTGGGATGCACAGTTTGACTGGTTAAATATGGACGGTTTGCTTTAGTTGGTAATTTAGGCGTCAGGGATGCACGTTTTCACCCTCTAACTCTGTTCTTCAAAGGGGTGAGTGTTGTGGATGTTTTATATATATATATATATATATATAAAAGCCATTTCTGCTGGTTATATGTTTTTCTTTTCAGATGCTATTGTTGTTAATGAATCCAATGCTATAAGCTTTTTCCCACTGCAGTGATCTTAGCCCCAGGCTAAGACTGACCCCTGGACTAGCTTATCCTGTCTTCACGGTTCACACAAGCTTTTAGTGATGACTTGTTTAAACCTCGCTGTCCGCCTGCCTGACCTCGGGGGGGATAAACTGTTTCACTTTTGAAATGCGATCTCGCGCTCCCCTGTACAGAGAATTCTGTGCACAGACGAGACATCCACTTTTCTGATCCAGGCGAAAACATGCAACAATATTTTATTGTCATGGATAGCCATAATCCAAGTACATGTCTAATATGAAAACAGAGGAAAGAGCTTGATGCCCTTCCAGCTGTAGAGTTTGTGGCTTCGGTTGGCTAGCTAAGTGAGAAGAAGTTAGCCAGCCGGTAGAGCAACCAATTTTATTATTAATTTTATTATTATTTTTCTTAGCCATAGAAACCAAATGTTTTTTGCATAGATGAAAATTTTGTTTTTATTTATTTTTAGTTTTTATTTTTGTCCTCTGATAGAAGGATGAAATAGTATAAATGTATTTATTAAAATGGCAGAACGCATCACAAGCGTATGTAAGTTAAGTGAATGTGCAGCTTTTGTGATTGGACAGTAAAGATTCTATGCGTTGTTCTTGACCCGTTTTGGTCACTGGCTATTTTGGCACCGTGTTTCTGGGGCCCTGAAAAGTCGGCTCTAACCCTGCTCCGGAACAGGGCCCAGCTAGCCCTGGGCTAAGGTCGGTGTGAATATTCGCTTAGGCCTGGGCTAAAATCTCCCATAGCCCAGGCCTGACGAGGCGCTTAGGCCTGGGCTAAGGTTGGTGTGAATATTCGCTTAGGCCTGGGCTAAAATCTCCCATAGCCCAGGCCTGACGAGGCGCTTAGCCCTGGGCTAAGGTTGGTGTGAATATTCGCTTAGGCCTGGGCTAAAATCTCCCATAGCCCAGGCCTGACGAGGCTCTTAGCCCCGAGTTAAGGTGCAGTGTGAATGCATCTTTTCTATGTGAAAGTTGGAACAAATGTGTGTTCTTTCAATCACAAAATCTCCTTTTGTCATTAAAGACTTTATTTTCTCTCTCAACTATCTCAGTCATTGTTTCTCTTATTTTGTGCCTCGTTCTGTTTCTATATATTGTTATTCTGCCTCCTCACTGATACAATGATTAAAAAAAAACTATATTCCTAAGTTTCCTGTACGTTTCCAGCTTTGACATGACAAGAAGTGTTATAAGGCAGTATTAGTAAAGCCACATTACTACCGGAGGTGTTTTATAAGGCTTTGTTTATAACATGTGTTCAGTACAAAATGTAATCCAACTCCTCATGCCTTTTTTTAAGGTTTGATGCATATTAAAATATCTATGAATTCATTACTTCACTGGAATCACGAGGTATTTATTTGATTACAATTTGGTTTGGCCTCCCAAGACTGGGTAGCTACTGCGTTTTTGGATTGGGTTGAACCGACAAAAAAAGGGTGAAAGTGGGTTCTCTTGTGAAACGCGGGGTTATTATCTCTGGCAGACCGTCAACATCCTCGGAGCCAAATCATCTACACCTGTTCTCCATTACGATGTCCTGAAATCAAAACGGGGCTATTTTGATCAGAATTTGAGAAGATGGAAAAAAATAAAGCCACCAAGACTGGGTTAGCCAATCGTCTTGTTCATTGTGCCGATGTTGTATGACAACTTTGCATAATGCTCTTTAATGACGTCACCTTTATTGACCTGAACGATGTCAGCTCAGCTAAACATGATACCGGTGAAGGTCGGGACCAGATGAAGAAATCCGGGGCTGTTTTATGATAGCACCCCCCCCCCCCCCCCCCCCCCAGCAAACACACTATTCCCAGACACCATCATTTTCTGTAAATAAATCCGTGCACCATGACGCAATTTGACGCGTTGTAAATGTACTGTGGAAGAGAAATACCCTTTGTAATAAAGCCATAATAACATTTGCGATGAGGCATTAGGCTAAAGTTGAGCAGAGGGGTTTTCTAGGATTTCCACACATGCTGAACATTCTAATTGGCCTTTAAAAAATAAAAAAAGTATTTCATTAAATTCTACCTAATTTACATGAGAGAATAATATTCTACAGTCTACCCTACTACCATCTACCTCTACTCTACTACCATCTACCTCTACTACCATCTACCTCTACTACCATCTACAAAAATTACCATCTACCTCTACAACCATCTACCTCGACTACCAGCTACCTCGACTACCAGCTACCTCGACTATCAGCTACCTCGACTACCAGCTACCTCTACTCTACCAACAACAGGTGTAGGTAGACCTTACAGTGAAATACTTCCTAACAAGCCCTTAACCAACAATGCAGTTCAAGAAAGAGAGTTAATCAAATATTTACAAAATGAACTAAAGTTTAAAAAAAAACTCTATACAAGAAGTACCGGTACCGGGTCAACGTGCGGGGGGGTCCAGGTTAGTAATGAGGCTATATACAGGGGGTACCGGGTCAACGTGCGGGGGGGTCCAGGTTAGTAATGAGGATATATACAGGGAGTACCGGGTCAACGTGCGGGGGGTGGTCCAGGTTAGTAATGAGGATATATACAGGGAGTACCGGTACCGGGTCAACGTGCGGGGGGGTCCAGGTTAGTAATGAGGATATATACAGGGGGTACCGGTACCGGGTCAACGTGCGGGGGGTCCAGGTTAGTAATGAGGATATATACAGGGGTACCGGTACCGGGTCAACGTGCGGGGGGGTCCAGGTTAGTAATGAGGATATATACAGGGGGTACCGGTACCGGGTCAACGTGCGGGGGGGTCCAGGTTAGTAATGAGGATATATACAGGGGGTACCGGTACCGGGTCAACGTGCGGGGGGGTCCAGGTTAGTAATGAGGCTATATACAGGGGGTACCGGTACCGGGTCAACGTGCGGGGGGGTCCAGGTTAGTTATGAGGCTATATACAGGGGGTACCGGGTCAACGTGCGGGGGGGTACAGGTTAGTAATGAGGATATATACAGGGAGTACCGGTACCGGGTCAACGTGCGGGGGGGGGGTCCAGGTTAGTAATGAGGCTATATACAGGGGGTACCGGTACCGGGTCAACGTGCGGGGGGGTACAGGTTAGTAATGAGGCTATATACAGGGGGTACCGGTACCGGGTCAACGTGCGGGGGGGTACAGGTTAGTAATGAGGATATATACAGGGGTACCGGTACCGGGTCAACGTGCGGGGGGGTCCAGGTTAGTAATGAGGATATATACAGGGAGTACCGGTACCGGGTCAACGTGCGGGGGGGTACAGGTTAGTAATGAGGATATATACAGGGAGTACCGGTACCGGGTCAACGTGCGGGGGGGTCCAGGTTAGTAATGAGGAAATATACAGGGGGTACCGGGTCAACGTGCGGGGGGGGGGGGGGGGTTACAGGTTAGTAATGAGGATATATACAGGGGTACCGGTACCGGGTCAACGTGCGGGGGGGTCCAGGTTAGTAATGAGGATATATACAGGGGGTACCGGGTCAACGTGCGGGGGGGTCCAGGTTAGTAATGAGGATATATACAGGGGGTACCGGTACCGGGTCAACGTGCGGGGGGGTCCAGGTTAGTAATGAGGCTATATACAGGGGGTACCGGGTCAACGTGCGGGGGGGTCCAGGTTAGTAATGAGGATATATACAGGGAGTACCGGTACTGGGTCAACGTGCGGGGGGGTCCAGGTTAGTAATGAGGCTATATACAGGGGGTACCGGTACCGGGTCAACGTGCGGGGGGGGTACAGGCTAGTAATGAGGCTATATACAGGGGGTACCGGTACCGGGTCAACGTGCGGGGGGGTACAGGTTAGTAATGAGGATATATACAGGGGGTACCGGGTCAACGTGCGGGGGGGTCCAGGTTAGTAATGAGGATATATACAGGGGGTACCGGTACCGGGTCAACGTGCGGGGGGGTCCAGGTTAGTAATGAGGATATATACAGGGGGTACCGGTACCGGGTCAACGTGCGGGGGGGGGTCCAGGTTAGTAATGAGGCTATATACAGGGGGTACCGGTACCGGGTCAACGTGCGGGGGGGTCCAGGTTAGTAATGAGGCTATATACAGGGGGTACCGGGTCAACGTGCGGGGGGGTACAGGTTAGTAATGAGGATATATACAGGGAGTACCGGTACCGGGTCAACGTGCGGGGGGGGGGGGTCCAGGTTAGTAATGAGGCTATATACAGGGGGTACCGGTACCGGGTCAACGTGCGGGGGGGTACAGGTTAGTAATGAGGCTATATACAGGGGGTACCGGTACCGGGTCAACGTGCGGGGGGGTACAGGTTAGTAATGAGGATATATACAGGGGTACCGGTACCGGGTCAACGTGCGGGGGGGTCCAGGTTAGTAATGAGGATATATACAGGGAGTACCGGTACCGGGTCAACGTGCGGGGGGGTACAGGTTAGTAATGAGGATATATACAGGGAGTACCGGTACCGGGTCAACGTGCGGGGGGGTCCAGGTTAGTAATGAGGAAATATACAGGCGGTACCGGGTCAACGTGCGGGGGGGGGGGGGGGTTACAGGTTAGTAATGAGGATATATACAGGGGGTACCGGTACCGGGTCAACGTGCGGGGGGGTCCAGGTTAGTAATGAGGCTATAGACAGGGGGTACCGAGTCAGTGTGCGGGGGGGTCCAGGTTAGTAATGAGGATATATACAGGGAGTACCGGTACTGGGTCAACGTGCGGGGGGGTCCAGGTTAGTAATGAGTATATATACAGGGGGTACCGGTACCGGGTCAACGTGCGGGGGGGTACAGGCTAGTAATGAGGCTATATACAGGGGGTACCGGTACCGGGTCAACGTGCGGGGGGGTACAGGTTAGTAATGAGGATATATACAGGGGGTACCGGGTCAACGTGCGGGGGGGTCCAGGTTAGTAATGAGGCTATATACAGGGGGTACCGGTACCGGGTCAACGTGCGGGGGGGTACAGGTTAGTAATGAGGATATATACAGGGGGTACCGGGTCAACGTGCGGGGGGGTCCAGGTTAGTAATGAGGATATATACAGGGGGTACCGGTACCGGGTCAACGTGCGGGGGGGTCCAGGTTAGTAATGAGGATATATACAGGGGGTACCGGTACCGGGTCAACGTGCGGGGGGGTACAGGTTAGTAATGAGGCTATATACAGGGGGTACCGGTACCGGGTCAACGTGCGGGGGGGGGGGGGGGGGGGGTCCAGGTTATTAATGAGGATATATACAGGGGGTACCGGTACCGGGTCAACGTGCGGGGGGGTCCAGGTTAGTAATGAGGATATATACAGGGGGTACCGGTACCGGGTCAACGTGCGGGGGGGTCCAGGTTAGTAATGAGGATATATACAGGGGGTACCGGTACCGGGTCAACGTGCGGGGGGGTCCAGGTTAGTAATGAGGATATATACAGGGGGTACCGGTACCGGGTCAACGTGCGGGGGGGTACAGGTTAGTAATGAGGCTATATACAGGGGGTACCGGGTCAACGTGCGGGGGGGGGGTACAGGTTAGTAATGAGGATATATACAGGGGGTACCGGTACCGGGTCAACGTGCGGGGGGGTCCAGGTTAGTAATGAGGATATATACAGGGGGTACCGGTACCGGGTCAACGTGCGGGGGGGTCCAGGTTAGTAATGAGGATATATACAGGGAGTACCGGTACCGGGTCAACGTGCGGGGGGGTCCAGGTTAGTAATGAGGCTATATACAGGGGGTACCGGTACAGAGTCAATGTGGAGGCTATATACAGGGGGTACCGGTACAGAGTCAATGTGCGGGGGGGGGGGGGGGGTACAGGTTAGTCGAGGTCATTTGTAAAGTGACTATGCATAGCTGTTAGACAGTGTAAAAACAAAAGAGGGGGGTATTTGTAAATACTCCGGGGGGCCAAATCCCTCCATATAAATTACACAACCCTAATCCTCCCTCATGTCTTGTGATGTTGTTTTTTTTTTTATTTTAAATTACCTTTATTTAAACTAGGCAAGTCAGTTAAGAACAAATTCTTATTTTATAATGACGTCCTAGGAACAGTGGGTTAAACTGCCGTGTTCAGGGGCAGAACGACAGATGTTTACCTTGTCAGCTCGTGGATTCTATCTTTAAATCAAAGTTTGTCACGTGCGCCGAATACAGCAGGTGTAGGTAGACCTTACAGTGAAATGCTGAATACAACAGGTGTAGTAGACCTTACAGTGAAATGCTGAATACAACAGGTGTAGTAGACCTTACAGTGAAATGCTGAATACAACAGGTGTAGTAGACCTTACAGTGAAATACTGAATACAACAGGTGTAGTAGACCTTACAGTGAAATGCTGAATACAACAGGTGTAGTAGACCTCACAGTGAAATGCTGAATACAACAGGTGTAGTAGACCTTACAGTGAAATGCTGAATACAACAGGTGTAGTAGACCTCACAGTGAAATGCTGAATACAACAGGTGTAGTAGACCTCACAGTGAAATGCTGAATACAACAGGTGTAGTAGACCTCACAGTGAAATGCTGAGTACAACAGGTGTAGTAGACCTTATAGTGAAATGCTGAATACAACAGGTGTAGTAGACCTTACAGTGAAATGCTGAATACAACAGGTGCAGTAGACCTCACAGTGAAATGCTGAATACAACAGGTGCAGTAGACCTTACAGTGAAATTCTTACTAACAGGCTCTAACCAATAGTGCAAAAAAGGTATTAGGTGAACAATAGGTAAGTAAAGAAATAAAACAACAGTAAAAAGACAGGCTATATACAGTAGAGAGGTTATATACAGTAGAGAGGTTATATACAGTAGAGGCTATATACAGTAGAGAGGCTATATACAGTAGAGGTTATATACAGTAGAGAGGCTATATACAGTAGTCAGGCTATAAAAGTAGCGAGGCAACATACCTGTTAGTCAGGCTTTTTGAGGTAGTATGTACATGTAGATATGGTTAAAGTGACTATGCATATATGATAAACAGAGAGTAGCAGCAGCGTAAAAGAGGGGTTGGTGGGTGGTGGGACACATTGCAGATAGCCCGGTTAGACAATGTGTGGGAGCACTGGTTGGTCGGCCCAATTGAGGTAGTATGTACATGAATGTATAGTTAAAGTGACTATGCATATATCTTGCAACCAACGCTCTAACCACTAGGCTACCTGCTGCCCTGAGATCTAAGATCTCTTTCATTAAAGGTTTAACATCACCTTACATCATTTCACAAATAGTTTAATCTTTACTCATTCATTTTGTACAAGAATTAGATGCAAACCTCATATTTTAGAAATGTACATATTCAGAGATATAGTTATCTGTGTTTCCTGTGCTCTCTGAGGTCACCAAATGAAACACACTCGTCAACCCGTCCCTTAAGTGTCCACGGACCATTCCCACCTTCTCACAAGTGGACCTTTTGTATCAAATTCCCATTTTGGGGATTTAGGAGTTTGGCCATGTGAAATCCTTTGTTCTCTCTATGTGTCTCTCTTTCTGCATGACCAGGGGGAGAGAGTCTCCTCCAGGAATTTATGGCCTGAGATAACAGAACCTGGGTGTTGGAGGGAGAGATTGGGATGCCACAATCTATACCCAGAAAGGGCCACGTCATGACAGACCTAGAATGCATTTCAATTAACAGGTGTGCCTTGTTAAAAGTTAATTTGTGGAATTTCTATCCTTCTTAATGCATTTGAGCCAATCAGTTGTGTTGTGACAAGGTAGGGTTGGTATACAGAAGATAGCCCTATTTGGTAATATTATGGCAAGAACAGCTCAAATAAGCAAAGAGAAATGACAGTCCATCATTACTTTAAGACATGAAGGTCAGACAATCCGGAAAATGTCAAGACCTTTGGAAGTTTCTTCAAGTGCAGTTGCAAAAACCATCAAGCGCTATGATGAAACTGTCTCTCATGATGACCGCCACAGGAAAGGAAGACACGGTGTTACCTCTGCTGCAGAGGATTAGTTCATTCGAGTTAACTGCACCTCAGACTGCATCCCAAATAAATGCTTCACAGAGGTAAAGTAACAGACATATCTCAACATCAACTGTTTAGAGGAGACTGTGAATCAGGCCTTCATGGTCGAATTGCTGCAAAGAAACCACTACTAAAGGACACCAATAAGAAGAAACTTGATTGGGCCAAGAAACACAAGCAATGGACATTAGACCGATGGAAATCTGTCCTAGGGAGAGAGGAACGGCTAGGAACGACTAGGTAGAGAGAGGAGGGGCTACAGGGGAGGGGCTAGGTAGAGAGGAGGGTCTAGGTAGAGAGGAGGGGCTAGGTAGAGATGAGGGTCTAGGTAGAGCTGAGGGTCTAGGTAGAGAGGAGGGTCTAGGTAGAGAGGAGGGGCTACAGGGGAGGGGCTAGGTAGAGCGGAATGGCTGGTATAGAGGAGGGACTACAGGGGAGGGGCTAGGTAGAGAGGAGGGTCTAGGTAGAGAGGAATGGCTAGGTATAGAGGAGGGACTAGGTAGAGAGGAGGGGCTACAGGGGAGGGGCTAGGTAGAGAGGAGGGTCTAGGTAGAGAGGAACAGCTAGGTATAGAGGTGGGACTAGGTAGAGAGGAGGGGCTACAGGGGAGGGGCTAGGTAGAGAGGAGGGGCTAGGTAGAGCGGAATGGCTGGTATAGAGGAGGGACTACAGGGAGGGGCTAGGTAGAGAGGAGGGTCTAGGTAGAGAGGAATGGCTAGGTATAGAGGAGGGACTAGGTAGAGAGGAGGGGCTACATGGGAGGGGTTAGGTAGAGAGGAGGGGCTAGGTAGAGATGAGGGGCTAGGTAGAGAGGAACGGCTAGGTATAGAGGAGGGACTAGGTAGAGAGGAGGGACTAGGTAGAGAGGAGGGGCTACTGGGGAGGGGCTAGGTAGAGAGGAGGGGCTAGGTAGAGAGGAGGGGCTACAGGGGAGGGGCTAGGTAGAGATGAGGGTCTAGGTAGAGATAAGGGGCTATACAGGGGAGGGGCTAGGTAGAGAGGAGGGTCTAGGTAGAAAGGAGGAGCTAGGTAGAGAGGAGGGGCTAGGTAGAGATAATGGGCTATACAGGGGAGGGCTAGGTAAAGATGAGGGTCTAGGTAGAGATAAGGGGCTATACAGGGGAGGGGCTAGGTATAGATGAGGGTCTAGGTAGAGATAAGGGGCTATACAGGGGAGGGGCTAGGTGTAGAGGGTCTAGGTAGAGAGGAGGGGCTAGGTATAGAGGAGGAACTACAGAGGAGGGCTTAGGTAGAAAGGAGGGGCTACGCAGGAGGCTGTAGGTAGAGAGGAGGGGCTACAGGGGGAAAACTTCTGAATCCCAAATGGCACCCTATTCCCTACATAGTGTACTACTTTTGACCAGAGCCCTATGTAGTAGTGCACTATATAGGAAATAGAATGCCATTTGAGACCATTTGGAACGTAGCCACTGACAATCAAACTGATGTAGACATGCCATATCACTGTGCTGCAGCTGTTGTTCACATGGTAACCTGTTGCTATGGGAACTCAAGCCAAGCTTGTAGGGATATTATGATGGAAACGGGTATAGGGACACTCCTGAACTGCAAACTTATATTTAGCTTCAGAATTTGATCAAATTTATTTAGGGTTAGGGTCAGTTTTCGATTTTAGTTAGTCATTTTTACAAGTCAGGAGGGTCCTAGCTATTATGCTACAGCGATGTGTCTTCCCTCTATCCGGCTTCAAGTCAACTGAATAAAAAAACAAAATAATCCTTTGGAGTTTGCCTCTCTCTCTCTTTTTCCCTCACTCATCTCTTTCTCTTTGCCCACCCCCCCCTCCCTCCCCTCCCCCTCTCTGTCTTTGTTCATTCACCTAAATAGAAAGCTTTCAGGGCGAGGCCCATCTTACGGAACCATTATTTATCTTTTGATCAAAAGGCAGATAGCCCAAATAGTGTTGAGAAACTCTGGTGTTGAGAGACTCTGGTGTTGAGAGACTCTGGTGTTGAGAAACTCTGGTGTTGAGAAACTCTGGTGTTGAGAGACTCTGGTGTTGAGAAACTCTGGTGTTGAGAAACTCTGGTGTTGAGAGACTCTGGTGTTGAGAAACTCTGGTGTTGAGAAACTCTGGTGTTGAGAAACACTGGTGTTGAGAAACTCCGGTGTTGAGAAACTCTGGTGTTGGAAAAATCCCCTGTGACCTTCGACCCTATGCCATCACACCTTCTGACACATTATCGTACGCTCAATTATCACCAAACTCTATACTACCTAACCCTATACTATCTAACCCTATACTATCTAACCCTATACTACCTAACCCTATACTACCTAACCCTATACTATCTAACCCTATACTACCTAACTCTAACCCTATACTACCTAACCTTATACTACCTAACCCTATACTATCTAACCCTATACTATCTAACCCTATACTACCTAACCCTATACTACCTAACCCTATACTACCTAACCCTATACTATCTAACCTTATACTACCTAACCCTAACCCTATACTACCTAACCCGATACTACCTAACCCTATACTACCTAACCTTATACTACCTAACCCTAACCCTATACTACCTAACCCTATACTACCTAACCCTATACTACCTAACCCTATACTATCTAACCCTATACTACCTAACCCAATACTACCTAACCCTATACTACCTAACCCTATACTATCTAACCCTATACTACCTAACCCTATACTACCTAACCTATACTACCTAACCCTATACTACCTAACCCTATACTATCTAACCCTATACTAGCTAACCCTATACTATCTAAACCTATACTACCTAACCCTATACTATCTAACCCTATACTACCTAACCCTATACTACCTAACCCTATACTACCTAACCCTATACTATCTAACCCTATACTACCTAACCCTATACTATCTTACCCTATACTATCTAACCCTATACTATCTAACCCTTTACTATCTAACCCTATACTCTTAGAGTTAGGATTCTATCTTACACCATAGACTGACTCACCATAGACTGAAGACCTGAGCTGCACTGAGTTGAGCTGCACTGAGTTGAGCTGCACTGAGTTGAGCTGCACTGAGTTGAGCTGCACTGAGCTGCACTGAGTTGAGCTGCACTGAGCTGCACTGAGTTGAGCTGCACAGAGCTGCACTGAGTTGAGCTACACTGAGTTGAGCTACACTGAGCTGCACTGAGTTGAGCTGCACTGAGTTGAGCTGCACTTAGTTGCGCTGCACTGAGTTGAGCTGCACTGAGCTGCACTGAGTTGAGCTGCACTGAGCTGCACTGAGTTGAGCTGCACAGAGCTGCACTGAGTTGAGCTGCACTGAGCTGCACTGAGTTGAGCTGCACTGAGTTGAGCTGCACTGAGCTGCACTGAGCTGAGCTGCACTGAGTTGAGCTGCACTGAGTTGAGCTGCACTGAGTTGAGCTGTACTGAGTTGAGCTGCACTGAGTTGAGCTGCACTGAGTTGCACTGAGTTGAGCTGCACTGAGTTGCACTGAGTTGAGTTGCACTGAGCTGCACTGAGTTGCACTGAGTTGCACTGAGCTAAGTTACATTGAGTTGCCTGCAAGGGGACTGGTGGTAAATATAATTTGTTGATTGATGGTATCTGCTGGCAAGGCCCGTTACATAACAGAACATTAATATTAATTTGCACGGTAGCCAATAGTCGCTTCTCATAAAGTGCTCTCCATAGAATTACAATCCAGTAGCCCATACATTACAGTAGCCTATAGCCCATTAGCCACACAATGTAAATGATTGTTGTGGGTTGAATCAACCAATTTAACCCATGTTTAAAGTGTCATCCTAGCCTACACAATGTATGCAGCAATTTCAACCTCCAGAGATTGGAATGATTCATGGTGTATGTGGGAGCTGTTTCTAGATAACACATATCTTTATGGTATAATTTGTTGTATAATTTTTTTTTTTTTTTATGCTTTTGCTGCTGCTGCAGGCTATTTACATTCTAGTCAAACAATTATTTCAGTCTCTCGGCATTTACGATAGGTTTGAGCAAAGATAGTCTATTATCGTGACAAGATGGACAAGTGACCGCTTTAACAATGGAAACACTGTACACTTCCTCAAAGATGAAAGGCAGGCAATGAGGAGGCGGAGATTAGGTGTGACCATTCTAGCCAATGAAAGGGCAGATACACGTGTGAACAACAGGCCATAGAGCTAGATAGAGGACTCATTTTTGTATCTGTGCCATTGTAGTTTCTGTGACAGCACGGGCAGCACCATTGAGGCTATCAAAGTAGTCAATTTTGTTCAACTTCATTGGTTGATTGCTCCCAACTCATAGGAATTCCCACCCAGTTGACTACTTTAAAATGGTGGAAGCCCCAATGTCAATGTCCATGCTAAAACAGGTTATAGCCATGATGAGTCCTATCTATCTCCATCGCAGGCACAACGTCACGTTGCGCGTTGCCTAAGTGGCACTGAACATTCATAACTGACACATGTGCTGTTTCCATCAGGCCTGTCATTATATTTTCTATCCAACATGAACTTCGCTTGCATAAAAAGGTCAGATGGAAACCTGGGTTGAGTAAAACTTGACCTCTTTCCCTCTGGTTTGATCCAGGCTATTCGGGATCTTTGGGATGTCCCTACCCCTCATTGAAGTTTACATTTAAAATAGTTTAGGTTATAGTTAACGTTGAGGGAGGGTATGGACGTCCCAAGGAGCCCAGATTGCACTGCAATTTGATAGGTATTTGTATAGCGACGCCTTGTCGCCACCTCGTGTTTTAAAACACCATTTACACTTCACTCAGGTAAAAAAACAAACATACATTTGTTATTAGAAGAGAGAAAAATAATCGATTGTAGCTATGTAGATAGCTAAATGACAATCGAAGTATTATGAATCCACAGTGTGTGCATTTAGTTCTCGACAGAGATGAAAAGTAGGTAACATTTTATACAGGCACTTTTAGAGCACCCTTGCGGACTTCCGTCAACGTGTTTAAAGACCCCATCATGTCCATGCTTGCAGAACGTAAGTGCTACTTCGAATGTTTTAGCCAAAATGTTGTGTTTCATACATTAGAGAAACACAAATACTTGGATGTGTCATGTTGTCTGAAGAAGTCAACATCGATTTAGTGCAAGTTATGTCTTTAAAAGTGCCTCAGTACATATGTGCGGTTCGAAAGTCTGTCGAGCTAGCTAGCATAATGCTAACCACAATCACATTTAATTACCGGTAACTAGCAAGTTACTAGTAAACCTCAACTAGCTCAACAAGTTGAGTGCAACCTTAATAAATAACGTGTTTTTATTAGGGCTAAATGTGTTGGTATATTTACGGTGTCTTGTCTCATTTCTGATCATCACCAATGTGATTAGTTATATAATGTTGCGACCTTTTGACAGCCAGTTAACGTTACCCAGCCAGCTAACTAGTTCTGGTCGAGAATGTTGCTTTTTTTCCCCCGATGTTGTTTAGTGACTGGTTTTAATATACTATCGTTACTCGCCGAAGTAAATATATCTTACTTGATTGAGTGCTGACTAACTTGTCTTTGTTGGCAATTTCTCAAGTTCAAGTGGTCAAAAGCAGTTTGTTTCGGGGTTTACCGCTAAACTACCCCTGGGTCCATGCGAATGCATCGGATGATAGTGGGCAAAAGCATGGATCAGATCTACAAGCGAGACCGATTCATTTTTCTATACGCTACGTACCGCGGTTGTGTCCTTAATAACCAAGGCACTTTACGTCCGAACTGCTCCCAGCCTGTGACGTGTGTTGTTAGTTTGGGTACTGTTGACCGCCTAAAATGTCCGTGCAAATGAACCAATAAAGTAGGTATTGTATTTAAAACAATTCTAACATGGTTTGTTGTTTTTAGCCCGGAGAAAACAGAAGTGGTCTGTTGACCCACGGAACAGCGCGTGGAGTAAAGACGAGTCCAAGTTCGGCCAGAAGATGCTGGAGCGAATGGGCTGGTCCAAGGGAAAGGTACTGTGGGGTTTGTCTTAGCAAACCACTGATTAACTAACAGTATACTAGTGACGGTATGCCACTGTAGCTCTATCTCAAGACAATTCGTCTTCCTGGGCTTCCCTCCTTGCATCCTCTCTCCTCGCTTCCTTTTCAACTGTATTGGCGGAGAAGGTCCAAGGTCCCACCCTCTCCAATGCGTTTGGAAAAGGAGGCGAGGAGAGAGGAATCGAGGCGATACAAATTAAAGAGCCTGTATCTAACTGTTTTGGCGTCATTCGGGAATGACATGTTCATCTGTCTCTACCAGGGCCTGGGGAGAACTGAGCAGGGCTCCACAGAGCACATTAAAGTCAAAGTTAAGAACAACCAGCTGGGGCTGGGAACCACTGCCAGCCACGAGGTGAGTGGACAACTGGGTTGTGTTCATTAAGGCACACTGTCAACAACTGTTTCCTTATGGGTGAAGTTCAGGGTTTTATTCATTAGTGCACATTGTAGCAAAACGTTTTTTCAACAGAAAATGATCATTATCAAGTTCAGGTAGTCCTTTATAGTTCAAGTCAGTTATTTTTCTTCTTTTTTGGCTTCTAGTTAATACGACCCAGAATACTCAAGACTGCAGTGATGTACAGTGTTTTATCAAGGAATGTGTCCTCCCAAGTTATGTCCTAGTTTTGATCTAATTTGTTCTGTTTCCAGGACAACTGGATCGCCCATCAGGATGACTTTAACCAGCTCCTGGCAGACCTCAACAACTGCCATGGTCAAAACACTGCCAATGGTAAATACCCAGACAAACAGAAGGACAGAATACAGGATACAACGTGCATTAATTACTGTGTTCATAAACTCACTCGTCATATATGCGTGACTGACCCACTAGGTGGTGCTGTTGTCCCATTCAGTGGAAGGTAGTGGTCCACATTTAGCAGATGTGATTGTAGCAAAGTGCTTGTGTTCCTAGCGCCAACGGTGCAGTAATATCTAACGATTCACAACAATTAAGAAATGTATAAATATTAGGACTAGCAATGTCAGTCCAGAGAGAGTGTGTGTACACGTGTTGGAATGTGTAGACTAGAGGTCGATGTACCTGATGGTTACAATATGGTAACAAGACTAGAGGTCGACCGATTGTGATTTTTCAATGCCGATACCGATTATTGGAGGACCAAAAAAGCCGATACCGATTAATTGCCGATTTAAAAAAAGAAATATATATATTTATATTTTTAAATGTATTTGTAATAATGACAATTACAACAATACTGAATGAACACTTATTTTAACTTAATATAATACATCAATAAAATCAATTTAGCCTCAAATAAATAATGAAACATGTTCAATTTGGTTTAAATAATGCAAAAACAAAGTGTTGGAGAAGAAAGTAAAAGTGCAATATGTGCCATGTAAGAAAGCTAACGTTTCAGTTCCTTGCTCAGAACATGAGAACATATGAAAGCTGGTGGTTCCTTTTAACATGAGTCTTCAATATTCCCAGGTAAGAAGTTTTAGGTTGTAGTTATTATAGGACTATTTCTTTCTCTACCGTTTGTATTTCAATAACCTTTGACTACTGGATGTTCTTATAGGCACTTTAGTATTGCCAGTGTAACAGTATAGCTTCCGTCCCTCTCCTCGCTCCTCCCTGGGCTCGAACCAGGAACACATCGGCAACAGCCACCCTCGAAGCAGTGTTACCCATGCAGAGCAAGGGGAACAACTACTCCAAGTCTCAGAGCGAGTGACGTTTGAAACGCTATTAGCGCGCGCTAACTAGCCAGCCATTTCACATCGTTTACACCAGCCTCATCTCGGGAGTTGATGGGCTTGAAGTCATAAACAGTGCAATGCTTGACGCACAACGAAGAGCTGCTGGCAAAACGCACTAAAGTGCTGTTTGAATGAATGCTTATGAGCCTGCTGGTGCCTACCATCGCGCAGTCAGACTGCTCTATCAAATCATAGAATTAGTTATAACATGATAACACACAGAAATACGAGCCTTTGGTCATTAATATGGTCGAATCCGGAAACTATCATCTCAAAAACAAGACGTTTATTATTTCAGTGAAATACGGAACTGTTCTGTATTTCATCTAATGGGTGGCATCCATCAGTCTAAATATTCCTGTTACATTGTACAACCTTCAATGTTATGTCATAATTACGTAAAATTCTGGCATATTAGGCGTTTTAACTGTTGCATATATCCTGACTGTGTGCAATGAACGCAGGAGAAGTGACACAATTTAACTTGGTTAATATTGCCTGCTAACCTGGATTTCTTTTAGCTAAATATGCAGGTTTAAAAATATCTACTTCTGTGTATTGATTTTAAGAAAGGCATTGATGTTTATGGTTAGGTACACATTGGAGCAACGATACGCACCGCATCGATTATATGCAACGCAGGACACGCTAGATAAACTAGTAATATCATCAACCATGTGTAGTAGCTAGTGATTATGATTGATTGTTTTTTATAAGATCATTTTAATGCTAGCTAGCAACTTACCTTGGCTTACTGCATTCGCGTAACAGGCAGGCTCCTTGTGGAGTGCAATGAGAGGCAGGTGGTTTTAGCGTTGGACTAGTTAACTATAAGGTTGCAAGATTGAATCCCCCGAGCTGACAAGGTGAAAATCTGTCGTTCTGCCCCTGGACGAGGCATTTAACCCACCAGTCCTAGGCTGTCATTGAAAATAAGAGCGTGTTCTTAACTGACTCACCCTAGTTAAATAAAGATTAAATAGAGGTGTAAAATAAAAATTGGCCAAATCGGTTTCCAAAAATACCGATTTCCGATTGTTATGAAAACTTGAAATCGGCCCTAATTAATCAGCCATTCCAATTAATCGCTCACCCTCTAGTATATATTATGGACAGTATGTAGATAGAAAATGTAGTGTATCTGTAGGATAGAGTAGTGTACATACAGCAATAGGCCTTGACTAGATATGTACAGGTATATACATATGAAAGGCCTCCCGAGTGGCGCTGCGGTCTAAGGCACTGCATCTCAGTGCTAGAGGCGTCACTACAGGCCCTGGTTCAAATCCAGGCTGTATCACATAGGTTTTGGCCGGGGTAGGCTGTCATTGTAAATAAGAATTTGTTAACTGACTTGCCTAGTTTAAAATAAACAGAGAGTAGTTACAGGGGAGAGGGGGATTTAACGTCTAATCCGAAACATGGCAGCCTACACAGGGCAATGTCCCCAATCACTGCCCTGGGGCATTGGGATATTTTATTTTAGACCAGTGGAAATAGTGTCTCCTACTGGCTGTCCAACACCACTTCCAGTAGCATCTGGTCTCCCATCCAGGGACCGACCAGGACCAACCCTGCTTAGCTTCAGAGGCAAGCCAACCGTGGGATATACTGCTGGAAAAGTGACCAGGTGTTCCGTGATTATGTACATAGGGGGTGCTACTGTGCCTTTGTAACACTTACAGGATAGATGTAGCCCACATGTAGCCCCCAGTATCATTCACTGGGAAGTAGTAGCCCACTGGGGGGTGCTATTGCACCATTCACTGGGAAGTAGTAGCCCACTAGGGGGTGCTATTGCACCATTCACAGAAAGGTAGTTGAGGTTAAATGTCACTGTAAGACAATGGGGCTATTGGTTTTCAATCCACTTTTAACTGGTCAATTGGGTGCAGAGATGGATGAGAAGAGTGAGATTGTAGATTCCTTGGCACATGTTGACACCATTCATTACATAAAATAGTTAATGTAAGCCATATTTAGCAGACATGTGTACCTAAAGCCACGTACAGAAGCTAGTGTAGTTATGGTTGGCTAGACAAGCTAGAATGGTCGGCCAAAATATAGATTTCCGCCTAAATAGACATACCCAAACAACTTTATTTTTCATGAGATGGCCATAAACAACTGGTAATGTTGCGTACTTTTATAAAGGTCTGGAACTTTCTGGTAAAAATCGTTGTAAATTGCTGAGGTGTCGTCACTTGTGAGAACACAAGCTCAAGTATACAGTACAAATACTATGAAAAAAAAATAAAAATAATTATAAGATTTTTTTTTTCTCCCCTACTCAACAAAAGTGGAAATAGGGCTTGAAATGACAAATGCTTAAAAATAATTATATATATATATATATATATATATATATATATATATATATATATATATATATATATATATATATATATATATATATATATATATATATACTTAGTGACAGTACAATGTTGGCACTTTTTCATATACTGACAACATAGAAGAAAATTCTATATGTCCGCTGAGCGGCACAGAAACACCATGTCTGCAAACTCATCACAGTTTTAATCACAAAGTGCTTTCGTTCGTATGTGACCAAGAGAGAGTGGGTTTTGTTTCAATCCCATAAAATTATTTGGTATTTTTGTTCTTCTTCTTCCTGTTGATAGCACCCCTAAATCTGACTGAGAACATCACATTAAGATGAAACTACTGTACTCTCCTGTTTTCGTTTGCTCTTTGCCAGCGTCGCTGTGAGTTTCAGAGCAGACACAATGGGTCTTTCTGGCATTACAAAGGACCGGGACTCTACGATGTTCACAGAGCACTTTGTACACTAAAATGTCAGTCAGAACCGCTCAACGTCAGGTAGCAGCGTAGCCTAGTGGTCAGAGCGTTGGACTTGTAACCGAAAGGTTGTCAGATCGAATCCCCGAGCTGACAAGGTACAAATCTGTCGTTCTGCCTCCTGAACAAGGCAGTTTAACCCACTGTTCCTAGGCCGTCATTGTAAAATAAGAATTTGTTCTTAACCGACTTGCCTAGTTAAATAAAGGTAAAAATGAAAGAAAAATAAATGTAGGAGACCTAACATCTAAGAGGTTTTAAAGGTTTTGATCGTTGTCGTTTTGTTTGTAGAAGCCCCATCGGAGGAGAAACAGCAGGAGAAGTCCTTCAGCCTGGAGGAGAAGTCAAAGACGTCCAGGAAGAGGGTCCACTACATGAAGTTCACCAAAGGTTTTTATGAAATGTTTTATTTAACCAGAGAAGTCACTTTGAGATGGACATGGTTTCATCTGAAAAGGCATCCTAGTGATAACACTGATGGAGTGGCGTTTTCACCTCCGTTGTTTCCCTTCCCCATAGGGCCCTGGTCTAAAGTAGTGCACTATGTAGGGAATAGGGCTCTGGTCTGTAGTAGTACCACTATATAGGGAATAGGGCTCTGGTCTAAAGTAGTGTACTATATAGGGAATAGGGCTCTGGTCTAAAGTAGTGCACTATGTAGGGAATAGGGCTCTGGTCTAAAGTAGTGCACTATGTAGGGAATAGGGCTCTGGTCTAAAGTAGTGCACTATGTAGGGAATAGGGCTCTGGTCTAAAGTAGTGCACTATATAGGGAATAGGGCCCTGGTCTAAAGTAGTGCACTATGTAGGGAATTAGGGCTCTGGTCTAAAGTAGTGCACTATGTAGGGAATTAGGGCTCTGGTCTAAAGTAGTGCACTATGTAGGGAATTAGGGCTCTGGTCTAAAGTAGTGCACTATGTAGGGAATTAGGGCTCTGGTCTAAAGTAGTACCACTATATAGGGAATAGGGTGCAATGTCAGACCCTGTCACATGACAGTCAAATTGCCTGTGGTCCAGGAGGCTGAAGGTTACATGGGGGGTCGACCAGGAAATCGATTCCAACGGTACGAATCGCCGCCTAATAATTTAAGCTCAAATTACGTTCTTCTTGCCTTCTGAAAATAACTTTTTGTTGTTGTTGTTTTGGTGACCACTGTGTCCTCCAGTGTTGAACTAAGCATGTCGCCTAATTATGTTGCCAGGAAATAATCTAGGCCTACCTCTCATTAGTCGGTGCATCGCGTCACGCACCTGTGCAGTTTGCAGAGATCGTCTCGTTGGAGTTGTCCAGCATTCAGAATGACTTCTAGATCAATGACCGGCAACATAATTAGACGATCAATGACCGGCAACATAATTAGACGACCAATGACCGGCAGTATAATTAGACGACATGCTTAGTTCAACACGGAAGGAGAGGAGACAGTGGTCACCGAAAGACGAGAGGTATTTTCAGGTAGAAAGAAAGTAATTTGAGAATGCGTTTGGTGACCATGTTACGTTTTAGATGGGTTTTAGTGTCCGGCAGACCGACACACTCGTCTCTTAAACATTTGAACAGGAAACCCGAAGCGTACCGTTATACAGCCCGACATATTATTCTGACACTAACGCAGTTTCCAAACGTGTCCAGGCGCCAGTTATTTATCTGGACTTGATCTTTCGTGTTGTACTAAATACATAGAAATACAGTGAATAGAAGGGACAAATCATTGACTTGAATGGGGGGTGGGGGGGTTCTATTCATTCCATTTCTTTGCATTTAATCCGATCCGATATCTATTCGTATTTCGGCTAACTTAAACTGATCAGATGTCCAAAAGATGCAGGTTCTCAGAAGAATGACAACTCGCATTTCTTAACAGTCCCGACCTTACAAAAACTATATTTTTTATTTATTTATCAGACTAAAACATTGATAACATCAGAACACTGTTTTGAGCCCCTGCCAAGGAGGTTGAGAGCGGGGGCTGGGGTGGGGGGGGACATTTTATTGAAGTAGTGAAAGAGCAAAAGGACGTTTGCGTCGGGATAAGAAGACCAAACAGCTAAGATAAATAAACAACTGCTGGACCTGTCGCTGCCACGCCTCTGGGTTCCCAGACGGTTTTCCAGGCTCAAAGCCTTCAGGAGCAACTAGCTCCCCCCCCCCCCCCCAACTAGCTTCCCCCCCCCCCCCCCCCAGCCTCTTCATGCGTCGTGCCTCCCCCAACCATCTCAAGCCCCAGTCCAGTCATGTTCCTACAGCTACCTCCTCCCCGCCTAGCCTCTTCATGCGTCCCTCGTGCCTCCCCCAACCATCTCAAGCCCCAGTCCAGTCATGTTCCTACAGCTACCTCCTCCCCGCCTAGCCTCTTCATGCGTCCCTCGTGCCTCCCCCAACCATCTCAAGCCCCAGTCTAGTCATGTTCCTACAGCTACCCCCCCCCAGACAGCTGTCTCAGGCCCCAGTCCAGTCATGTTCCTAAAGTAAAGCTACTTCCCCTCCTACCCCCCAGTTGGCCCGTCTTAGGCCCCAGTCCAGTCATGTTCCTACAGCTACCCCCCCCCCCCTAGACAGCTGTCTCAGGCCCCAGTCCAGTCATGTTCCTACAGCTACCTCCCCTCCTCCCCCCCAGTTGGCTGTCTCAGGCCCCAGTCCAGTCATGTTCCTACAGCTACACCCCCCCCCCCCAAGACAGCTGTCTCAGGCCCCAGTCCAGTCATGTTCCTACAGCTACCTCCCCTCCAGTTGGCCGTCTCAGGCCCCATTCCATTTATGTTCCTACAGCTGTATCCTCTTCCTCCAGCAGGCTCCTGATAACACTGGTTATTTATTGCTTTAAACCTTTCCCCTCCTGTCCTGGCTTTCAAAGCCTCCATCAGGCCTGCTCTCAAGACACACACGCTAAACACTCCTGTGAGCGTGTCTGCGAGTGCGAGCGTGTCTGCGAGCGTGTCTGCGGACCAGCTAAGCTAGTTTGCAACGACGCTGGTCCCAGATTTGTGACGGCGTTATCTAAACCTGTATATTTTCGACCTAGACCCATGCCAGGAAGTAAAAGCAGGAAGTGTACCATTCCATCTGTGCTGTGATTTGTTCAGTCAGCTCAACTGACACTACAAAAAAAAATAACATTCCGTTGCATGAGCCGTATCATTTGAATAAACATTCCGTTGCATGAGCCGCATCATTTGAATGAACATTCCGTTGCATGAGCCGCATCATTTGAATAAACATTCCGTTGCATGAGCCGCATCATTTGAATGAACATTCCGTTGCATGAGCCACATCATTTGAATGAACATTCCGTTGCATGAGCCGCATCATTTGAATAAACATTCCGTTGCATGAGCCACATCATTTGAATAAACATTCCGTTGCATGAGCCGTATCATTTGAATGAACATTCCGTTGCATGAGCCGCATCATTTGAATAAACATTCCGTTGCATGAGCCGCATCATTTGAATAAACATTCCGTTGCATGAGCCGCATCATTTGAATAAACATTCCGTTGCATGAGCCGCATCATTTGAATAAACATTCCGTTGCATGAGCCGCATCATTTGAATAAACATTCCGTTGCATGAGCCGCATCATTTGAATAAACATTCCGTTGCATGAGCCGCATCATTTGAATAAACATTCCGTTGCATGAGCCGCATCATTTGAATAAACATTCCGTTGCATGAGCCGCATCATTTGAATAAACATTCCGTTGCATGAGCCGCATCATTTGAATGAACATTCCAAAATGACCCAGGAAATGATTGCATCACAATACCAGGCAGCCATTGGGAATGTGCCCATGAGTTTCACCAGTCAAATTGCCACGGTTAGAGCTAGGTCGCTAATATACAGGTTAAGACAACGTTGTCACAAATCTGGGACCAGCGCCGTTGATCAACTACCAGCTAACTAGCTTGTTCCTCTAAGAGCAAGAGGGGTAGCAATGCATAATCATTTTTAAGCAGAATGTTTGTATGATTTGGCATATTAAAGACTTAAAAGGCTGTCGAAGCCATCCATCCAACGTATTTATTCAGATCCGGCAGTTCAAAGACAATCCATTGGGCCTAGTTATTGTTCATTAGCAACATACTTTTTAGTTTGTGTGCCTATTTTTATTTGACATTTTAAGTATGACCTAAAACTAGAACTGTCTTTTGGGTGTCACTGTTAATTTTTATTTTTTGAAGCTGCAATAAAGCTGCAGTATTTTAAAGCTGCCACCTGACCAAATTCACATAGAAATGTGAGTTTTTAGATCCGTCACTCCATTGAGTCTAAGAAGCGATAGATCTGTTCTATATACTCTATTTCTATGCTTCCCATAATTTTTTTGTTTGTTTTTTTGCTTCTTTTTACTTTGGGTTTTGTACACTGGCTTCAAACAGCTGAAAATACAATATTTTTAGTTAGTGAAAAGATATTTCACAGTGGTTTAGATGGTACGACGATTCTGTACACTTTGATTAGGCAAACTAATAACAACTTTTGCAACCAGGAAATAGCTGAGAGATTTCTGCGTATTGCACCTTTTAAAAAAAAAAAAATTATTTTATTAACATTCTACTTGTCCAAAATTATGTGACACAAACTTTTCGTTCCCTGTATTAAGGACAGTGTTTCAATATAAGAAGTATTTACCTGTGAAATTAGACATTGATCTTGAACCCAATCAGGAGATTCAGATTTAGGGAGGGGGGGAGGAGTGACGGTAAAGTGAACAGCTGTTGTATATATTATGGATCCACATTAAGCAGCTACTCTTCCTGGAGTCCAGCAAAGTTTAGGTACAAGGTTTTTCTAGAGGGTTTTGAAGTCTCATACATTACGAAAAGGATAGTCCAAAACTATACAGGCTCATTCCACTGCTATGGTCTTATGTCCTCGCCAGGTAGGGCGAAGCGGCACGTTGCATCGTTCCACTGTTATGGTCTTGTGTCCTCGCCAGGTAGGGCGAAGCGGCACATTGCATCATTCCACTGTTATGGTCTTGTGTCCTCGCCAGGTAGGGCGAAGCGGCACGTTGCATCATTCCACTGTTATGGTCTTGTGTCCTCGCCAGGTAGGGCGAAGCAGCACGTTGCGTCATTCCACTGTTATGGTCTTGTGAGTCTCTGGTGCATCTTTTTTTTGGAATGAAAATGGGAGCCAATGGGAGAGATGGACAAATACTATAATATTTTCATCATTCAAACAGACTACATTCTCATTCATAATTATCAAGACATGAGGAGAGTATCAAAAATAGTTTTAAAAGATGCCCTTTGACCTTAATAGAATAGCCTATCTTTAATAGAATAGCCTATCTTTAATGGAATAGCCTATCTTTAATAGAATAGCCTATCTTTAATAGAATAGCCTACACAGTCAACTTACAATGTGGTATTCTGTTCTTTTGTAATGGCCTGCATTTTCCGTATGATAATGAGACTAAATGAAACGACATAGGACAAATGGATTTTGTAATGTTGTCCTATATTACATTTACTTAGACTGTTAAAATGTAGAGGAGGAAATGGCAGACATTTTATATAAACGTTGGATTTGCGTGGTCCAAATTTTCATAATTTTTGTTTTATAGATGTTTTCTGTTGGTAAGCCTACCCATGTCTCTCCTCCAATGGGAAAGCCTGCTCTCTCCTCCAATGGGAAAGCCTGCTCTCTCCTCCAATGGGAAAGCCTGCTCTCTCCTCCAATGGGAAAGCCTGCTCTCTCCTCCAATGGGAAAGCCTGCTCACTGATGTCAATACCAAAGCTGATAATTGTGCCTTGATTTGAATCTGGAATTCTGTGAATAATGATGACTGAGAGCCCAGTGTGGCCCAGTAGAGAGCCCTTTAGTCAGAGGCTGTTGTTACCTTTGTGTCTCTATATAAATCACAACGGTTCCATTTTGTAATAATTTGACAGTTGGTTTTAACTGAAACGTCGAGCCTTTTACCAGATGTTTTCCCCACCACATTAAATGGTTCATTTTCAGAACTGATCAAATTATATATATATATAGATATCTATATATTATCTATATATATAGATATAATATATAAATAATATTCTGAATTGGTCATATAGCTAGCTATACATGATTTAATGAAAAGAACGTGATTTCATGAAAATAACGTGATTTCATGAAAAGAACGTGATTTCCTGAAAAGAACGTGATTTCATGAAAATAACTTGATTTCATGAAAGACTCAGACAACAGGTTAAACAGCTGGCTTCACAGTTCCCCTGCCAAATAGGCCTACAAGAAAAGTCACCGTATCTCCACGAAGTTGATTGCGTAAGGGGGTCTGTGCACCGCTTAGTACCTTCCCTTTTGCTCGACAAAAAGACACGTGTGAGACCTAGACTAAAATCACGCCCTATTTCCCTACGTAGTACACTGCTTTTGGGCCTATGAGCCCTGCCCTGGTCAAATAATGTTCACTGTATAGGGCAAAGGGTGCTATTTGGGAAGTAGCCCCTTAGTTGAGATAAAGAAAAATATTTATAGTTTTCTATTTTTCCACTCCCTTTCTAAATGTTTCAACATCATGGCAGGATCTATCGTTAGGCAGGTACTGCAGGTTGCCAAGGAAGTGTTATGGAATACCTAGTGGGTGCCAAGGTCACTGTCGATATGGAAACAGCTGAGTGCCAATCAGAGTGACTCCTGCCAACAAAAAAAGAAACAGATTAGCCAATCACCATGGCTTTAAACCACTCAGCCAATCACCATGGGTTTACCCCCAGACAGATGGACTAATCTGACAACTAACAAATTAATGGCCGGATGACATGAAGTCTTTTATTTAACGAGGCAAGTCAGTTAAGAACAAATTCTTATTTATAACGACGGCCTATAAACTGCCTTGTTCAGGGGGCAGAACGACAGATTTGTACCTTGTCAGCTCGGGGATTCGATCCAGCAACCTTGCGGTTTACTAGCTCTATGCCCTCACCACTAGGCTACCTCCCAAAATAGGGTGTCATTTAGGATGGAGCCCCAGGTGTTGTCACACATTTTAACACGAAGACAGTGTGCGGCTGGAGAGAGTTGTGTTCTTAATAAGGATTCCTTTCATTTAATTTAATTATTGATCCACAGAATCCAGAAGGGCTGGGAATTTTCAGGGAGCTCACGATACTTGGCGATACGATATGTATTGCGATTCGATGGTCCAAACGTATAGCTTACCATTTGTCTTCTGGGACGCGAGCCATGAGAAAATGAGTCGACAATCATGGAAATAAAAGTGCTCGAAAACTAATTGGTTTCCTATTTTTTTATATTTTTTTAAATAATTAAATTAAAATTCCTCTGGCCTCCATTGATTGTAGTTGTCTTAACCCCTACAAGGGTTAAACTCTTAACTTTTGGACGGATTACGATCGAGACATGAGGTTTGGACCATTTTGGTTTCCGTAGAGGATTATTTCTAAACATTATTATTGGACACACTACTTCGCTACGCACCCGTGGGGTTTAAGGAGGATACGTGGGTATACAGCGTATAGCCTCCTCTACAACACTGTGTGTCTGTCAACTAGGCAGCCAAGCCAGGTCAGGTCAGGTGAAGCCAGGTCAGGTCAGGTGAAGCCAGGTCAGGTCAGGTGAAGCCAGGTCAGGTCAGGTGAAGCCAGGTCAGGTCAGGTGAAGCCAGGTCAGGTCAGGTGAAGCCAGGTCAGGTCAGGTGAAGCCAGGTCAGGTCAGGTGAAGCCAGGTCAGGTCAGGTGAAGCCAGGTCAGGTCAGGTGAAGCCAGGTCAGGTCAGGTGAAGCCAGGTCAGGTCAGGTCAGGTCAGGTGAAGCCAGGTCAGGTGAAGTCAGGTCAGGTGAAGCCAGGTCAGGTCAGGTGAAGCCAGGTCAGGTCAGGTGAAGCCAGGTCAGGTCAGGTGAAGCCAGGTCAGGTCAGGTGAAGCCAGGTCAGGTCAGGTGAAGCCAGGTCAGATCAGGTGAAGCCAGATCAGGTGAAGCCAGGCCAGGTCAGGTGAAGCCAGGCCAGGTCAGGTGAAGCCAGACCAGGTGAAGCCAGGCCAGGTCAGGTGAAGCCAGACCAGGTCAGGTGAAGCCAGGCCAGGTCAGGTGAAGCCAGGCCAGGTCAGGTGAAGCCAGGCCAGGTCAGGTGAAGCCAGGCCAGGTCAGGTCAGGTGAAGCCAGGCCAGGTCAGGTCAGGTGAAGCCAGGCCAGGTCAGGTCAGGTGAAGCCAGGCCAGGTCAGGTCAGGTGAAGCCAGGTCAGGTCAGGTCAGGTG
Organism: Oncorhynchus mykiss; assembly: GCF_013265735.2. Classification (NCBI taxonomy): domain Eukaryota; kingdom Metazoa; phylum Chordata; class Actinopteri; order Salmoniformes; family Salmonidae; genus Oncorhynchus; species Oncorhynchus mykiss. Next base: position 42,995,248 of record NC_048568.1, on the reverse strand, counting down.
AAGCCAGGTCAGGTCAGGTGAAGCCAGGTCAGGTGAAGCCAGGTCAGGTGAGGCCAGGCCAGGTCAGGTGAAGCCAGGCCAGGTCAGGTGAAGCCAGGCCAGGTCAGGTGAAGCCAGGCCAGGTCAGGTGAAGCCAGGCCAGGTCAGGTGAAGCCAGGCCAGGTCAGGTGAAGCCAGGCCAGGTCAGGTGAAGCCAGGCCAGGTCAGGTGAAGCCAGGCCAGGCTAGCTGAAGCCAGGCCAGGCTAGGTGAAGCCAGGCCAGGCTAGGTGAAGCCAGGCCAGGCTAGGTGAAGCCAGGCCAGGCTAGGTGAAGCCAGGCCAGGCTAGGTGAAGCCAGGCTAGGTGAAGCCAGGCCAGGCTAGGTGAAGCCAGGCCAGGCTAGGTGAAGCCAGGCCAGGCTAGGTGAAGCCAGGCCAGGCCAGGTGAAGCCAGGTCAGGTCAGGTGAAGCCAGGTCAGGTGAAGCCAGATCAGGTGAGGTCAGGTGAAGCCAGGTCAGGTCAGGTGAAGCCAGATCAGGTGAAGCCAGGTCAGGTAAAGCCAGGCCAGGTCAGGTGAAGCCAGACCAGGTCAGGTGAAGCCAGGTCAGGTAAAGCCAGGCCAGGTCAGGTGAAGCCAGACCAGGTCAGGTGAAGCCAGGCCAGGTCAGGTGAAGCCAGGCCAGGTCAGGTGAAGCCAGACCAGGTCAGGTGAAGCCAGGCCAGGTCAGGTGAAGCCAGACCAGGTCAGGTGAAGCCAGACCAGGTCAGGTGAAGCCAGGCCAGGTCAGGTGAAGCCAGGCCAGGTCAGGTGAAGCCAGGCCAGGTCAGGTGAAGCCAGGCCAGGTCAGGTGAAGCCAGGTCAGGTGAAGCCAGGCCAGGTCAGGTGAAGCCAGGCCAGGTCAGGTGAAGCCAGGCCAGGTCAGGTGAAGCCAGGCCAGGTCAGGTGAAGCCAGGCCAGGCTAGGTGAAGCCAGGCCAGGCTAGGTGAAGCCAGGCCAGGCTAGGTGAAGCCAGGCCAGGCTAGGTGAAGCCAGGCCAGGCTAGGTGAAGCCAGGCCAGGCTAGGTGAAGCCAGGCCAGGCTAGGTGAAGCCAGGCCAGGCTAGGTGAAGCCAGGCCAGGCTAGGTGAAGCCAGGCCAGGCCAGGTGAAGCCAGGCCAGGCCAGGTGAAGCCAGGCCAGGCCAGGTGAAGCCAGGCCAGGCCAGGTGAAGCCAGGCCAGGCCAGGTGAAGCCAGGCCAGGTGAAGCCAGGCCAGGCCAGGCCAGGTGAAGCCAGGCCAGGCCAGGTGAAGCCAGGCCAGGTGAAGCCAGGTCAGGACAGGTGAAGCCAGGTCAGGACAGGTGAAGCCAGGTCAGGACAGGTGAAGCCAGGTCAGGACAGGTGAGGCCAGGTTAGGACAGGTGAAGCCAGGTCAGGCCAGGTGAAGCCAGGTCAGGCCAGGTGAAGCCAGGTGAAGCCAGGTGAGGCCAGGCCAGGCCAAGTGAAGCCAGGCCAAGTGAAGCCAGGTGAAGCCAGGCCACGTGAAGCCAGGTCAGCCCAAGTGAAGCCAGGCCAGGTGAAGCCAGGCCAGGTGAAGCCAGTATTGCAGTTACACTCTCATATCAGTCACCTCCACAGCCTGACAGCTGATAAATGGTTGGACAAATGATAAAAGTGGGTTACTGGTTTATGCTGTGGGGTCGGACACACTAGGCCTGGAGCTGGAGTGTCCTAAATGGCCTGTGCAGCAGAGAGCCTGGGTCTGGGCAGAGGAGAGGAGTGGCCGCTGCCTTTCTCCGCTAACGAAGGCCATCAATCCCGAACAAGGACAAGACATCAATAACAACAGACCGGAGAGACAGCTTTTTGAAGCCAGGGAGTGTAGTCATAAAGAATCTCTCCGTAGCCTGTGGGCTCAGATACACTGTGCCTGGATGTGAGTAGAGGCTCGGTTGATATAGCAGAGACGCGCCGGTACCTTTCCCCACAAATGAAACAAAGGCCATTGATCCTGAACACTGGGTTGAAACCGTGAGGGAGGGCAGTCCAGCCAGGACAATCCAGCCCAGCTCAGCCAGGACAGGGCATCAACAACAGACCAGCAAGATACGTTTTTCTACTGTAGGCAGCGTTAGCTAGCGCTAGTTCAGATGTAACTGCGCCAAAACGCTGGTATTTTTCATCCTATAGATTGTTCTCCATCTTTTTAAATAGTGAGCCAACATGTTTTCAGGTCTTTTATCTCTCCATGAATGTGAACAATATGTTGAACATCACATTTTAAATCACAGTAACGAATCACACTACATATAGAATCACGATAATCACACTGCATATAGAATCACACTACATATAGAATCACACTACATATAGAATCATAGAATCATGAGATTCACACTACATATAGAATCAAACTGCATATAGAATCACACTGCATATAGAATCACACTGCATATAGAATCACACTGCATATAGAATCACACTACATATAGAATCACACTGCATATAGAATCACACTGCATATAGAATCACACTACATATAGAATCACACTACATATAGAATCACACTACATATAGAATCATGAGAATCACACTGCATATAGAATCACACTACATATAGAATCACACTACATATAGAATCACACTGCATATAGAATCATGAGAATCACACTGCATATAGAATCACACTACATATAGAATCACACTACATATAGAATCATGAGAATCACACTACATATAGAATCACACTACATATAGAATCATGAGAATCACACTGCATATAGAATCACACTACATATAGAATCACACTACATATAGAATCACACTGCATATAGAATCATGAGAATCACACTGCATATAGAATCACACTACATATAGAATCACACTACATATAGAATCACACTGCATATAGAATCACACTACATATAGAATCATGAGAATCACACTGCATATAGAATCACACTGCATATAGAATCACACTGCATATAGAATCACACTGCATATAGAATCACACTACATATGGAATCACACTGCATATAGAATCACACTGCATATAGAATCACACTACATATAGAATCACACTACATATAGAATCAAACTGCATATAGAATCACACTGCATAAAGAATCACACTGCATATAGAATCACACTACATATAGAATCATGAGAATCACACTGCATATAGAATCACACTGCATATAGAATCACGAGAATCACACTGCATATAGAATCACACTACATATAGAATCACGAGAATCACACTACATATAGAATCACACTGCATATAGAATCACGAGAATCACACTGCATATAGAATCACACTACATATAGAATCACGAGAATCACACTGCATATAGAATCACGAGAAACACACTACATATAGAATCACGAGAATCACCACATATAGAATCACGAGAATCACACTGCATATAGAATTACGAGAATCTCACTGCATATAGAATCACACTGCATATAGAATCACGAGAATCACACTGCATATAGAATCACGAGAATCACACTACATATAGAATCACGAGAATCACACTACATATAGAATCACACTGCATATAGAATCACACTACATATAGAATCACGAGAATCACACTGCATATAGAATCACGAGAATCACACTGCATATAGAATCACACTACATATAGAATCACGAGAATCACACTACATATAGAATCACACTACATATAGAATCACACTACATATAAAATCACGAGAATCACACTGCATATAGAATCACGAGAATCACACTGCATATAGAATCACGAGAATCACACTGCATATAGAATCACGAGAATCACACTGCATATAGAATCACACTACATATAGAATCACACTGCATATAGAATCACACTACATATAGAATCACGAGAATCACACTGCATATAGAATCACGAGAATCACACTGCATATAGAATCACGAGAATCACACTGCATATAGAATCACGAGAATCACACTGCATATAGAATCACGAGAATCACACTGCATATAGAATCACACTGCATATAGAATTACGAGAATCACACTGCATATAGAATCACGAGAATCACACTGCATATAGAATCACGAGAATCACACTGCATATAGAATCATGAGAATCACACTGCATATAGAATCACGAGAATCACACTGCATATAGAATCACGAGAATCACACTGCATATAGAATCACGAGAATCACACTGCATATAGAATCACGAGAATCGCAATACAAAAATAATCATGAGAATCACACTGCATATAGAATCATTAGAATCACTATATATATATATATATATATATATATAGAATCACAATACTTATAGAATCACGAGAATCACAATGCATATAGAATCATGAGAATCACAATGCATATAGAATCATGAGAATCACAATGCATATAGAATCATGAGAATCACAATGCATATAGAATCATTAGAATCACTATATATATATAGAATCACACTACATATAGAATCACGAGAATCACAATGCATATAGAATCATTAGAATCACTATATATATAGAATCACAATGCATATAGAATCATGAGAATCACAATGCATATAGAATCATGAGAATCACAATGCATATAGAATCATGAGAATCACAATGCATTTAGAATCACTATATATATATATATATATATATATAGAATCACAATACATATAGAATCACGAGAATCACAATGCATATAGAATCATGAGAATCACAATGCATATAGAATCATGAGAATCACAATGCATATAGAATCATGAGAATCACTATATATATAGAATCACAATACATATAGAATCATGAGAATCACAATGCATATAGAATCATTAGAATCACTATATATATAGAATCATGAGAATCACAATGCATATAGAATCATGAGAATCACAATGCATATATCTGCACAAGTATGGTGATGAGAGAGACCACAAAAAATCAAAGTAAACTTCAATGCTATTTGTCTCTAAACAGACAGTACATGGTGGCAGACTATCTGACCACTGTGACTGATAGAAAACTGAGGAAAACATTGACTAGGAACAGACTCAGTGAGCACAGTCTGGCTATAGAGACCGGTCGTCACAGACAAACCTGGCTGCCCAGAGAGGACAGTCTGGCTATAGAGACCGGTCGTGAGCACAGTCTGGCTATAGAGACCGGTCGTCACAGACAAACCTGGCTGCCCAGAGAGGACAGTCTGGCTATAGAGACCGGTCGTGAGCACAGTCTGGCTATAGAGACCGGTCGTCACAGACCAACCTGGCTGCCCAGAGAGGACAGTCTGGCTATAGAGACCGGTCGTGAGCACAGTCTGGCTATAGAGACCGGTCGTCACAGACCAACTTGGCTGCCCAGAGAGCACAGTCTGGCTATAGAGACCGGTCGTGAGCACAGTCTGGCTATAGAGACCGTTCGTCACAGACCAACCTGGCTGCCCAGAGAGGACAGTCTGGCTATAGAGACCGGTTGTCACAGACAAACCTGGCTGCCCAGAGAGGACAGTCTGGCTATAGAGACCGGTTGTCACAGACAAACCTGGCTGCCCAGAGAGGACAGTCTGGCTATAGAGACCGGTCGTCACAGACAAACCTGGCTGCCCAGTGAGCACAGTCTGGCTATAGAGACCGGTCGTCACAGACAAACCTGGCTGCCCAGAGAGGACAGTCTGGCTATAGAGACCGGTTGTCACAGACCAACCTGGCTGCCCAGAGAGGACAGTCTGGCTATAGAGACCGGTCGTCACAGACAAACCTGGCTACCCAGGGAGGACAGTCTGGCTATAGAGACCGGTTGTCACAGACCAACCTGGCTGCCCAGAGAGGACAGTCTGGCTATAGAGACCGGTTGTCACAGACCAACCTGGCTGCCCAGAGAGGACAGTCTGTGCTCGCTCTGCACCAGGGTAGAGACAGAGCTGCATTTCCTATTACACTGTGATTTATTGGGTGAAAAGCCAGAATGTGCAGTTTTGGCAGCCAAATACAGTGGGGAAAACAAGTATTTGATACTCTGCCGATTTTGCAGGTTTTCCTACTTACAAAGCATGTAGAGGTCTGTGATTTGTTATCATAGGTACACTTCAACTGTGAGAGACGGAATTAAAAGCAAAAATTAATTAATTAGCATTTTTAATTTGTATTTTATTGCATGACATAAGTATTTGATCAGAATTTTTTGCAAAAAATAAATAAATAATTGTTGACTAAATGAGGAAAATGTTATAAATTTAATAGGACTAAGTGTATTCTGAAAGATTTAGACGTTGAAGATTGTAATAAATAGTGCGGTGATGTCATACAAACAAGCCAAACACCCGCTCAAATGCGCACTTCACATTTCCATATCATAAAACATGGATGACGGGGCATCATACCCCGGGTTATTCTGAGCAGAATGAGCCTGTTTGTCTACTGTGAAGGACATTTGTAGCACCACACACACACACCTGAATGCCAGAGGAGGATTGGCCGTCCCTCAGAGCCTGGTTCCTCTCTAGGTTTCTTCCTAACTTCCAGCTTTTGTAGTTAAATTTAATTTTTTTTGTCCCTAGCCACCGTGATTCTACATCTGCATTGCTTGCTGTTTGGGGGTTTTAGGCTGGCTTTCTGTACAGCACTTTGTGACATCGGCTGATGTAAGAAGGGCTTTATAAATACATTTGATTGACTATGACCTTTCTATGCGCACCGCAATTGATGATTCCCGGAATTGTATTGTGAAAACCGAACACTATCGTATTTTATAACTTAACTAGTCATGTTGGCAGTGGAACAAGCTTTCAAATGATGCCCAACTGACCCAGATAGCAATTTATTATGGACTGTTTTTTTTTATTTTTTATTTCATTTTTATTTGCCCTTTGTTTGAGGACGGCGCTCCACATCAACAAATTTTTCATAAAATCACAAATGGCGATTAAATAAATCACTTTGTTTGCAATCCCACGGGTCCCAGCTACAACATGAATGGTTAGTTTTGTTAGATAAAATCCGTCTTTATATCCCAAAAAGTTTACTTGGCGCCGTCGATTTCAGTAATCCACTCGTTCAACATGCAGACAAAGGAGTCCAAAAAGCTACCGCTAAACTTTGTTCAAACAAGTCAAACTATGTTTCTATCTAATCCTCAGGTATCCTAAAATGTAAATTAACTATAATATTTCATACGGAAAGAAGTATGTTCAATAGAAAAGTAAAATTAGTAAGCGCTCTTCACTGCGCGCCAACAAGACTGATTTTCAACCGGGAGTCTTTGTACCAAAACATCTTCAAAACTCATTTTTGAAGAAACAAGCCTGAAACAATGAACAAAGACTGTTGACATCTAGTGGAAGCCATAGGAATTGCAATCTGGGAGCTGGAATTACATAGCTTTCCATTACAAGAGTCTGGGAGCCCACCCCCCCCCCCCCCCTCCCCCAAAACATTTGTGGTTGGTTTTGCTTTGGAATTTCCCCTGCCATATTCTAATTTATTTTTAATTTATTTTAATTGATTTTACCTTTTATTTAACTAGGCAAGTCAGTTAAGAACAAATTCTTATTTTCAATGACGGCCTAGGAACAGTGGGTTTAACTGCCTGGTTCAGGGGGCAGAACGACAGATTTGTACCTTGTCAGCTCGGTGGTTTGAACTAACTATATCAATTGTGTTATAGTCTCAGACATTATTTTAACATTTCTAGACACTTCAAGGTGTTTTCTATCCAATGCTACGAATTATATGCATATCCTGGCTTCTGGGCCTGGGTAACAGGCAGTTTACTTTGGGCACGTCAGTCAGGCGGAAATTCAGGAAAATAGACCCTAGCTCTAATTTAAGAGCAGTGTTGGAGGCCACAGAAAGAGTGTTGTATGGCATTGAAGCTCGTTTGGAGGTTAGTTAACACGGTGTCCAAAGAAGGTCCAGATGTATACAGAATGGTGTCGTCTGCGTAGAGGTGAATTAGAGAATCACCAGCAGCAAGAGCGAGATCATAGATATATACAGAGAAGGTGGGATTCGAAATGGTCAGTATTTTGGTCAGTATTGCGTAAATAATCATAAAAAATTGTGTTTGGCCTCAACGGCCCAGCTAGGAGAGAAACGCCCCGACCAGTCCGTCTCTCTGTTCAACGCCCCGACCAGTCCGTCTCTCTGTTCAACGCCCAGTCCGTCTCTCTGTTCAACGCCCCGACCAGTCCGTCTCTCCGTTCAACGACCAGTCCGTCTCTCTGTTCAACGACCAGTCCGTCTCTCTGTTCAACGCCCCGACCAGTCCGTCTCTCTGTTCAACGACCAGTCCGTCTCTCTGTTCAACGCCCCGACCAGTCCGTCTCTCTGTTCAACGCCCCGACCAGTCCGTCTCTCCGTTCAACGCCCCGACCAGTCCGTCTCTCCGTTCAACGCCCCGACCAGTCCGTCTCTCCGTTCAACGCCCCGACCAGTCCGTCTCTCCGTTCAACGCCCCGACCAGTCCGTCTCTCCGTTCAACGCCCCGACCAGTCCGTCTCTCCGTTCAACGCCCCGACCAGTCCGTCTCTCCGTTCAACGCCCCGACCAGTCCGTCTCTCCGTTCAACGCCCCGACCAGTCCGTCTCTCCGTTCAACGCCCCGACCAGTCCGTCTCTCCGTTCAACGCCCCGACCAGTCCGTCTCTCCGTTCAACGCCCCGACCAGTCCGTCTCTCTGTTCAACGACCAGTCCGTCTCTCTGTTCAGCGACCCGACCAGTCCGTCTCTCCGTTCAGCGCCCCGACCAGTCCGTCTCTCTGTTCAACGCCCCGACCAGTCCGTCGCCATAGGGGTCCTGAAATCCCATATTTGTCCTGAAGGCAGACATACAGACATGAAGGCAGGCAGGCAGACAGACAGACAGACATGAAGGTAGGCAGACAGACATGAAGGCAGACAGACATACATGAAGGCAGAGACATACATGAAGGTAGGCAGACAGACATGAAGGTAGGCAGACAGACAGACAGACAGACATGAAGGTAGGCAGACAGACATGAAGGCAGACATGAAGGTAGGCAGACAGACATGAAGGCAGACATGAAGGCAGACAGACATGAAGGCAGGCAGGCAGACATGAAGGTAGACAGACAGACATGAAGGCAGGCAGACAGACAGACATGAAGGCAGGCAGGCAGACAGACATGAAGGCAGACAGACATGAAGGTAGGCAGGCAGACAGACATGAAGGTAGGCAGGCAGACAGACATGAAGATAGGCAGGCAGACAGACAGACAGACATGAAGGTAGGCAGGCAGACAGACATGAAGGCAGGCAGACAGACATGAAGGCAGGCAGACAGACAGACATGAAGGCAGGCAGACAGACAGACATGAAGGCAGGCAGACAGACAGACATGAAGGCAGGCAGACAGACAGACATGAAGGCAGGCAGGCAGACCGACATGAAGGCAGACAGACATGAAGGTAGGCAGGCAGACAGACATGAAGGTAGGCAGGCAGACAGACATGAAGGTAGGCAGGCAGACAGACATGAAGGTAGACAGACAGACATGAAGGCAGGCAGGCAGACAGACATGAAGGCAGGCAGGCAGACAGACATGAAGGCAGGCAGGCAGACAGACATGAAGGCAGGCAGACAGACAGACATGAAGGCAGACAGACATGAAGGTATGCAGGCAGACAGACATGAAGGTAGGCAGGCAGACAGACATGAAGATAGGCAGGCAGGCAGACAGACATGAAGGTAGGCAGGCAGACAGACATGAAGGCAGGCAGGCAGACAGACATGAAGGTAGGCAGACAGACAGACATGAATGCAGGCAGACAGACAGACAGACATGAAGGTAGATAGACAGACAGACAGACAGACATGTAGGCAGACAGACAGACATGTGAGCAGACAGACAGACATGTAGGCAGACAGAAAGACATGAAGACAGACAGACATGAAGGCAGACAGACATACATGAAGGCAGAGACGTACATGAAGGTAGGCAGACAGACAGACATGAAGGTATGCAGACAGACAGACAGACATGAAGGGAGGCAGACAGACAGACAGACATGAAGGTAGGCAGACAGACAGACAGACATGAAGGCAGACATGAAGGTAGGCAGACAGACATGAAGGCAGGCAGACAGACAGACATGAAGGTAGGCAGGCAGGCAGGCAGACAGACAGGCAGACAGGCAGAAAGACAGACAGACAGACAGACAGACATGAAGGTAGGCAGACAGACATGAAGGTAGGCAGGCAGACAGACAGACATGAAGGCAGACAGACATGAAGGTAGGCAGGCAGACAGACATGAAGGTAGGCAGGCAGACAGACATGAAGGTAGGCAGGCAGACAGACATGAAGGTAGGCAGGCAGACAGACATGAAGGGAGGCAGACAGACAGACAGACATGAAGGTAGGCAGACAGACAGACAGACATGAAGGCAGACATGAAGGTAGGCAGACAGACATGAAGGCAGGCAGACAGACAGACATGAAGGTAGGCAGGCAGGCAGGCAGACAGACAGGCAGACAGGCAGAAAGACAGACATGAAGGTAGGCAGACAGACATGAAGGTAGGCAGGCAGACAGACAGACATGAAGGCAGACAGACATGAAGGTAGGCAGGCAGACAGACATGAAGGTAGGCAGGCAGACAGACATGAAGGTAGGCAGGCAGACAGACATGAAGGTAGGCAGGCAGACAGACATGAAGGTAGGCAGGCAGACAGACATGAAGATAGGCAGGCAGACAGACATGAAGGTAGGCAGGCAGACAGACATGAAGGTAGGCAGGCAGACAGACATGAAGGTAGGCAGGCAGACAGACATGAAGGTAGGCAGACAGACAGACATGAAGGCAGGCAGACAGACAGACATGAAGGTAGGCAGACAGACAGACAGACAGACAGACATGAAGGTAGGCAGACAGACAGACATGAAGGTAGGCAGACAGACAGACATGAAGGCAGACAGACAGACGGACACGAAGGCAGACAGACAGACAGACATGAAGGCAGACAGACAGACAGACATGAAGGCAGACAGACATACATGAAGGTAGGCAGACAGACAGACATGAAGGCAGGCAGACAGACAGACATGAAGGCAGGCAGGCAGACAGACATGAAGGTAGGCAGACAGACAGACATGAAGGCAGACAGACAGACAGACATGAAGGTAGGCAGACAGACAGACATGAAGGTAGGCAGACAGACAGACAGACATGAAGGCTTACTTGAAGGTAGGCAGACAGGAAGGCAGGCATGCAGGAAAGAAAGAAGGCAGCAAGGAAGGCAGCAAGGAAGGCATGCAGGAAGGAAGGAAGGAAGGCATGCAGGAAGGAAGGAAGGAAGGCATGCAGGAAAGAAAGAAGGCAGCAAGGAAGGCATGCAGGAAGGAAGGCAGACAGGAAGGCAGACAGGAAGGCAGGCAGGAAGGAAGCAGCAACCTTTTCAACTTCAGATATAAACAGCTCAACTCTTCCTAATCCATTACCTAGCCTTAACATTAAGCTGCCAATGTTTCAAACCCCTGACAAGAGGACGCTTCCACAGGCAAAGAGAAACCAGTAACATGCAAAGAGGTGTGGCTCGATGTCTGGATCGTCGTGGCGATCGTCTTGGCGATCCAAACTGACTGAGCGTCCCAAATAGCACCATATTCTTTCTGTGCCCTTGTCAAAGTACTGCACTAAATAGGTATTAGGGTGCCATTTGGTGCAAGCTAGGTCTGTGATTGGTCCAGCTCTGTCCCCAACCCCTAGTAGCCTTGTCTGAGCCACAGCAGCCCATATGAGCCAATCTCCTGTTTCTGTAGTGAGACAGCTTGATGTACCAGGACACCCCCTGGACAGGACACTAGTCTATCCCCTGTTTCTGATGTACCAGGACACCCCCTGGACAGGACACTAGTCTATTTCCTGTTTCTGTAGTGAGACAGCTTGATGTACCAGTACACCCCCTGGACAGGACACTAGTCTATCTGCTGTTTCTGATGTACCAGGACACCCCCTGGACAGGACACTAGTCTATCTCCTGTTTCTGTAGTGAGACAGCTTGATGTACCAGGACACCCCCTGGACAGGACACTAGTCTATCTCCTGTTTCTGTAGTGAGACAGCTTGATGTACCAGGACACCCCCTGGACAGGACACTAGTCTGTCTGCTGTTTCTGTAGTGAGGCAGCTTGATGTACCAGTACACCCCCTGGACAGGACACTAGTCTGTCTCCTGTTTCTGTAGTGAGACAGCTTGATGTACCAGGACACCCCCTGGACAGGACACTAGTCTATCTCCTGTTTCTGTAGTGAGACAGCTTGATGTACCAGGACACTAGTCTTTCTCCTGTTTTTGCAGTGTGACAGCTTGTTGTACAGGACACCCCCTGGACAGGACACTAGTCTATCTCCTGTTTCTGTAGTGAGACAGCTTGATGTACCAGGACACTAGTCTATCTCCTGTTTCTATTGAGAGGCAGCTTGATGTACCAGGACACCCCCTGGACAGGACACTAGTCTTTCTCCTGTTTTTGCAGTGTGACAGCTTGTTGTACAGGACACCCCCTGGACAGGACACTAGTCTGTCTCCTGTTTCTGTAGAGAGACAGCTTGTTGTACAGGACACCCCCTGGACAGGACACTAGTCTGTCTCCTGTTTCTATTGAGAGGCAGCTTGATGCAGCCAGTAACATACCCGTCAAGCGTCAATTCAAGCAGGCAGGTTCGGAATGGACCTATCACGTTTCAGAGAGGCGGTGTTTTGTAGGAGGAGCATGTGGTCCAGCCAGTGACAGGAGAGCGTCCCTCAGGTGGCCATGGCAACACACTCGGGTCAACATTCCTGCTGCACATTATAGCTGCTGTTAAGCTTAGTGTGTGTGTGTGTGTGTGTGTGTGTGTGTGTGTGTGTACGGGCACTCATGGATTGAGCCAACTAACAAGTGGTTAGGTAACACAGCCTCAATTCTTAATTACTAAACGGTTAAATGAAATCGTTAACCAGTTGTTCCACGCTTGGCAAACTGTTCATCAGACAGGAGGAGGAAGAGGAGGGTAAACTCTGATGGTTCATCTGGGGTCAACGAGGTTGTCCTGAGGACTGAGGAGGAAACAACAGCATGTTGGAAGAATTGTGTGATCGTTCTTCCATCTCCGTCTGAGGGTTAATGAGTTTCTTCTTTAAGAACTGGGGTGAAAGGTCAACAACAGCAACAGGCTGTCTGGGGGGGGGGGGGGGGGGGGGGGCGGCTATGGGAGAGCATCCCATGCTATGTACAAAATGGCACCCTATTCCTTTTGTAGTGCACTGATTATAAAGGTTCTGATCTGATAAAGTAGTGCACTATATATTTGGAACGTGGTACTACTGTGGACGCATTCCCAATCTGCTCCATCCTATCCATCTCCCCGCTTTTATCTATCAGGAGCACGGCCTTCCGCTCGCGGCTATATTAGGAGCTCAACGGGAGTAAATGGGGTTTATATTCCAAATGGTAGCCTATTCTCTACATAGTGCACTTCTTTTGACTCTATAGTGCACTATACAGAGGTTAGGGTGCCATTTGGGAGCGTTTGGGGCCTGGTGGAGAGATTAGGGTCTGGTGTTATTAGGTAGGGTTGTGTAAAGGGGTGGGGGGGGCTGTAAATGGACATGCCAGATGGACCAAATAGGAAGTAGCTCCTGATTTGACGTAAGTGTGGCTACGAAAATGAAAATGGCACACTATTCTCTACGTAGTGCACTTGTTTTGACAAGATTCCCTATGGGTAATGTGCACTTATGTAGGAAGTAGGGTGTCAGATGGAGGCTAGAGGAGAGAAAACAGGAAGTAGGTACTGGGTGACGACAGACGACGCTCCCAAGCCAGGTGAGGTAAAGGGGGGGAGGGGGAGGAATGTCGTCCGTGTTTTCCTGACAACAGGAAAGGATCTGGCCGTATCAACGAGAGTAGCATCTATATTTGACTTGTGTTTTTCTCAAACGCCTTTAGCAAAACAAGACACTTTGGAGGGAAGGGAGTCAGAAGTCAGACTAAATAGCTAGAATAATGGCCCTGGTATATGCATATGAAATGTATAAAACACCTCTCCTCTCTCTCTGTCTGTAATACCTCAGCCTTATAAACCACCTCTCCTCTCTCTCTGTCTGTAATACCTCAGCCTTATAAACCACCTCTCCTCTCTCTCTGTCTGTAATACCTCAGCCTTATAAACCACCTCTCCTCTCTCTCTGTCTGTAATACCTCAGCCTTATAAACCACCTCTCCTCTCTCTCTGTCTGTAATACCTCAGCCTTATAAACCACCTCTCCTCTCTCTCTGTCTGTAATACCTCAGCCTTATAAACCACCTCTCCTCTCTCTCTGTCTGTAATACCTCAGCCTTATAAACCACCTCTCCTCTCTCTCTGTCTGTAATACCTCAGCCTTATAAACCACCTCTCCTCTCTCTCTGTCTGTAATGCCTCAGCCTTATAAACCACCTCTCCTCTCTCTGTCTGTAATACCTCAGCCTTATAAAACACCTCTCCTCTCTCTCTGTCTGTAATACCTCAGCCTTATAAAACACCTCTCCTCTCTCTCTGTCTGTAATACCTCATCCTTATAAAACACCTCTCCTCTCTCTCTGTCTGTAATACCTCAGCCTTATAAACCACCTCTCCTCTCTCTCTGTCTGTAATACCTCAGCCTTATAAAACACCTCTCCTCTCTCTGTCTAATGTAATACCTCAGCCTTATAAAACACCTCTCCTCTCTCTGTCTAATGTAATACCTCAGCCTTATAAAACACCTCTCCTCTCTCTGTCTGTAATACCTCAGCCTTATAAAACACCTCTCCTCTATCTAATGTAATACCTCAGCCTTATAAAACACCTCTCCTCTGTCTAATGTAATGCCTCAGCCTTATCGACCGCTCTCCCTCGCTCTCTCTGTCTCTCTCTCTCTGTCTCTTTCTCCCTACCTCGCGCTCTCTTTCTCTCTCTCTCTGTCTCTTTCTCCCTACCTCGCGCTATCTCTCTCTCTCTCTCCCTCGCTCTCTCTCACTCTCTGTCTCTCTCTCCCTCGCTCTCTCTCTCCCTCGCTCTCTGTCTCTCTCGCTCTCGCTCTCTCTCGCTCTCTCTCTGTCTCTCTGTCTCTGTCTCTGTCTCTCTCTCTCTCTCTCTCTCTCTCTCTGTGTCTCTCTCTCTCTCTCTCTCTGTGTCTCTCTCTGTCTCTCTCTCTCTGTATCTGTCTGTCTGTCTCTCTCTCTCTCTCTCTCTCTCACTGTGTTCTTTCTCTCAATTCAATTCAAGGGGCTTTATTGGCATGGAAAACGTGTTAACATTGCCAAAGCAAGTGAGGTAGATAATAAACAAAAGTGAAATAAACAATACAAATGAACAGTAAACATTACACATACAGAAGTTTCAAAACAATAAAGACATTACAAATGTCATATTATATATATATATACAGTGTTGCAACGATGTACAAATGGTTAAAGGACACAAGATAAAATAAATAAACATTAATATGGGTTGTATTTACAATGGTGTGTGTTCTTCACTGGTTGCCCTTTTCTCGTGACAACAGGTCACAAATCTTGCTGCTGTGATGTCACACTGTGGAATTTCACCCAGTAGATATGGGAGTTTATCAAAATTGGATTTGTTTTCGAATTCTTTGTGGATCTGTGTAATCTGAGGGAAATATGTCTCTCTAATATGGTCATACATTGGGCAGGAGGTTAGGAAGTGCATCTCAGTTTCCACCTCATTTTGTGGGCAGTGAGCACATAGCCTGTCTTCTCTTGAGAGCCAGGTCTGCCTACGGTGGCCTTTCTCAATAGCAAGGCTATGCTCACTGAGTCTGTACATAGTCAAAGCTTTCCTTAAGTTTGGGTCAGTCACAGTGGTCAGGTATTCTGCCACTGTGTACTCTCTGTTTAGGGCCAAATAGCATTCTAGTTTGCTCTGTTTTTTGTTAATGCTTTCCAATGTGTCAAGTAATTATCTTTGTGTTTTCTCATGATTTGGTTGGGTCTAATTGTGTTGCTGTCCTGTAGGGTGTGTTTGTGTTTGTGAACAGAGTCCCAGGACCAGCTTGCTTAGGGGACTCTTCTCCAGGTTCATCTCTCTGTAGGTGATGGCTTTGTTATGGAAGGTTTGGGAATCGCTTCCTTTTAGGTGGTTATAGAATTTAACGGCTCTTTTCTGGATTTTGATAATTAGTGGGTATCGGCCTAATTCTGCTCTGCATTATTTGGTGTTCTACGTTGTACACGGGGGATATTTTTGCAGAATTCTGCATGCAGTTTCAATTTGGTGTTTGTCCCATTTTGTGAAGTCTTGGTTGGTGAGCGGACCCCAGACCTCACAACCATAAAGGGCAATTGGCTTTAAGACTGATTTTAGTATTTTTAGCCAGATCCTAATTGGTATGTTGAAATTTATGTTTCTTTTGATGGCATAAAGGCCCTTCTTGCCTTATCTCTCAGATCGTTCACAGCTTTGTGGACGTTACCTCTCTCGGTCTCTCGGTCTCTCGGTCTCTCTCTCTCTCTCTCTCTCTCTCTCTCTCTCTCTCTCTCTCTCTCTCTGTCTCTTTCTGTCTCTTTCTGTCTCTTTCTGTCTCTTTCTGTCTCTTTCTGTCTCTCTGTGTATCTCTTTCTCTGTCTCTCTGTGTATCTCTGTCTCTTTCTCTGTCTCTCTGTGTATCTCTGTCTCTTTCTCTGTCTCTCTGTGTATCTCTGTCTCTTTCTCTGTCTCTCTGTGTATCTCTGTCTCTTTCTCTGTCTCTCTGTGTATCTCTGTCTCTTTCTCTGTCTCTCTGTGTGTCTCTTTCTCTGTCTCTCTGTGTATCTCTGTCTCTTTCTCTGTCTCTCTGTGTATCTCTGTCTCTTTCTCTGTCTCTCTGTGTATCTCTGTCTCTTTGTATCTAACCCTAACCTGCTCCTTCTAGGGAAGGACCTGTCCAGCCGCAGCCAGACAGACCTGGCCTGTATCTTTGGGAAGAGGGGGACGAAGCGCATAGCCGAGGACCAGGAAGAGGTAAGACCCTATATAGTCCCAATAAGTCATCCACCTCACAGATACAGATACATACAGCTACAGCGTTGTGACTGAAACCCTAACCAGCCCGTATCTACATCTAACCCTAAAACTCACCGGCAACACCACCACCGTCTCCTCCCCATGTCCCGTGACCCCTCCTAGAGCCAAGGCCAGGTCGGTAGAGGCCCGCCCTAAATGAAAACGTATTCGCTATATAGCGCGCTAATAAGGACCCTATAAAATCTGCTTTATGGAGAACGTGGACTCACTGAATCCAGACATTTAAAAACAGAAGTCGACAAATATGTATTGAACTTTTTATTTTTTTGCTCGAGGTAATCATAAGGCATGACAAAAATGCATCAGTGATATAATATTTACCTCCAACTTTCTGGAACGTGTGTGTGTGTGTGTGTGTGTGTGTGTGTGCGTGCGTGTGTGTGTGTGTGCGCGCGCGCTTGTCTCTCCACTTTGTGTCGCCGTTAGCGATGATGTTAATGGTTAATTAATTAATTAATGAGAACTGTCTTCTATTCTGATTTCCATCAGTCCCAACCTCAATGCAGACGGCCTTCAGTTAATTCTGAATTCCCCCAATTTGCCTGTTGGTCCCAGGTCAGTTAAAAGACTGACAAATTTAGTTATTTTTTTGTATTTAAAAAAAATAAATAATAAGAAGCCAGCAGTACGGGTCATTTTCCAATAATGTCTGGCCAATATTGGGGAGGTTGGTTAATTATGTGACTGTGGCCTCATTGTCCTGTCCTGATAATAAATCTGGCGATAGCCGTGGCGTATGGATCAGAGCCGCTCGGCCCAGCTGTCTGTCCCTGATGAGTGGAGAAGGGTCGCCGGGAGAGGAGAGAAGGGTCGCCAGCCCATCCCTCATAGGCCTGGCGTGGGAGGACAGGAAAACCTGCGCCCACCCCGCCCCTTCTCCTTCAGTTAGACCTACACAGTGTATGGGATTTGCTTCTTTTGCCACGAATCCGTTTCTGGTGAGAAATATGATTGTGTCCTCTGGAAGATGATTGGGTAAAACCACTGCGGGGGGGGGTGGGGGGGGGGAGACTTCCTCACTCCGTGCAAACTTCTAAACGGTCAAAACCATTTGGTTATGAGATGGGGGGAGGTGAAATCCAAAATGGTGCTATATATTCATTGGCTATGTCATAATTACATTTTAAAGATAAATATTTATACATTACTAGCTTGAAACATGAAAAAAATGATAAGTTCATTTAGTGGGTGATGTGGATTTCATATCAAAACACAGAGAGCAGTCTGACCAGTCTGACCAGTCAGACCAGTCGGACCAGTCGGACCAGTCGGAGCAGTCGGAGCAGTCGGACCAGTCGGACCAGTCAGACCAGTCCAGCTCATAAGGTCCATCAGCAGCAGATTTGAATTTAGAATGGGACCTTGGCTGTTAAAGTATAGACACCTGAGTTACCTAACCTGTTGACAGGGTGGGACACCTGAGTTACCTAACCTGTTGACAGGATGGGACACCTGAGTTACCTAACCTGTTGACAGGATGAGACACCTGAGTTACCTAACCCGTTGACAGGGTGGGACACCTGAGTTACCTAACCCGTTGACAGGGTGGGACACCTGAGTTACCTAACCCGTTGACAGGGTGGGACACCTGAGTTACCTAACCTGTTGACAGGGTGGGACACCTGAGTTACCTAACCTGTTGACAGGGTGGGACACCTGAGTTACCTAACCCGTTGACAGGATGAGACACCTGAGTTACCTAACCCGTTGACAGGATGGGACACCTGACTTACCTAACCCGTTGACAGGATGGGACACCTGAGTTACCTAACCCGTTGACAGGATGGGACACCTGAGTTACCTAACCCGTTGACAGGATGGGACATCTGAGTTACCTAACCCGTTGACAGGGTGGGACACCTGAGTTACCTAACCCGTTGACAGGATGGGACACCTGAGTTACCTAACCCGTTGACAGGGTGGGACACCTGAGTTACCTAACCCGTTGACAGGGTGGGACACCTGAGTTATCTAACCCGTTGACAGGATCGGACACCTGAGTTACCTAACCTGTTGACAGGGTGGGACACCTGAGTTACCTAACCCGTTGACCGGATGGGACACCTGAGTTACCTAACCCGTTGACAGGATTGGTTAACTCTTGAGGTTCCGAGTGCATTTCAAGGTTTATTTTAAATGTTTACTATTTTCTACATTGTAGAATAATAGTGAAGACATCAAAACTATGAAATCATGTAGTAACCAAGAAAGTGTTAAATAAATCTAAATATATTTAAGATTCTTCCAAGTAGTCACCCTTTGCCTTGATGACAGCTTTGCACACTCTTGGCATTCTCTCAACCAGCTTCATGAGGTAGTTACTACCTCATGAAGCTGGTTGAGAGAATGCCAAGTCTGCAGAGCTGTCATCAAGGCAAAGGGTGACTACTTGGAAGAATCTTAAATATATTTAGATTTGTTCAACACTTTCTTGGTTACTACATGATTCCATATGTGTTATTTCATAGTTTTGATGTCTTCACTATTATTCTACAATGTAGAAAATAGTTTAAAAAAATAAACCCTTGAATGAGTAGGTGTGTCAATTTTTGACTGCTACTGTATGTAACGCAACAATTTTAAAAGATTTTACTGAGTTACAGTTCATATAAGGAAATCAGTCAATTGAAATAAATTCATTAGGTCCTAATCTATGGATTTCACATGACTGGGCAGGGGCGCAGCCACGGGTGGGCCTGGGAGGGCCTAAGCGCAGACACTGGGGAGCCAGGTCCAGCAGGTCGGGATGAGTTTTCCCCCACAAATAGGGCACAGACAAAAAAAATACTCCCCAGTGTTTACATTACCCTCTGTGATTGATTACATCAAAAAGGCAGTGATTAGACGTGTGTGTGTGTGTGTGTGTGTGTGTGTGTGTGTGTAACCAACCAATGGGATCTCGATGATCGTCGTTAGGCTGTTCGCTGCATCTCCGTGTCTGTAATTACCTTACCCCCTTTGCATTACATTTTAGACCAGTAACCAAGAGACAAACGCTTTCTCTTTCTCTCTTTTACCCCGGGGCTAATCTGTATGTGTCAGAGAGTTGGCTCAGTTTGGTGGGTGCCACCGAGAGAGCTGGTGGTGGTGGGTGGGTGGGTGGGTGGGTGGGGGGGGGGTCACAGGCTCTTGTTCTCCGAGGTGCTCGGAGGGCCCTGTCAATGGACACACTCGGGAGAGGCTGTCCTTTTGTTTCACGCAATTAGTTGCAATCTGAGAGCAAATTAGAGCTCCTAGCCTTCACAACAAACACAACACTGCCCAAACACACACACACACACACACACACACTGGCTGCTTAACAATGCAGTCCACACCACAAGCATCGCCTGCTTTACTAACCCCAAACAGAAACTACAGTACATTGGGCATTTTCGTCTGAATTACATAACAAATTCCTAACACAGCCAACGGGGCAAAACACCCCGATCCAGTAAGCCGTTCTACAGTAACAGAACATGGACCTGGTGCTCAGACCAACAGGCCCCTAAACAGCTTCTGTCCCCCCTGGCTGTAAGTTAAATGGCTAAGAAGTGTCGCGCTCATTCTCCCACAGACTATACACACTGTCTACCTGACTCTGCCTATCCACAAGTCTCTACCCGGTCAGACACACACCTTCACTGTCACTCGCATAACCCTCACTCACACTCACATAAACCCTCACTCACATAAACCCTCACTCACACTCACATAAACCCTCACTCACACTCACATAAACCCTCACTCACATAAACCCTCACTCACACTCACATAAACCCTTACTCACATAAACCCTCACTCACACTCACATAAACCCTCACTCACATAAACCCTCACTCACACTCACATAAACCCTCACTCACATAAACCCTCACTCACACTCACATAAACCCTCACTCACATAAACCCTCACTCACACTCACATAAACTCACACTCACATAAACCCTCACTCACACTCACATAAACCCACACTCACATAAACCCTCACTCACACTCACATAAACCCTCACTCACATAAACCCTCACTCACACTCACATAAACCCTCACTCACATAAACCCTCACTCACACTCACATAAACTCACACTCACATAAACCCTCACTCACACTCACATAAACCCACACTCACATAAACCCTCACTCACATAAACCCTCACTCACACTCACATAAACCCTCACTCACACTCACATAAACCCACACTCACATAAACCCTCACTCACATAAACCCTCACTCACACTCACATAAACCCTCACTCACATAAACCCTCACTCACATAAACCCTCACTCACACTCACATAAACCCTCACTCACACTCACATACACCCCCCCCACACACACACACCTACACTGCTCTCTATTGATTACTGTAAATATGACCGTATTTATCCTGTTACCGAGGTATTTGAGGTAGATATGTAAATGAAGGCAGGGTAAAGAGACTAGGTGTCAGGATAGATAATAATAAGGTATTTGAGGTAGATATGTACATGAAGGCAGGGTAAAGTGACTAGACATCAGGATAGATAATAATAAGGTATTTGAGGTAGATGTGTACATGACGGCAGGGTAAAGAGACTAGACATCAGGATAGATAATAATAAGGTATTTGAGATAGATGTGTACACGAAGGCAGGGTAAAGTGACTAGACATCAGGATAGATGATAATAATAAGGTATTTGAGATAGATGTGTACACGAAGGCAGGGTAAAGTGACTAGACATCAGGATAGATAATAATAATAAGGTATTTGAGATAGATGTGTACACGAAGGCAGGGTAAAAAGTAAAAAATATAGAAAGCAAGAAAAACCCTTGAATGAGTAGAGGTGTCCAAACAATTGACCAGTCGACTAATTGGGGTCAGCCCTAGTACCGTTCCTTGTAAAGCAGTAGCGCTAGCTTTTAGCCCAGCGCGGATATTGCCTGTGATCCATGGTTTTTGGTTGGGATACGTTCTTATAGTCACTGTGGGGACGACATCGTCTATTGATGAAATTCGTTATCGGATGAATCCCAGGAAATATCCCCAGTCGGTACAGACTTGTGGCCTCGCGTCTGCTTTGTCCGACTGCTTCCGTATTGAGCGCATCACTCTGTACTTCCTGTTTGAACTTTTGGTTTGTAAAACAGGAAGCAGGAGAATGGAGTCCTGGTCAGATTTGCTGAAGCGAGGAAGGAGGGAGGGGCTTGTATGTGTTTCTGTGGGTCGAATAAAAGTGGTCTAAAGTTTTAGCTCCCCCTAGTGGCCAGGAGATGTGTTGGTAGCAGTGAGGTAGGACGGTTTTTAGTATATTACTTTTAAATACTTTTAAGTACTTTGAAGTATTTCTATATTTCCTGCTACCTGTCACGATCAGCCCTGTTTCCGTGTACAGTTGAAGTCGGAAGTTGACATGCACCTTAGCCAAATACATTTAAACTCAGTTTATCCCAATTCCTGACATTTAATCCTAGTTAGAACTAGTAGGAATTCCCTGTCTTACGTCAGTTAGGATCACCACTTTATTTTAAGAATAATAGTAGAGAGAATTATTTATTTCAGCTTTTTCTTTCATCACATTCCCAGTGGGTCAGAAGTTTACATACACTCAATTACTATTTGGTAGCATTGCCTTTAAAATTGTTTAACTTGGGTCAAATGTTTCGGGTAGCCTTCCACAAGCGTCCCACAATAAGTTGGGTGAATTGTGGCCTATTCCTCCTGACAGAGCTGGTGTAACTGAGTCAGGTTTGTAGGCCTCGTTGCTCGCACAGCCATTTTGCCACAACATTGGAAGTATGCTTGGGGTCATTGTCCATTTGGAAGACCCATTTGCGACCAAGCTTTCACTTCCTGACTGATGTCTTGAGATGTTGCTTCAACATATCCACATAATTTTCCTCCTCTTGATGCACCAGTCCCTCCTGCAGCAAAGCACCCCCACAACATGATGTTCCCACCCCCATGCTTCAAGTTTGGGATGGTGTTCTTTGGCTTGCAAGCCTCTCTCAAAAAGCACAATCTTTGTCCCCATGTGCCCATCTTTGTCCCCATGGCGGTTTTGGAGCCGTGGCTTCTTCCATGCTGAGCGGCCTTTCAGGTTATGTCGATATAGGACTCGTTTTACTGTGGATATAGATACTTTTGTACCTGTTTCCTCCAGCAACTTCACAAGGTCCTTTGCGGTTGTTCTGGGATTGATATGCACTTTTCGCACCAAAGTACGTTCATCTCTAGGAGAGCGAGAACGCGTCTCCCTCCTGAGCGGTATGACGGCTGCGTGGTCCCATGGTGTTTTTACTTGCGTACTATTGTTTGTACAGATGAACGTGGTACCTTCAGGCGTTTGGAAATTGCTCCCAAGGATGAACCAGACTTGAGGTCTACAATTATTTTTCTGAGGTCTTGCAAAGAGGCACTGAGTTCGAAAGTAGGCCTTGAAATACATCCACAGATACAACTCCAATTGACTCAAATTATGTCAATTAGCCTATCAGAAGTTTCTAAAGCCGTGACATAATTTTCTGGAATTTTCCAAGCTGTGTAAAGGCACAGTCAACTTAGTGTATGTGAACTTCTGACCCACTGGAATTGTGATATAGTGGATTATAAGTGAAATAATTGTTGAAAAAATGTGTCGATGTCCTAACCGACTTGCCAAAACTATAGTTGTATAGTTGTAAAGTATGCATGGAGTGGTTGAAAAACGAGTTTTAATGACCTAAGTGTATGTAAACTTCCCACTTCAACTGTAAATATTACCATTAGTATTTCTATATTCCTGCTACCAGTCACTCTCAGCCATGTTCCCATGTATTTCAGCTTATCACAGCCACACACACACACACACACACACACACACACACACACACACACACACACACACACACACACACACACACACACACACACACACACACACACACACACACACACAAATTCAACGCTGGACCGGACGGACTGAACCCTGGACTGAACCCTGGACAGAACCCTGGACTGAACCCTGGACCGGACGGACAGAACCCTGGACTGAACCCTGGACCGGACGGACAGAACCCTGGACAGAACCCTGGACCGGACGGACAGAACCCTGGACCGGACGGACAGAACCCTGGACTGAACCCTGGACCGGACGGACAGAACCCTGGACAGAACCCTGGACCGGACGGACAGAACCCTGGACTGAACCCTGGACCGGACGGACAGAACCCTGGACTGAACCCTGGACCGGACGGACAGAACCCTGGACCGGACGGACAGAACCCTGGACTGAACCCTGGACCGGACGGACAGAACCCTGGACAGAACCCTGGACTGAACCCTGGACCGGACGGACTGAACCCTGGACCGGACGGACAGAACCCTGGACTGAACCCTGGACCGGACGGACAGAACCCTGGACTGAACCCTGGACCGGACGGACAGAACCCTGGACTGAACCCTGGACCGGACGGACTGAACCCTCGACCGGACGGACAGAACCCTGGACTGAACCCTGGACCGGACGGACTGAACCCTCGACCGGACGGACAGAACCCTCGACCGGACGGACAGAACCCTGGACCGGACGGACAGAACCCTGGACTGAACCCTGGACCGGACGGACAGAACCCTGGACTGAACCCTGGACCGGACGGACATAACCCTGGACTGAACCCTGGACCGGACGGACAGAACCCTGGACAGAACCCTGGACTGAACCCTGGACCGGACGGACAGAACCCTGGACTGAACCCTGGACCGGACGGACAGAACCCTGGACTGAACCCTGGACTGAACCCTGGACCGGACGGACAGAACCCTGGACCGGACGGACAGAACCCTGGACTGAACCCTGGACCGGACGGATAGAACCCTGGACTGAACCCTGGACCGGACGGACTGAACCCTCGACCGGACGGACAGAACCCTCGACCGGACGGACAGAACCCTGGACCGGACGGACTGAACCCTGGACCGGACGGACAGAACCCTGGACTGAACCCTGGACCGGACGGACAGAACCCTGGACCGGACGGACAGAACCCTGGACTGAACCCTGGACCGGACGGACAGAACCCTGGACTGAACCCTGGACCGGACGGACTGAACCCTCGACCGGACGGACAGAACCCTGGACTGAACCCTGGACCGGACGGACTGAACCCTCGACCGGACGGACAGAACCCTGGACCGGACGGAGAGAACCCTGGACTGAACCCTGGACCGGACGGACAGAACCCTGGACTGAACCCTGGACCGGACGGACAGAACCCTGGACTGAACCCTGGACCGGACGGACAGAACCCTGGACTGAACCCTGGACCGGACGGACAGAACCCTGGACTGAACCCTGGACCGGACGGACTGAACCCTGGACCGGACGGACAGAACCCTGGACCGGACGGACAGAACCCTAGACTGAACCCTGGACCGGACGGACAGAACCCTGGACCGGACGGACAGAACCCTGGACTGAACCCTGGACTGAACCCTGGACCGGACGGACAGAACCCTGGACCGAACGGACAGAACCCTGGACTGAACCCTGGACAGAACCCTGGACTGAACCCTGGACCGGACGGACAGAACCCTGGACTGAACCCTGGACCGGACGGACTGAACCCTCGACCGGACGGACAGAACCCTGGACCGGACGGACAGAACCCTGGACTGAACCCTGGACCGGACGGACAGAACCCTGGACTGAACCCTGGACCGGACGGACTGAACCCTCGACCGGACGGACAGAACCCTCGACCGGACGGACAGAACCCTGGACCGGACGGACAGAACCCTGGACTGAACCCTGGACCGGACGGACAGAACCCTGGACTGAACCCTGGACCAGACGGACAGAACCCTGGACTGAACCCTGGACCGGACGGACAGAACCCTGGACTGAACCCTGGACCGGACGGACAGAACCCTGGACTGAACCCTGGACCGGACGGACAGAACCCTGGACTGAACCCTGGACCGGACGGACTGAACCCTCGACCGGACGGACAGAACCCTGGACCGGACGGACAGAACCCTGGACTGAACCCTGGACCGGACGGACAGAACCCTGGACCGGACGGACAGAACCCTGGACTGAACCCTGGACTGAACCCTGGACCGGACGGACAGAACCCTGGACCGGACGGACAGAACCCTGGACAGAACCCTGGACAGAACCCTGGACTGAACCCTGGACCGGACGGACAGAACCCTGGACTGAACCCTGGACCGGACGGACTGAACCCTCGACCGGACGGACAGAACCCTCGACCGGACGGACAGAACCCTGGACCGGACGGACAGAACCCTGGACTGAACCCTGGACTGGACGGACAGAACCCTGGACTGAACCCTGGACAGAACCCTGGACTGAACCCTGGACCGGACGGACTGAACCCTGGACCGGACGGACAGAACCCTGGACTGAACCCTGGACCGGACGGACAGAACCCTGGACTGAACCCTGGACCGGACGGACAGAACCCTGGACTGAACCCTGGACCGGACGGACTGAACCCTCGACCGGACGGACAGAACCCTGGACTGAACCCTGGACCGGACGGACTGAACCCTCGACCGGACGGACAGAACCCTGGACCGGACGGACAGAACCCTGGACTGAACCCTGGACCGGACGGACTGAACCCTCGACCGGACGGACAGAACCCTCGACCGGACGGACAGAACCCTGGACCGGACGGATAGAACCCTGGACTGAACCCTGGACCGGACGGACAGAACCCTGGACTGAACCCTGGACCGGACGGACTGAACCCTCGACCGGACGGACAGAACCCTCGACCGGACGGACAGAACCCTGGACTGAACCCTGGACCGGACGGACAGAACCCTGGACTGAACCCTGGACCGGACGGACAGAACCCTGGACTGGACCGGACGGACAGAACCCTGGACTGAACCCTGGACCGGACGGACAGAACCCTGGACTGAACCCTGGACCGGACGGACTGAACCCTGGACTGAACCCTGGACCGGACGGACAGAACCCTGGACCGGACGGACAGAACCCTGGACTGAACCCTGGACCGGACGGACAGAACCCTGGACTGAACCCTGGACTGAACCCTGGACCGGACGGACAGAACCCTGGACCGGACGGACAGAACCCTGGACTGAACCCTGGACAGAACCCTGGACTGAACCCTGGACCGGACGGACAGAACCCTGGACTGAACCCTGGACCGGACGGACTGAACCCTCGACCGGACGGACAGAACCCTCGACCGGACGGACAGAATCCTGGACCGGACGGACAGAACCCTGGACTGAACCCTGGACCGGACGGACAGAACCCTGGACTGAACCCTGGACCGGACGGACAGAACCCTGGACTGGACGGACAGAACCCTGGACTGAACCCTGGACCGGACGGACAGAACCCTGGACTGAACCCTGGACCGGACGGACAGAACCCTGGACTGAACCCTGGACCGGACGGACAGAACCCTGGACTGAACCCTGGACCGGACCAGACGGACTAAAGACTCTGGGTAGTTCTACTGTAGTGGAGGACTCTGGGTAGTTCTGCTGTAGTGGTAGACTCTGGGTAGTTCTACTGTAGTGGAGGACTCTGGGTAGTTATGCTGTAGACTGTAGTGGTAGACTCTGGGTAGTTCTACTGTAGTGGAGGACTCTGGGTAGTTCTGCTGTAGTGGTAGACTCTGGGTAGTTCTACTGTAGTGGAGGACTCTGGGTAGTTATGCTGTAGACTGTAGTGGTAGACTCTGGGTAGTTCTACTGTAATGGTGGACTCTGGGTTGTTGTACTGTAGTGGAGGATTCTGGGTAGTTCTACTGTAGTGGTAGACTCTGGGTAGTTCTGCTGTAGTGGTAGACTCTGGGTAGTTCTACTGTAGTGGAGGACTCTGGGTAGTTCTACTGTAGTGGAGGACTCTGGGTAGTTCTGCTGTAGTGGTAGACTCTGGGTTGTTGTACTGAATTGGAGGATTCTGGGTAGTTCTGCTGTAGTGGATGACTCTGGGTAGTTCTACTGTAGTGGAAGACTCTGGGTAGTTCTACTGTAGTGGAGGACTCTGGGTAGTTCTGCTGTAGTGGAGGAAAAAGACAAAGGCTTCTGCGTCCCTGTAGACTCCGCCTGTCCTGTAGACTCCGCCTGTCCGTTCCCAGCAGCTCTGCGTCTCTGTAGACTCTGCCTGTCCGTTCCCAGCAGCTCTGCGTCTCTGTAGACTCTGCCTGTCCGTTCCCAGCAGCTCTGCGTCTCTGTAGACTCCGCCTGTCCTGTAGACTCCGCCTGTCCGTTCCCAGCAGCTCTGCGTCTCTGTAGACTCTGCCTGTCCATTCCCAGCAGCTCTGCGTCTCTGTAGACTCCGCCTGTCCTGTAGACTCCGCCTGTCCGTTCCCAGCAGCTCTGCGTCTCTGTAGACTCCGCCTGTCCTGTAGACTCCGCCTGTCCGTTCCCAGCAGCTCTGCGTCTCTGTAGACTCCGCCTGTCCTGTAGACTCCGCCTGTCCTGTAGACTCCGCCTGTCCGTTCCCAGCAGCTCTGCGTCTCTGTAGACTCCGCCTGTCCGTTCCCAGCAGCTCTGCGTCTCTGTAGACTCCGCCTGTCCGTTCCCAGACGCCCTGCATGCCACACCGACAGCATCTGCCAAATGCCCCGTACCCTGTTCCCGCTCTGCCCGTAGTCCCTGAACCCCCAACCTGCTCTGCCTCACACACCCCTACACCATCCGGTCCTTATCCTCCTTTTTTCTGAAGACAACGTCACCAGGGACCCCTCCCCTCCACGCTGACGCGTGATCCGTCATGTGGACAGGCGTGGGCAGAATAACCAGCCAACAGGTGACCAGCGACAGGGCTGGAGCCTGGCCTCGTTGTGGCGGAGCAGGGAGTGGGAGTGGGAGAGGGCAGGGAGGTCGACTCAACCCCAAGAGAAGTACTCCGTACCGGCCGCCTGGCTGGAACCTAGTTGACCCTAGGAACCAGGCCAATGCACGCAGCCAGCCTACTAACTAACTAACTAACTAACTGCTAGACCTATTCATTACCATCGACCATGGGCATTCTATATTCTGTTACATGATGATAAAACGTTGATATTGCCAGGTAGTTGTTTACCTCAAAAATACAGATGAGTCCGAAATGATGGATGGGTTCGCCGTTTCAAAGTCCAATGATGTTTAGTTTTTTTTTTGTTTTTTGGGGGGGGGGTGCCATCAACCGTGTCAATTCTAACCTGTTCTGTATACAAGCTATATATATCTATCTCTTGATGACCATTTCTATAATGCTGGAGGAGTTTGCTGATTGAGGAAAACAAGGCCAGAATGAATATGGGAATGCAGGCGCCTAGCCAAGACTCTATAACCCTCATTTGTTTTTTAAATGAATTCAGACAGAGCAGTGAGGGTTTCTTTGTGTTATTCATGACCCTATGGGGGTGTACTGTTTACCCCCCGCGCTGAAACAACCAACGGGTCTGTAAGACACCTGCAGGTAGATCAACAACAGTCAAAAGGCAGTTTAAATACATCCCAGACATGTTTTTATTAGTTTAACGAGGCAAGTCAGTGAAGAACAAATTCTTATTTTCAATGACGGCCTACTGGGGAACAGTGGGTTAAATAAACTGCCTTGTTCAGGGGCAGAACAACAGATTTTTTTCCTTGTCAGCTCGGGGATTCGATCTAGCAACCCTTTCGGTTACTGGCCCAACACTCTAACCACTAGGCTACCTGCCTCCCCTACACTCTAACCACTAGGCTACCCTGCCGCCCCTCCACTCTAACCACTAGGCTACCCTGCCGTCCCTACACTCTAACCACTAGGCTACCTGCCTCCCCTACACTCTAACCACTAGGCTACCTGCCTCCTCTACACTCTAACCACTAGGCTACCTGCCTCCCCTACACTCTAACCACTAGGCTACCTGCCTCCCCTACACTCTAACCACTAGGCTACCTGCCTCCCCTACACTCTAACCACTAGGCTACCTGCCTCCTCTACACTCTAACCACTAGGCTACCTGCCTCCCCTACACTCTAACCACTAGGCTACCTGCCTCCCCTAATCTGCATGAACCACACGGGGCTGGTTTCCCACACATAGATGAAATCCTGGAGATTTTCCATTCAGCAGGCTTTTTTATTCCAAGACTAGGCTCAGCAAAAAAAAAAGGAGAGCGCTCTCTTCAAAGAGAGAAATGACACAAGATTTAAAAAAGTGAGACATTTTCAAAACAAAATTGTCTGTCGAGTAGAGAAGCCCCCTTTTTTCCACAATCAAAAAAAAATAAAATCTATAAAGTGAGCGAAAGAGAGAAATGAAAACTGGTTTGGTATGATTCGGCGGCGATACCTCTTCCTTCCCCTACCTTTCACAGCCAGCCTTGGGCTTTAGAAAAATGACTAACTTTTGTTGATGTATGAATCGGCAGGGAGACTATTTATCAGCAGGCCCTCTGCGGGCACCCGCTCCGGTCCCACAAGTAACAGGCCGCATCGCTCCCCCTTTTGACTGATTAATTAGCCAATCACAGGACATTTTTCACCGGTCGCCGGGCGACGACAGCGGCAGGAAGGTTTACTCCAGCTAATGCCGTGTGGCTCTGTAGCCACTGGAGTCGTTGCAGCCTCGTCGGCTATTTCACGCTTACGTAGTGACCGGGACTGGACTGGCTGGGGGCCAGGTGGGGGCCAGGCGGGGAGGGGGCCAGGCGGGGTGGGGGATAGGCGGGGAGGGGGCCAGGCGGGGAGGGGGCCAGGCGGGGTGGGGGCAAGGCGGGGAGGGGGCCAGGCGGGGAGGGGGATAGGCAGAGTGGCTGGAGGGGAAGGAGAAATAAATCAACCAGGCTGGGGAGATGGACAGAGAAGAGAGAGGCTGGGGGTGGTGGTCTTGGTGGTGTGGGGTAGAGGAGGAGGGGGGGTGCCAGGGGCACTGCTTGCCTGCTGAAAAGCACAGGGAGCATTGGGGTGGGTGAGAGACGGGAGGATGGGGAGAACTGGAAGCTACATTACAGCAGCCAACGCACCTTCATTTAGAAGTGACCAGAAGTCCTCTATGATACCAGAAGCAAGAGCATGTGATTTCTCTTGTGGTGAGGGAAGATGGAGGAGGCAGGTGAGGGGGGCAGGGGGGGAAAAGGCAGGAGGAGGCGAGGGGGGAGAAGGCAGGAGGCAGGGGGAAAAGGCAGGAGGCAGGGGGGGGTGGAGGCAGGAGGAAGCGAGTGAGGGGGGCAGGGGGGAGAAGGCAGGAGGAGGTGGGGGGTAGAAGGTAGGAGGAGGAGACAGGGAGGCGGTTGGGGAGACGGGAGGAGGCAGGGGGGAAAAGGCAGGAGGAGGAGGGGGGGGAGAAGGCAGGAGGAGGCGGGGGGGAGAAGGCAGGAGGAGGCGGGGGGGAGGAAAGGCAGGAGGAGGCGGGGGGGGCAGGAGGAGGGGCGGGGTGGCAGGAGGAGGAGACAGAAGAAGGATGGAGGAGTTGGGGAAAAAAGTAATGTCTGAAAGTAAAGATGGACTGTCATTCCTTTGTTTATTTGAGCTGTTCTTGCCTTAATATGAACTTGGTCTTTTGCCAAATAGGGCTGTCTTCTGTATACCACCCCTACCTTGTCACAACACAACTGATTGGCTCAAACGCATTAATAAGAAGGGAAAAAAATCCCCCATTTTTAACTTTTAATGAACAAGGCACACATTAAATGAAATGCATTCCAGGTGACTGACCTCATGAAGCTGGTTGAGAGAATGTCAAGAGTGTGCAAAGCTGTCATCAAGGCAAAGGGTGGCTACTTTGAAGAATCTCAAATATAAAATAGATTTACATTTTGTTTAACTTTCTTTTGGTTACTACATGATTCCATGTGTGATATTTCATCATTTTGATGTCTTCACTATTATTCTACAATGTAGAAAATAGTACAAATAAAGAAAACCCCTGGAATGAGTAGGTGTGTCCAAACTTTTGACTGGTACTGTACATTAAATATTGATTTGAATATTATTCCAATGTTGACTTCTGATCGGAGTAATTGTTTGATAGGGATTTTTTTTTTTTACCCCCCCCCCCCCCCCCCCCCCAAGCAGAAATAAAAAGTAGTACTGGAAATATGGGAGACTATCTAAAACTTAAGAACACCTGCTTTTAGTTTGGTTTCCCTAAATAACTATTCACTCTCTGAGAAACTTTGATCACCAGCAGTGTAGTGTACAGGGAAAGTGTTCTGATGTAGTTTAGTTATTGAAAAGGTATGTAAGCCTTGTCCGAGCCAGAGACAGTTTGATATACAGTGGGGCAAAAAAGTATTTAGTCAGCCACCAATTGTGCAAGTTCTCCCACTTAAAAAGATG
The DNA here is from genome assembly GCF_013265735.2 of Oncorhynchus mykiss. NCBI lineage: Eukaryota > Metazoa > Chordata > Actinopteri > Salmoniformes > Salmonidae > Oncorhynchus > Oncorhynchus mykiss. The sequence goes on along the minus strand of NC_048568.1, from coordinate 42,962,995 downwards.
AGAGAGGCCTGTAATTTTCATCATAGGTACACTTCAACTATGACAGACAAAATGAGAAAATAAAATCCAGAAAATCACATTGTAGGATTTTTAATGAATTTATTTGCAAATTATGGTGGAAAATAAGTATTTATCTCAATACTTTGTTATATACCCTTTGTTGGCAATGACAGAGGTCAAACGTTGTCTGTAAGTCTTCACAAGGTTCACACACACTGTTGCTGGTATTTTGGCCCATTCCTCCATGCAGATCTCCTCTAGAGCAGTGATGTTTTGGGGCTGTTGCTGGGCAACACGGACTTTCAACTCCCTCCAAAAATGTTCTATGGGGTTGAGATCTGGAGACTGGCTAGGCCACTCCAGGACCTTGAAATGCTTCTTACAAAGCCACTCCTTCTTTGCGTTTGTGTTTGGGATCATTGTCATGCTGAAAGACCCAGCCACGTTTCATCTTCAATGCCCTTGCTGATGGAAGGAGGTTTTCACTCAAAACCTCACGATACATGGCCCCATTCATTCTTTCCTTTACACGGATCAGTCGTCCTGGTCCCTTTGCAGAAAAACAGCCCCAAAGCATGATGTTCCCACCCCCATGCTTCACAGTAGGTATGGTGTTCTTTGGATGCAACTCAGCATTCTTTGTCCTCCAAACACGACGAGTTGAGTTTTTACTAAAAAGTTATATTTTGGTTTCATCTGACCATATGACATTCTCCCAATCTTCTTCTGGATCATCCAAATGCTCTCTAGCAAACTTCAGACGGGCCTGGACATGTACTGGCTTAAGCAGGGGGACACGTCTGGCACTGCAGGATTTGAGTCCCTGGCGGCGTAGTGTGTTACTGATGGTAGGCTTTGTTACTTTGGTCCCAGCTCTCTGCAGGTCATTCACTAGGTCCCCCCGTGTGGTTCTGGGATTTTTGCTCACTGTTCTTGTGATCATTTTGACCCCACGGGGTGAGATCTTGCGTGGAGCCCCAGATCGAGGGAGATTATCAGTGGTCTTGTATGTCTCACATTTCCTAATAATTGCTCCCACAGTTGATTTCTTCAAACCAAGCTGCTTACCTATTGCAGATTCAGTCTTCCCAGCCTGGTGCAGGTCTACAATTTTGTTTCTGGTGTCATTTGACAGCTCTTTGGTCTTGGCCATAGTGGAGTTTGGAGTGTGACTATTTGAGGTTGTGGACAGGTGTCTTTTATACTGATAACAAGTTCAAACAGGTGCCTTTAATACAGGTAACGGGTGGAGGACAGAGGAGCCTCTTAAACAATAAGTTACAAGTCTGTGAGAGCCAGAAATCTTGCTTGTTTGTAGGTGACCAAATACTTATTTTTCACCATAATTTGCAAATAAATTCATTAAAAATCCTACAATGTGATTTTTTTTCTCATTTTTGTCTGTCATAGTTGAAGTGTACCTATGATGAAAATTACAGGCCTCATCTTTTTAAGTGGGAGAACTTGCACAATTGGTGGCTGACTAAATACTTTTTTGCCCCACTGTTTACAGCCTGAGAAAAGTATTCAGACCCATTGATTTTTTTTTTTTTACCCAAATTTTGCAGATCTATTCTAAAATGGATTTAAATGTTTTTTTCCCCTCATCAATCTACACACAGTACCCCATAATGACATCACAGTACCCCATAATGACATCACAATACCCCATAATGACATCACAATACCCCATAACGAAGGAAAAAAAATTGAAATATCACTTTTACATCAGTATTCAGTCCCTTTACTCAGTACTTTGTTGAAGCACTTTTGGCAGAAATGACAGCCTTGAGTCTTCTTGGGCATGACGCTACAAGCTTGGCACACCTTTGTTTTGGGAGTTTCTCCCATTCCTCTCTGCAGATCCTCTCAAGCTCTGTCAGGTTGGATGGGGAGCGTCGCTGCACAGATATTTTCAGGTCTCCAGAGATGTTAGATCAGGTTCAAGTCAGGGCTCTGGCTGGGCCACTCAAGAACATTCGGAGACTTGTCCCGAAGCCACTCCTGCGTTGTCTCGGCTGTGTGCTTAGGGTTGTTGTCCTGTTGGAAGGTGAACCTTCTCCTCAGTCTGAGGTCCTAAGCACTCTGGAGCAGGTTTTCATCAAGGACCTCTCTGTACTTTGCTCCGTTCATCTTTGCCTCGATCCTGACTAGTCTCCCAGTCCCTGCCGCTGAAAAACATCCCAACAGCATGATGCTGCCACCACCATGCTTCACCGTAGGGATGGTGCCAGTTTTCCTCTAGACGTGGCGGTTGGCATTCAGGTCAGAGTTCATTCTTGTTTTCATCAGACCAGAGAATCTTGTTTCTCATGGCCTTGAGAGTATTTTAGATGCCTTTTGGCAAAGTCCAAGAGGGCTGTCATTTGCATTTTGCTAAGGAGTGGCCTCTGTCTGGCCACTCCACCATAAAGGCCTGATTGGTGGAGTGCTGCAGAGATGGTTGTCCTTCTGGAAGGTTCTCCCATCTCCACAGAGGAATTTTGGAGCTCTGTCAGAGTGACCATCGGGTTCTTGGTCACCTCCCTGGCTAAGACCCTTCTACCCCGATTGGTCAGTTTGGTCGGGCGGCCAGCTCTAGGAAGAGTCTTAGTGGTTCCAAACTTCTTCCATTTAAGAATGATGGAGCCCACTGTGTTTTTGGTGACCTTCAATGCTGCAGAATTTTTTTGGTACCCCTTCCCCAGATCTGTGCCTCGACACAATCTTGTCTCGGAGCTCTACGGACAATTCCTTCGACCTCATGGCTTGGTTTTTTCTCTGACATGCACTTTCAACTTGTGGGACCTTATATAGACAGGTGTTGTACCTTTCCAAATCATGTCCAATCAATTGAATTGACCACAGGTGGACTCTAATCAAGTTGTAGAAACATCTCAAGGATGTTCAATGGAAACAGGATGCACCTGAGCTCAATTTCAAGTCTCATAGCAAAAGGATCTGAATACTTAGGTAAATAAGGTATTTATTTCATTTTTACTACAACAAATTATTATGGGATATTGTGTGTTGATTACTGAGGATTTGTGTTTAAAAAATCTATTTTTAGAATAAGGCTGTAGCATATTGTGTAAAAAGTCAAGGTGTCTGCATACTTTCCCGAAGGCGTTGTGAGTACACACCCTGGACCAAACACTAGTCTACCGCAGGACAAGTGGAAAGGTGGCTAATGCATTCTGTTGAACCGCCATCCATTCCTGGCTTGATTGATTCATACACTGAACTGGCTTGGCATCTACGGTAATGTCCTGGCTTCAGCAGCCACGTCTCACTGTTGGCTCTGTTCAGAGGCTAGAGATGGAATGTTTTGAAGGAGAGGCCTTCAGAGCCCCAAACCTCTCTCTCTCTCTCTCTCTCTCTCTCTCTCTCTCTCTCTCTCTCTCTCTCTCTCTCTCTCTCTCTCTCTCTCTCTCTCTCTCTCTCTCTCTCTCTCTCTCTCTCTCTCTCTCTCTCTCTCTCTCTCTCTCTCTCTCTCTCTCTCTCTCTCTCTCTCTCTCTCTCTCTCTCTCTCTCTCTCTCTCTCTCTCTCTCTCTCTCTCTCTCTCTCTCTCTCTCTCTCTCTCTCTCTCTCTCTCTCTCTCTCTCTCTCTCTCTCTCTCTCTCTCTCTCTCTCTCTCTCTCTCTCTCTCTCTCTCTCTCTCTCTCTCTCTCTCTCTCTCTCTCTCTCTCTCTCTCTCTCTCTCTCTCTCTCTCTCTCTCTCTCTCTCTCTCTCTCTCTCTCTCTCTCTCTCTCTCTCTCTCTCTCTCTCTCTCTCTCTCTCTCTCTCTCTCTCTCTCTCTCTCTCTCTCTCTCTCTCTCTCTCTCTCTCTCTCTCTCTCTCTCTCTCTCTCTCTCTCTCTTCTCCACCCGTCCCTTTACACCTCTCCCCCTCACTCTTCTCTCACTCTTCTCCCCCTCTCTCTCTCTTCTCCCCTCTCTCTCTTCTCCCACTGTCCCTTTACCCCTCTACTACTCTCTCTCTCTTCTCCCCCTCTCTCTCTTCTCCCACTGTCCTTTTACCCCTCTACTACTCTCTTCTCCCCCTCTCTCTCTCTTCTCCCCCTCTCTCTCTTCTCCCACTGTCCCTTTACCCCTCTACTACTCTCTCTCTTCTCCCCCTCTCTCTCTTCTCCCCCTCTCTCTCTCTTCTCCCCCTCTCTCTCTCTTCTCCCACTCTCTCTCTCTTCTCCCACTCTCTCTCTCTTCTCCCACTCTCTCTCTCTTCTCCCACTCTCTCTCTCTTCTCCCACTCTCTCTCCTCCTCCTCTCTCTTCTCCCCCTCTCTCTCTTCTCTCCCCCTCTCTCTCTTCTCTCCCCCTCTCTCTTCTCCCCCCTCTCTTTTCTCTCCCCCCTCTCTCTTCTCTCCCCCCTCTCTCTTCTCTCCCCCTCTCTCTCTTCTCTCCCCCTCTCTCTCTTCTCTCCCCCTCTCTCTCTTCTCACCCTCTCTCTCACTCTTCTCACCCTCTCTCTCACTCTTTTCCCCCTCTCTCTCTTCTCCCCCTCTCTCTCTCTCTTCTCCCCCCTCTCTCTCTTCTCCCCCCTCTCTCACTCTTCTCCCCCCTCTCTCTTTCTCTGTTTCTCTGTTCACCTCCCAGTGTTCCCTGGCCTCGCCAGGGGAGAGCAGACGGAGAGGGCAGGAAGAGGGCTGATAGCCTGCCAGACTGCTCCTCTGCAGAAGGAGCCTTATCTCAGGACTGCACACATCACATCCTCTTCCTGTGGCTCTGTGGAGGAGCTGGTCGTTGGCTATAGGCGTTGTCTTCAAAACCCTCCTCCTCAGACCCTCTCGTATGTTCTCCTGTATCCAGCATTTAATCATGAACACACAACGTGAAAAAGAGTTGACAATTGCAAGTCAACTATTGCAGGCTCGTGTCTGTTGGTGTTGCAGGCTTGTGTCTGTTGGTGTTGCAGACTCGTGTCTGTTGGTGGTGCAGGCTGGTGTCTGTTGGTGTTGCAGGCTGGTGTCTGTTGGTGTTGCAGGCTGGTGTCTGTTGGTGTTGCAGGCTGGTGTCTGTTGGTGTTGCAGGCTGGTGTCTGTTGGTGTTGCAGGCTAGTGTCTGTTGGTGTTGCAGGCTCGTGTCTGTTGGTGTTGCAGGCTCGTGTCTGTTGGTGGTGCAGGCTGGTGTCTGTTGGTGTTGCAGGCTAGTGTCTGTTGGTGTTGCAGGCTAGTGTCTGTTGGTGTTGCAGGCTAGTGTCTGTTGGTGTTGCAGGCTAGTGTCTGTTGGTGGTGCAGGCTAGTGTCTGTTGGTGTTGCAGGCTAGTGTCTGTTGGTGTTGCAGGCTAGTGTCTGTTGGTGTTGCAGGCTCGTGTCTGTTGGTGGTGCAGGCTGGTGTCTGTTGGTGTTGCAGGCTAGTGTCTGTTGGTGTTGCAGGCTAGTGTCTGTTGGTGTTGCAGGCTAGTGTCTGTTGGTGTTGCAGGCTAGTGTCTGTTGGTGTTGCAGGCTCGTGTCTGTTGGTGGTGCAGGCTGGTGTCTGTTGGTGTTGCAGGCTAGTGTCTGTTGGTGTTGCAGGCTAGTGTCTGTTGGTGTTGTGCCTTTCTCTGCCACTGTTGTTGTTGGGTTGTGACGGAGAAGTTTTCCTGTGTGTGTGTGTGTGTGTGTCCAGTCTGCTCGGCGCAGCAGTAGTAACAGAGATGAGCCTAATGGTGGTCCCCAGGCGTGGTGAGAGAAGAGCCACACACCATCATGACTTTACTTATCTCCTTCTCCCTCCATCTCTCTCCTGAGAGTCATCTCAGTGGCCCCACCAACCCCAGGTGGCCGTCATCCACCAACCCCAGGTGGCCGTCATCCACCAACCCCATGTGGCCGTCATCCACCAACCCCAGGTGGCCGTCATCCACCAACCCCAGGTGGCCGTCATCCACCAACCCCAGGTGGCCGTCATCCACCAACCCCAGGTGGCCGTCATCCACCTACCCCCGGTGGCCGTCATCCACCTACCCCCGGTGGCCGTCATCCACCAACCCCAGGTGGCCGTCATCCACCAACCCCAGGTGGCCGTCATCCACCTACCCCCGGTGGCCGTCATCCACCTACCCCCGGTGGCCGTCATCCACCAGTCCCAGGTGGCCGTCATCCACCAGTCCCAGGTGGCCGTCATCCACCAGTCCCAGGTGGCCGTCATCCACCAGTCCCAGGTGGCCGTCATCCCCCAGTCCCAGGTGGCCGTCATCCCCCAGTCCCAGGTGGCCGTCATCCCCCAGTCCCAGGTGGCCGTCATCCCCCAGTCCCAGGTGGCCGTCATCCCCCAGTCCCAGGTGGCCGTCATCCCCCAGTCCCAGGTGGCCGTCATCCCCCAGTCCCAGGTGGCCGTCATCCCCCAGTCCCAGGTGGCCGTCATCCACCAGTCCCAGGTGGCCGTCATCCACCTGTCCCAGATGGCCGTCATCCCCCAGTCCCGGCGAGCCGTCATCCACCAGTCCCGGCGAGCCGTCATCCCCCAGTCCCGGCGAGCCGTCATGTAGTTAGACTCTATCACCTGTGTAACACTAAGCCTGTCTATAGACCAGAGAAGAGAGAGACCATTGTCCAGTAACAGACTGAATAGATTTTCTCTGGGTTGGAAGTTGGAAAGTTTTGTCCTAATGGCACCTCACCTGCAGTCCTGTTCTGTTGTGTCTAACTCACCTACAGTCCTGTTCTGGTGTGTCTAACTCACCTACAGTCCTGTTCTGTTGTCTAACTCACCTACAGTCCTGTTCTGTTGTGTCTAACTCACCTACAGTCCTGTTCTGTTGTGTCTAACTCACCTACAGTCCTGTTCTGTTGTGTCTAACTCACCTACAGTCCTGTTCTGTTGTGTCTAACTCACCTACAGTCCTGTTCTGTTGTGTCTAACTCACCTACAGTCCTGTTCTGTTGTGTCTAACTCACCTACAGTCCTGTTCTGTTGTGTCTAACTCACCTACAGTCCTGTTCTGTTGTGTCTAACTCACCTGCAGTCCTGTTCTGTTGTCTACCTCACCTACAGTCCTGTTCTGTTGTCTACCTCACCTACAGTCCTGTTCTGTTGTCTAACTCACCTACAGTCCTGTTCTGTTGTGTCTACCTCACCTACAGTCCTGTTCTGTTGTGTCTAACTCACCTACAGTCCTGTTCTGTTGTGTCTAACTCACCTGCAGTCCTGTTCTGTTGTCTACCTCACCTACAGTCCTGTTCTGTTGTGTCTAACTCACCTACAGTCCTGTTCTGTTGTGTCTAACTCACCTACAGTCCTGTTCTGGTGTGTCTAACTCACCTACAGTCCTGTTCTGTTGTGTCTAACTCACCTACAGTCCTGTTCTGTTGTCTAACTCACCTACAGTCCTGTTCTGTTGTGTCTACCTCACCTACAGTCCTGTTCTGTTGTGTCTAACTCACCTACAGTCCTGTTCTGTTGTCTAACTCACCTACAGTCCTGTTCTGTTGTGTCTAACTCACCTACAGTCCTGTTCTGTTGTGTCTAACTCACCTACAGTCCTGTTATGTTGTCTAACTCACCTACAGTCCTGTTCTGTTGTCTAACTCACCTACAGTCCTGTTCTGTTGTCTAACTCACCTACAGTCCTGTTCTGTTGTGTCTAACTCACCTACAGTCCTGTTCTGTTGTGTCTAACTCACCTACAGTCCTGTTCTGTTGTCTACCTCACCTACAGTCCTGTTCTGTTGTCTACCTCACCTACAGTCCTGTTCTGTTGTCTACCTCACCTACAGTCCTGTTCTGTTGTCTAACTCACCTACAGTCCAGTCCTGTTGTGTCTAACTCACCTACAGTCCTGTTCTGTTGTCTAACTCACCTACAGTCCTGTTCTGTTGTGTCTACCTCACCTACAGTCCTGTTCTGTTGTGTCTAACTCACCTACAGTCCTGTTCTGTTGTGTCTAACTCACCTGCAGTCCTGTTCTGTTGTCTACCTCACCTACAGTCCTGTTCTGTTGTGTCTAACTCACCTACAGTCCTGTTCTGTTGTGTCTACCTCACCTACAGTCCTGTTCTGTTGTCTAACTCACCTACAGTCCTGTTCTGTTGTCTAACTCACCTACAGTCCTGTTCTGTTGTGTCTAACTCACCTACAGTCCTGTTCTGTTGTGTCTAACTCACCTACAGTCCTGTTCTGTTGTCTAACTCACCTACAGTCCTGTTCTGTTGTGTCTAACTCACCTACAGTCCTGTTCTGTTGTCTAACTCACCTACAGTCCTGTTCTGTTGTCTAACTCACCTACAGTCCTGTTCTGTTGTCTAACTCACCTACAGTCCTGTTCTGTTGTCTAACTCACCTACAGTCCTGTTCTGTTGTGTCTACCTCACCTACAGTCCTGTTCTGTTGTCTAACTCACCTACAGTCCTGTTCTGTTGTCTAACTCACCTACAGTCCTGTTCTGTTGTGTCTAACTCACCTGCAGTCCTGTTCTGTTGTCTACCTCACCTACAGTCCTGTTCTGTTGTGTCTACCTCACCTGCAGTCCTGTTCTGTTGTGTCTAACTCACCTACAGTCCTGTTCTGTTGTGTCTAACTCACCTACAGTCCTGTTCTGTTGTCTACCTCACCTACAGTCCTGTTCTGTTGTCTAACTCACCTACAGTCCTGTTCTGTTGTCTACCTCACCTACAGTCCTGTTCTGTTGTGTCTAACTCACCTACAGTCCTGTTCTGTTGTCTAACTCACCTACAGTCCTGTTCTGTTGTGTCTACCTCACCTACAGTCCTGTTCTGTTGTGTCTACCTCACCTACAGTCCTGTTCTGTTGTGTCTACCTCACCTACAGTCCTGTTCTGTTGTGTCTACCTCACCTACAGTCCTGTTCTGTTGTGTCTACCTCACCTACAGTCCTGTTCTGTTGTGTCTAACTCACCTACAGTCCTGTTCTGTTGTCTAACTCACCTACAGTCCTGTTCTGTTGTGTCTAACTCACCTGCAGTCCTGTTCTGTTGTGTCTACCTCACCTACAGTCCTGTTCTGTTGTGTCTACCTCACCTGCAGTCCTGTTCTGTTGTGTCTAACTCACCTACAGTCCTGTTCTGTTGTGTCTACCTCACCTACAGTCCTGTTCTGTTGTGTCTAACTCACCTACAGTCCTGTTCTGTTGTCTAACTCACCTACAGTCCTGTTCTGTTGTGTCTAACTCACCTACAGTCCTGTTCTGTTGTCTACCTCACCTACAGTCCTGTTCTGTTGTGTCTAACTCACCTACAGTCCTGTTCTGTTGTCTACCTCACCTACAGTCCTGTTCTGTTGTGTCTAACTCACCTACAGTCCTGTTCTGTTGTGTCTAACTCACCTACAGTCCTGTTCTGTTGTGTCTACCTCACCTACAGTCCTGTTCTGTTGTCTACCTCACCTACAGTCCTGTTCTGTTGTCTAACTCACCTACAGTCCTGTTCTGTTGTGTCTACCTCACCTACAGTCCTGTTCTGTTGTGTCTAACTCACCTACAGTCCTGTTCTGTTGTGTCTAACTCACCTGCAGTCCTGTTCTGTTGTCTACCTCACCTACAGTCCTGTTCTGTTGTGTCTAACTCACCTACAGTCCTGTTCTGTTGTGTCTAACTCACCTACAGTCCTGTTCTGGTGTGTCTAACTCACCTACAGTCCTGTTCTGTTGTGTCTAACTCACCTACAGTCCTGTTCTGTTGTCTAACTCACCTACAGTCCTGTTCTGTTGTGTCTACCTCACCTACAGTCCTGTTCTGTTGTGTCTAACTCACCTACAGTCCTGTTCTGTTGTCTAACTCACCTACAGTCCTGTTCTGTTGTGTCTAACTCACCTACAGTCCTGTTCTGTTGTGTCTAACTCACCTACAGTCCTGTTATGTTGTCTAACTCACCTACAGTCCTGTTCTGTTGTCTAACTCACCTACAGTCCTGTTCTGTTGTCTAACTCACCTACAGTCCTGTTCTGTTGTGTCTAACTCACCTACAGTCCTGTTCTGTTGTGTCTAACTCACCTACAGTCCTGTTCTGTTGTCTACCTCACCTACAGTCCTGTTCTGTTGTCTACCTCACCTACAGTCCTGTTCTGTTGTCTACCTCACCTACAGTCCTGTTCTGTTGTCTAACTCACCTACAGTCCAGTCCTGTTGTGTCTAACTCACCTACAGTCCTGTTCTGTTGTCTAACTCACCTACAGTCCTGTTCTGTTGTGTCTACCTCACCTACAGTCCTGTTCTGTTGTGTCTAACTCACCTACAGTCCTGTTCTGTTGTGTCTAACTCACCTGCAGTCCTGTTCTGTTGTCTACCTCACCTACAGTCCTGTTCTGTTGTGTCTAACTCACCTACAGTCCTGTTCTGTTGTGTCTACCTCACCTACAGTCCTGTTCTGTTGTCTAACTCACCTACAGTCCTGTTCTGTTGTCTAACTCACCTACAGTCCTGTTCTGTTGTGTCTAACTCACCTACAGTCCTGTTCTGTTGTGTCTAACTCACCTACAGTCCTGTTCTGTTGTCTAACTCACCTACAGTCCTGTTCTGTTGTGTCTAACTCACCTACAGTCCTGTTCTGTTGTCTAACTCACCTACAGTCCTGTTCTGTTGTCTAACTCACCTACAGTCCTGTTCTGTTGTCTAACTCACCTACAGTCCTGTTCTGTTGTCTAACTCACCTACAGTCCTGTTCTGTTGTGTCTACCTCACCTACAGTCCTGTTCTGTTGTCTAACTCACCTACAGTCCTGTTCTGTTGTCTAACTCACCTACAGTCCTGTTCTGTTGTGTCTAACTCACCTGCAGTCCTGTTCTGTTGTCTACCTCACCTACAGTCCTGTTCTGTTGTGTCTACCTCACCTGCAGTCCTGTTCTGTTGTGTCTAACTCACCTACAGTCCTGTTCTGTTGTGTCTAACTCACCTACAGTCCTGTTCTGTTGTCTACCTCACCTACAGTCCTGTTCTGTTGTCTAACTCACCTACAGTCCTGTTCTGTTGTCTACCTCACCTACAGTCCTGTTCTGTTGTGTCTAACTCACCTACAGTCCTGTTCTGTTGTCTAACTCACCTACAGTCCTGTTCTGTTGTGTCTACCTCACCTACAGTCCTGTTCTGTTGTGTCTACCTCACCTACAGTCCTGTTCTGTTGTGTCTACCTCACCTACAGTCCTGTTCTGTTGTGTCTACCTCACCTACAGTCCTGTTCTGTTGTGTCTACCTCACCTACAGTCCTGTTCTGTTGTGTCTAACTCACCTACAGTCCTGTTCTGTTGTCTAACTCACCTACAGTCCTGTTCTGTTGTGTCTAACTCACCTGCAGTCCTGTTCTGTTGTGTCTACCTCACCTACAGTCCTGTTCTGTTGTGTCTACCTCACCTGCAGTCCTGTTCTGTTGTGTCTAACTCACCTACAGTCCTGTTCTGTTGTGTCTACCTCACCTACAGTCCTGTTCTGTTGTGTCTAACTCACCTACAGTCCTGTTCTGTTGTCTAACTCACCTACAGTCCTGTTCTGTTGTGTCTAACTCACCTACAGTCCTGTTCTGTTGTCTACCTCACCTACAGTCCTGTTCTGTTGTGTCTAACTCACCTACAGTCCTGTTCTGTTGTCTACCTCACCTACAGTCCTGTTCTGTTGTGTCTAACTCACCTACAGTCCTGTTCTGTTGTGTCTAACTCACCTACAGTCCTGTTCTGTTGTGTCTACCTCACCTACAGTCCTGTTCTGTTGTCTAACTCACCTACAGTCCTGTTCTGGTGTGTCTAACTCACCTGCAGTCCTGTTCTGTTGTGTCTACCTCACCTACAGTCCTGTTCTGTTGTGTCTACCTCACCTACAGTCCTGTTCTGTTGTGTCTACCTCACCTACAGTCCTGTTCTGTTGTCTAACTCACCTACAGTCCTGTTCTGTTGTGTCTACCTCACCTACAGTCCTGTTCTGTTGTCTAACTCACCTACAGTCCTGTTCTGTTGTGTCTAACTCACCTACAGTCCTGTTCTGTTGTCTAACTCACCTACAGTCCTGTTCTGTTGTGTCTAACTCACCTACAGTCCTGTTCTGTTGTCTAACTCACCTACAGTCCTGTTCTGTTGTCTAACTCTCCTACAGTCCTGTTCTGTTGTCTAACTCACCTACAGTCCTGTTCTGTTGTGTCTACCTCACCTACAGTCATGTTCTGTTGTGTCTAACTCACCTACAGTCCTGTTCTGTTGTCTAACTCACCTACAGTCCTGTTCTGTTGTGTCTAACTCACCTACAGTCCTGTTCTGTTGTGTCTAACTCACCTACAGTCCTGTTATGTTGTGTCTAACTCACCTACAGTCCTGTTCTGTTGTGTCTAACTCACCTACAGTCCTGTTCTGTTGTCTAACTCACCTACAGTCCTGTTCTGTTGTGTCTACCTCACCTACAGTCCTGTTCTGTTGTCTAACTCACCTGCAGTCCTGTTCTGGTGTGTCTAACTCACCTGCAGTCCTGTTCTGTTGTCTAACTCACCTGCAGTCCTGTTCTGTTGTGTCTAACTCACCTACAGTCCTGTTCTGGTGTGTCTAACTCACCTACAGTCCTGTTCTGTTGTCTAACTCACCTACAGTCCTGTTCTGTTGTGTCTAACTCACCTACAGTCCTGTTCTGTTGTGTCTAACTCACCTACAGTCCTGTTCTGTTGTGTCTAACTCACCTACAGTCCTGTTCTGTTGTGTTTAACTCACCTACAGTCCTGTTCTGTTGTGTCTAACTCACCTACAGTCCTGTTCTGTTGTGTCTAACTCACCTACAGTCCTGTTCTGTTGTGTCTAACTCACCTACAGTCCTGTTCTGTTGTGTCTAACTCACCTGCAGTCCTGTTCTGTTGTCTACCTCACCTACAGTCCTGTTCTGTTGTCTACCTCACCTACAGTCCTGTTCTGTTGTCTAACTCACCTACAGTCCTGTTCTGTTGTGTCTAACTCACCTACAGTCCTGTTCTGTTGTCTAACTCACCTACAGTCCTGTTCTGTTGTGTCTAACTCACCTACAGTCCTGTTCTGTTGTGTCTACCTCACCTACAGTCCTGTTCTGTTGTGTCTAACTCACCTACAGTCCTGTTCTGTTGTGTCTAACTCACCTGCAGTCCTGTTCTGTTGTCTACCTCACCTACAGTCCTGTTCTGTTGTGTCTAACTCACCTACAGTCCTGTTCTGTTGTGTCTAACTCACCTACAGTCCTGTTCTGGTGTGTCTAACTCACCTACAGTCCTGTTCTGTTGTGTCTAACTCACCTACAGTCCTGTTCTGTTGTCTAACTCACCTACAGTCCTGTTCTGTTGTGTCTAACTCACCTACAGTCCTGTTCTGTTGTGTCTAACTCACCTACAGTCCTGTTCTGTTGTCTAACTCACCTACAGTCCTGTTCTGTTGTGTCTAACTCACCTACAGTCCTGTTCTGTTGTGTCTAACTCACCTACAGTCCTGTTATGTTGTCTAACTCACCTACAGTCCTGTTCTGTTGTCTAACTCACCTACAGTCCTGTTCTGTTGTCTAACTCACCTACAGTCCTGTTCTGTTGTGTCTAACTCACCTACAGTCCTGTTCTGTTGTGTCTAACTCACCTACAGTCCTGTTCTGTTGTCTACCTCACCTACAGTCCTGTTCTGTTGTCTACCTCACCTACAGTCCTGTTCTGTTGTCTACCTCACCTACAGTCCTGTTCTGTTGTCTAACTCACCTACAGTCCAGTCCTGTTGTGTCTAACTCACCTACAGTCCTGTTCTGTTGTCTAACTCACCTACAGTCCTGTTCTGTTGTGTCTACCTCACCTACAGTCCTGTTCTGTTGTGTCTAACTCACCTACAGTCCTGTTCTGTTGTGTCTAACTCACCTGCAGTCCTGTTCTGTTGTCTACCTCACCTACAGTCCTGTTCTGTTGTGTCTAACTCACCTACAGTCCTGTTCTGTTGTGTCTACCTCACCTACAGTCCTGTTCTGTTGTCTAACTCACCTACAGTCCTGTTCTGTTGTCTAACTCACCTACAGTCCTGTTCTGTTGTGTCTAACTCACCTACAGTCCTGTTCTGTTGTGTCTAACTCACCTACAGTCCTGTTCTGTTGTCTAACTCACCTACAGTCCTGTTCTGTTGTGTCTAACTCACCTACAGTCCTGTTCTGTTGTCTAACTCACCTACAGTCCTGTTCTGTTGTCTAACTCACCTACAGTCCTGTTCTGTTGTGTCTAACTCACCTACAGTCCTGTTCTGTTGTCTAACTCACCTACAGTCCTGTTCTGTTGTCTAACTCACCTACAGTCCTGTTCTGTTGTCTAACTCACCTACAGTCCTGTTCTGTTGTGTCTAACTCACCTGCAGTCCTGTTCTGTTGTCTACCTCACCTACAGTCCTGTTCTGTTGTGTCTACCTCACTTGCAGTCCTGTTCTGTTGTGTCTAACTCACCTACAGTCCTGTTCTGTTGTGTCTAACTCACCTACAGTCCTGTTCTGTTGTCTACCTCACCTACAGTCCTGTTCTGTTGTCTAACTCACCTACAGTCCTGTTCTGTTGTCTACCTCACCTACAGTCCTGTTCTGTTGTCTCTAACTCACCTACAGTCCTGTTCTGTTGTCTAACTCACCTACAGTCCTGTTCTGTTGTGTCTACCTCACCTACAGTCCTGTTCTGTTGTGTCTACCTCACCTACAGTCCTGTTCTGTTGTGTCTACCTCACCTACAGTCCTGTTCTGTTGTGTCTACCTCACCTACAGTCCTGTTCTGTTGTGTCTACCTCACCTACAGTCCTGTTCTGTTGTGTCTAACTCACCTACAGTCCTGTTCTGTTGTCTAACTCACCTACAGTCCTGTTCTGTTGTGTCTAACTCACCTGCAGTCCTGTTCTGTTGTGTCTACCTCACCTACAGTCCTGTTCTGTTGTGTCTACCTCACCTGCAGTCCTGTTCTGTTGTGTCTAACTCACCTACAGTCCTGTTCTGTTGTGTCTACCTCACCTACAGTCCTGTTCTGTTGTGTCTACCTCACCTGCAGTCCTGTTCTGTTGTGTCTAACTCACCTACAGTCCTGTTCTGTTGTGTCTACCTCACCTACAGTCCTGTTCTGTTGTGTCTAACTCACCTACAGTCCTGTTCTGTTGTCTAACTCACCTACAGTCCTGTTCTGTTGTGTCTAACTCACCTACAGTCCTGTTCTGTTGTCTACCTCACCTACAGTCCTGTTCTGTTGTGTCTAACTCACCTACAGTCCTGTTCTGTTGTCTACCTCACCTACAGTCCTGTTCTGTTGTGTCTAACTCACCTACAGTCCTGTTCTGTTGTGTCTAACTCACCTACAGTCCTGTTCTGTTGTGTCTACCTCACCTACAGTCCTGTTCTGTTGTCTAACTCACCTACAGTCCTGTTCTGGTGTGTCTAACTCACCTGCAGTCCTGTTCTGTTGTGTCTACCTCACCTACAGTCCTGTTCTGTTGTGTCTACCTCACCTACAGTCCTGTTCTGTTGTCTAACTCACCTACAGTCCTGTTCTGTTGTGTCTACCTCACCTACAGTCCTGTTCTGTTGTCTAACTCACCTACAGTCCTGTTCTGTTGTGTCTAACTCACCTACAGTCCTGTTCTGTTGTCTAACTCACCTACAGTCCTGTTCTGTTGTCTAACTCACCTACAGTCCTGTTCTGTTGTCTAACTCTCCTACAGTCCTGTTCTGTTGTCTAACTCACCTACAGTCCTGTTCTGTTGTGTCTACCTCACCTACAGTCCTGTTCTGTTGTGTCTAACTCACCTACAGTCCTGTTCTGTTGTCTAACTCACCTACAGTCCTGTTCTGTTGTGTCTAACTCACCTACAGTCCTGTTCTGTTGTGTCTAACTCACCTACAGTCCTGTTATGTTGTGTCTAACTCACCTACAGTCCTGTTCTGTTGTGTCTAACTCACCTACAGTCCTGTTCTGTTGTCTAACTCACCTACAGTCCTGTTCTGTTGTGTCTACCTCACCTACAGTCCTGTTCTGTTGTCTAACTCACCTGCAGTCCTGTTCTGGTGTGTCTAACTCACCTGCAGTCCTGTTCTGTTGTCTAACTCACCTGCAGTCCTGTTCTGTTGTCTAACTCACCTACAGTCCTGTTCTGTTGTCTAACTCACCTGCAGTCCTGTTCTGTTGTGTCTAACTCACCTGCAGTCCTGTTCTGTTGTCTAACTCACCTGCAGTCCTGTTCTGTTGTCTAACTCACCTACAGTCCTGTTCTGTTGTCTACCTCACCTACAGTCCTGTTCTGTTGTCTAACTCACCTACAGTCCTGTTCTGTTGTGTCTAACTCACCTACAGTCCTGTTCTGTTGTGTCTAACTCACCTACAGTCCTGTTCTGTTGTGTCTAACTCACCTACAGTCCTGTTCTGGTGTGTCTAACTCACCTACAGTCCTGTTCTGGTGTGTCTAACTCACCTACAGTCCTGTTCTGTTGTGTCTACCTCACCTACAGTCCTGTTCTGTTGTCTAACTCACCTACAGTCCTGTTCTGTTGTCTAACTCACCTACAGTCCTGTTCTGTTGTGTCTACCTCACCTACAGTCCTGTTCTGTTGTCTACCTCACCTACAGTCCTGTTCTGTTGTCTAACTCACCTACAGTCCTGTTCTGTTGTGTCTAACTCACCTACAGTCCTGTTCTGTTGTGTCTAACTCACCTACAGTCCTGTTCTGTTGTCTAACTCACCTACAGTCCTGTTCTGTTGTGTCTAACTCACCTACAGTCCTGTTCTGTTGTGTCTAACTCACCTACAGTCCTGTTATGTTGTGTCTAACTCACCTACAGTCCTGTTCTGTTGTGTCTAACTCACCTACAGTCCTGTTCTGTTGTCTAACTCACCTACAGTCCTGTTCTGTTGTGTCTACCTCACCTACAGTCCTGTTCTGTTGTCTAACTCACCTGCAGTCCTGTTCTGGTGTGTCTAACTCACCTGCAGTCCTGTTCTGTTGTCTAACTCACCTGCAGTCCTGTTCTGTTGTCTAACTCACCTACAGTCCTGTTCTGTTGTCTAACTCACCTGCAGTCCTGTTCTGTTGTGTCTAACTCACCTGCAGTCCTGTTCTGTTGTCTAACTCACCTGCAGTCCTGTTCTGTTGTCTAACTCACCTACAGTCCTGTTCTGTTGTCTACCTCACCTACAGTCCTGTTCTGTTGTCTAACTCACCTACAGTCCTGTTCTGTTGTGTCTAACTCACCTACAGTCCTGTTCTGTTGTGTCTAACTCACCTACAGTCCTGTTCTGTTGTGTCTAACTCACCTACAGTCCTGTTCTGGTGTGTCTAACTCACCTACAGTCCTGTTCTGGTGTGTCTAACTCACCTACAGTCCTGTTCTGTTGTGTCTACCTCACCTACAGTCCTGTTCTGTTGTCTAACTCACCTACAGTCCTGTTCTGTTGTCTAACTCACCTACAGTCCTGTTCTGTTGTGTCTACCTCACCTACAGTCCTGTTCTGTTGTCTACCTCACCTACAGTCCTGTTCTGTTGTCTAACTCACCTACAGTCCTGTTCTGTTGTGTCTAACTCACCTACAGTCCTGTTCTGTTGTCTAACTCACCTACAGTCCTGTTCTGTTGTGTCTAACTCACCTACAGTCCTGTTCTGTTGTGTCTAACTCACCTACAGTCCTGTTCTGTTGTGTCTAACTCACCTACAGTCCTGTTCTGTTGTGTCTACCTGACCTACAGTCCTGTTCTGTTGTGTCTAACTCACCTACAGTCCTGTTCTGTTGTGTCTAACTCACCTACAGTCCTGTTCTGTTGTCTAACTCACCTACAGTCCTGTTCTGTTGTGTCTAACTCACCTACAGTCCTGTTCTGTTGTGTCTAACTCACCTACAGTCCTGTTCTGTTGTCTAACTCACCTACAGTCCTGTTCTGTTGTGTCTAACTCACCTACAGTCCTGTTCTGTTGTGTCTAACTCACCTACAGTCCTGTTCTGTTGTCTAACTCACCTACAGTCCTGTTCTGTTGTGTCTAACTCACCTACAGTCCTGTTCTGTTGTGTCTAACTCACCTACAGTCCTGTTCTGTTGTCTAACTCACCTGCAGTCCTGTTCTGTTGTGTCTACCTCACCTACAGTCCTGTTCTGTTGTGTCTAACTCACCTACAGTCCTGTTCTGTTGTGTCTAACTCACCTACAGTCCTGTTCTGTTGTCTAACTCACCTACAGTCCTGTTCTGTTGTCTAACTCACCTACAGTCCTGTTCTGTTGTGTCTAACTCACCTGCAGTCCTGTTCTGTTGTCTAACTCACCTGCAGTCCTGTTCTGTTGTCTAACTCACCTACAGTCCTGTTCTGTTGTGTCTAACTCACCTACAGTCCTGTTCTGTTGTGTCTAACTCACCTACAGTCCTGTTCTGTTGTGTCTACCTCACCTACAGTCCTGTTCTGTTGTGTCTAACTCACCTACAGTCCTGTTCTGTTGTGTCTAACTCACCTACAGTCCTGTTCTGTTGTGTCTAACTCACCTACAGTCCTGTTCTGTTGTCTACCTCACCTACAGTCCTGTTATGTTGTGTCTAACTCACCTACAGTCCTGTTCTGTTGTGTCTAACTCACCTACAGTCCTGTTCTGTTGTCTACCTCACCTACAGTCCTGTTATGTTGTGTCTAACTCACCTACAGTCCTGTTCTGTTGTCTAACTCACCTGCAGTCCTGTTCTGTTGTGTCTAACTCACCTACAGTCCTGTTCTGTTGTCTAACTCACCTACAGTCCTGTTCTGTTGTGTCTAACTCACCTACAGTCCTGTTCTGTTGTGTCTAACTCACCTGCAGTCCTGTTCTGTTGTCTAACTCACCTACAGTCCTGTTCTGTTGTGTCTAACTCTCCTACAGTCCTGTTCTGTTGTGTCTAACTCTCCTACAGTCCTGTTCTGTTGTCTAACTCACCTACAGTCCTGTTCTGTTGTGTCTAACTCACCTACAGTCCTGTTCTGTTGTGTCTAACTCACCTACAGTCCTGTTCTGTTGTCTAACTCACCTACAGTCCTGTTCTGTTGTCTAACTCACCTACAGTCCTGTTCTGTTGTGTCTAACTCACCTACAGTCCTGTTATGGTGTGTCTACCTCACCTACAGTCCTGTTCTGTTGTCTAACTCACCTACAGTCCTGTTCTGTTGTGTCTAACTCACCTACAGTCCTGTTCTGTTGTGTCTAACTCACCTACAGTCCTGTTCTGTTGTGTCTAACTCACCTACAGTCCTGTTCTGTTGTATATACGTCGAGGGGTTTGAATACTTTCTGAAGGTTCTGTCACTCTACAATTTACAATATCATTTAAAAAGAAAGTACCTATTTCAAACGTATTTCCCATAAACGCAGGTATTTTATCAACATTTTGAGTTCTACCATAATATTTGTTGTAATATTTATTCTGTCTTTTCTAGTGGATGATATTGAAACAATTGTAACCAGCTCTTTATTGTGGCAGGGTAGCCTAGTGGTTAGAGTGTAGAGGCGGCAGGGTAGCCTAGTGGTTAGAGTGTGGAGGCGGCAGGGTAGCCTAGTGGTTAGAGTGTGGAGGCGGCAGGGTAGCCTAGTGGTTAGAGTGTGGAGGCGGCAGGGTAGCCTAGTGGTTAGAGTGTGGAGGCGGCAGGGTAGCCTAGTGGTTAGAGTGGAGAGGGGGCAGGGTAGCCTAGTGGTTAGAGTGGAGGGGCGGCAGGGTAGCCTAGTGGTTAGAGTGGAGAGGCGGCAGGGTAGCCTAGTGGTTAGAGTGGAGGGGCGGCAGGGTAGCCTAGTGGTTAGAGTGTGGAGGCGGCAGGGTAGCCTAGTGGTTAGAGTGTGGAGGCGGCAGGGTAGCCTAGTGGTTAGAGTGTAGAGGTGGCAGGTAGCCTAGTGGTTAGAGTGTGGAGGCGGCAGGGTAGCCTAGTGGTTAGAGTGTGGAGGCGGCAGGGTAGCCTAGTGGTTAGAGTGGAGAGGCGGCAGGGTAGCCTAGTGGTTAGAGTGGAGAGGGGGCAGGGTAGCCTAGTGGTTAAAGTGTAGAGGCGGCAGGGTAGCCTAGTGGTTAGAGTGTAGAGGCGGCAGGGTAGCCTAGTGGTTAGAGTGTAGAGGGGGCAGGGTAGCCTAGTGGTTAGAGTGTAGAGGCGGCAGGGTAGCCTAGTGGTTAGAGTGTAGAGGCGGCAGGGTAGCCTAGTGGTTAGAGTGTAGAGGCGGCAGGGTAGCCTAGTGGTTAGAGTGTAGAGGCGGCAGGGAAGCCTAGTGGTTAGAGTGTAGAGGCGGCAGGGTAGCCGAGTGGTTAGAGTGTAGAGTCGGCAGGGTAGCCTAGTGGTTAGAGTGTAGAGGCGGCAGGGAAGCCTAGTGGTTAGAGTGTGGAGGCGGCAGGGTAGCCTATTGGTTAGAGTGTAGAGGCGGCAGGGTAGCCTATTGGTTAGAGTGTAGAGGCGGCAGGGAAGCCTAGTGGTTAGAGTGTGGAGGCGGCAGGGTAGCCTATTGGTTAGAGTGTAGAGGCGGCAGGGAAGCCTAGTGGTTAGAGTGGAGAGGCGGCAGGGTAGCATAGTGGTTAGAGTGGAGAGGCGGCAGGGTAGCCTATTGGTTAGAGTGTAGAGGCGGCAGGGAAGCCTAGTGGTTAGAGTGTAGAGGCGGCAGGGTAGCCTAGTGGTTAGAGTGGAGAGGCGGCAGGGTAGCCTAGTGGTTAGAGTGGAGAGGCGGCAGGGTAGCATAGTGGTTAGAGCGTTGGACTAGTAACCGAAAGGTTGCAAGTTCGAATCCCTGAGCTGACAAGGTACAAATCTATCATTCTGCCCCTGAACAGGCAGTTAACCCACTGTTCCCTAGGCCGTCATTGAAAATAAGAATTTGTTCTTAACTGACTTGCCTAGTTAAATAAAGATAAAATAAATAAAATTGCATGTTTGAGAAAGAGAGATACTTTGAACAAGGAATCGGCGTTTCTTAGTAATCTACTGGAGAATCGTTTTGGTTTGAAGTGGGACTTTTGTATAGGGTGAAGCTTTAAGTGAGAGGTTTAATGATTTTAAATATTTAATCATCTCAGGACTCATCCCGATTTACATAATATCAAAATACCAACCCCCCAAAAAAAATCAAACATCCCATTGTTCAGCTCAAATCATTTATTTGTTTTTGTCCGTTGGATCAATGTATACGTCCTCAGAACACTACCCTCCCTTTCCTGTGTGGGATAGTATCGACCATAATCTGTGTTCTGGTTGGTCGAGGACAGAGATTAATGACCAGTAGAATGCTTGCTTTAATCCCATGTGGCCTAACCAAGAGGTATCTGTAAATCTTGCAATATTCCCGAATTGCTTAAGTTAACCAGCTGCATGAACAAAGAGCGAAGAAAGAAAAAATAACCATACTGGCCTTGTACCCTATATAGTGCACCAGGTTCTGGTCAAAAGTAGTACACTATTTAGGGAATAGGGTGCTATTTGGGATTGAGACACGGATAATATATATTGCTGTATGTATATGAATACATTAACATAAGGGAGTGAAGCTGACTTCAGAGCCAGAGGAAATGGGAATGTCATTCCCCCCCCCCCCCCCCCCCCCCTGCAAATATCAGAGGAGAAAGAACCCTGTGAGGTTACAAAACATTAGGAACACCTTTCTGATATTGCGTTGCCCTCCAGGACAGACTCAATTCGTCAGGGGACTTCTATAAGGTGTCAAACGTTCCACTGGGGTAGTGGCCCATCGTTGACTCGAATGCTTCTCGCAGTTGTGTCCCATTGGATGGATGTACTTTAGGTTGTGTCCCATTGGCTGGATGTACTTTAGGTTGTGTCCCATTGGCTGGATGTACTTTAGGTTGTGTCCCATTGGCTGGATGTACTTTAGGTTGTGTCCCATTGGCTGGATGTACTTTAGGTTGTGTCCCATTGGCTGGATGTACTTTAGGTTGTGTCCCATTGGCTGGATGTACTTTAGGTTGTGTCCCATTGGATGGATGTACTTTAGGTTGTGTCCCATTGGCTGGATGTACTTTAGGTTGTGTCCCATTGGCTGGATGTACTTTAGGTTGTGTCCCATTGGCTGGATGTACTTTAGGTTGTGTCCCATTGGCTGGATGTACTTCAGGTTGTGTCCCATTGGCTGGATGTACTTTAGGTTGTGTCCCATTGGCTGGATGTACTTTAGGTTGTGTCCCATTGGCTGAATGTACTTTAGGTTGTGTCCCATTGGCTGGATGTACTTCAGGTTGTGGACCATTCTTGATACAAACGGGAAACAGTTGATTGTGTAAACCCTAGGAGAGGTGCAGTTCTCGACACACTCAAACCGGTGTGCCTGGCACCTACCATAGACGGGGTGCAAAGACTCCCTTAGCAACTCCCTTAGCAACACCAAAAAAAAAACTTGTCTTCTAATTGAAACCAATAGAAGCCGAAAGCTTCAGGGAACTATACTGTCAAGATCTCACATTCTCTATTTTATTTGTGTTGTACACTGGTGAGCTGTTCTGAAAGCCCAACAGTGCTGCAATGTGACGATGTCACTGGGACATGTACAGAAGACCAGTTCATTGACCGTCAGTGGTTGTGGAGGTGAGATGTAGAGACTGGGGAGGTGTTGACTGTTTTAAAGGGTCAGTGCAGACAAACACTTGTTTTTTTTCCCCCCCTGTTTAAAAATATACATATATTTCCACCCGGAGGTTGAAAACAACACTTTGAAATTGTGGAAATTATTGTCAGGGCCTTTTTAGTGTAAGAGCTTTTTTGGTGGGGTGGGAAAAGGTTGTAATTTCAGCCTGGGCAGGTGGGATGGAGTTTTTGGACCAGAGCATGACATCACAATCGGATTATTCTGACCAATGAATGACCAGTCATCTTTAATTTGCATATGACGGGTGGTAGTTACTAGAACAGTTGTATTCAAACATTTTTTAATTCTAATGACCCCCCCCCCCCCCCCCCCCCCATTTCACTTCAACAAATAACTTATGTTTTCATCTCGTCAAAATGAAGAGTCTGCTTTTAGAGTCTACACAATGCTATCCGCCAATCAGGGCCGTGTATGTAAATATATTTACATTTGTGTCAACACTCTCACCCAATCAGACCTGAGCATTTAATGGCAAAAGGTGGCTCAGGGGAAATCTATTATTACAAGTATATATTTATTTGTTATTTTTCATGAAATAAATGCACACAGTGATTTTATTAGACATACCAGTGATTATGTAAAGTGGTAGACAGTAGGGGGACATAAAACTATTCTTACTTTTACATTTCTAATGTGTTTCTATATGTCTCTGTATCTGTAGGAGAGCAGTGGGCCAGACTCCCAGGGAATGAACGAGAAGGAGACCAGGGCAGTTACAGCACCAGCTACAAAGGTTACGACCCCTGAACCTGATGTAGAGGCCATCACCAAGACAGTCACCAGCAACCTCTCCATGCAGGAGTACTTTGCCCAGCGGATGGCTCAGCTGAAAAGGGGTCGTGGCGAGGCTCCCACTGCAACCTCATCACCAGAGACCAGTGATACGCAGCAAGTCCCGGCTGATTTTGTCCCTGACCACACAGAGGAACTCACGTCAAAGAAGAAGAAGAAGAAGAAGAGGAGAAAGAGAGAGAGGGAAGAGGATGACGTGGTGGTGGTGAAGGAAGAGTGTGTCGTAGATCCCGTGTCGGAGGGGCGCGAGAAGAAGAGAAAGGGGGAGAGGGAAGAGGATGACGTGGTGGTGATGAAGGAAGAGTGTGTCGTAGCTCCCGTGTCAGAGGGGCGCGAGAAGAAGAGAAAGGGGGAGAGGGAAGAGGATGACGTGGTGGTGGTGAAGCAAGAGTGTGTCGTAGCTCCCGTGTCGGAGGGGCGCGAGAAGAAGAGAAAGGGGGAGAGGGAAGAGGATGACGTGGTGGTGGTGAAGGAAGAGTGTGTCGTAGCTCCCGTGTCGGAGGGGCGCGAGAAGAAGAGAAAGGGGGAGAGGGAAGAGGATGACGTGGTGGTGGTGGTGAAGGAAGAGTGTGTCGTAGCTCCCGTGTCGGAGGGGCGCGAGAAGAAGAGACAGAGAAAGCGGGCGGAGAAAGAGGTGTTGGCTGAAGACTGCAGCGCCACCACTGGCGTGGAGCAGAACTACCAGGACCGCCAAATAGTAGACTTAACAACGGAGTGTGAGGTTGTAAATAAGAAATGGGGGGAGGAGGTGGTTGTCGTGGAGGATGAGGTGATCGCGGTAAAAGAGAAGAAATCTAAAAAGGACAAGAAGAAGAAGAAGAAGAGAACAGATCTACATTCTTTGTAGAACTATTAGAACCGTCTTCTCTTGAACGGTCGTCTCAAATGGCACCCTAATCCCTTTGTAGTGCACTACTCCCATATGGCTCTGATACAAAGTAGTGCACTATATATTATTATAGAGAGAGAATAGGGTGCCGTTTGGGATGCACAATAGTCCTCGGGTTTCTGTGTTACAGTACAGTAGGCCTCTGTTCATACATGAAAGAACTGGGTCTATGCACAGAGTGATTCTCATCGGGTAGTTTTGGACTGAATATCTGCTGTAAAGAATCTAGGTGGTCCTACGTTTCTGGAGCCATTCAGGATGAGTTTGGTGCTTTCCCAGAGATACACTTTTAGAATGATCATTGTGACTCTATGTTCTCTGGATGCCCCCTGTAGTCTCCCTGTAGTCTCTGCCTTCTGTAGTCTCCCTAAAGTCTCCCTGTAGTCTCTGCCCCCTGTAGTCTCCCTGTAGTCTCCCTGTGGTCTCCCTGTGGTCTCTGCTCCCTGTAGTCTCCCTGTAGTCTCTGCTCCCTGTAGTCTCCCCGTAGTCTCTGCTCCCTGTAGTCTCCCCGTAGTCTCCCCGTAGTCTCCCTGTAGTCTCCCTGTAGTCTCCCCGTAGTCTCTGCTCCCCGTAGTCTCCCTGTAGTCTCCCTAAAGTCTCCCTGTAGTCTCTGCCCCCTGTAGTCTCCCTGTAGTCTCCCTGTGGTCTCTGCTCCCTGTAGTCTCTGCTCCCTGTAGTCTCCCCGTAGTCTCTGCTCCCTGTAGTCTCCCCGTAGTCTCCCTGTAGTCTCCCTGTAGTCTCCCCATAGTCTCTGCTCCCTGTAGTCTCCCTGTAGTCTCCCTAAAGTCTCCCTGTAGTCTCTGCCCCCTGTAGTCTCCCAGTAGTCTCCCTGTAGTCTCTGCTCCCTGTAGTCTCCCTAAAGTCTCCCTGTAGTCTGTGTATGATGATCTTTGATGAATTGGTATTAGACAGCCATTCTAAAACAGGATCGGGGGCGAATTCTAAAACAGGACAGGGGGCCATTCTAAAACGGGACAGGGGGCCATTCTAAAACGGGACAGGGGGCCATTCTAAAACGGGACAGGGGGCCATTCTAAAACAGGACAGGGGGCCATTCTAAAACAGGACAGGGGGCCATTCTAAAACGGGACAGGGGGCCATTCTAAAACAGGACAGGGGGCCATTCTAAAACAGGACAGGGGGCCATTCTAAAACAGGACAGGGGGTCTTGTAGAAATGAATTGATGTGTGTTTGATTTCATAATAACGTGTTCTCTTTTTAATCAGATGAAATCAAGCTGTCAATGTTCCCGATCAATAAATCAAACTCAAATGAAAACTGTTTTTTTTTTATTTATTTTTTATCTGTTGAAGAATTTCTAGATTGGCTTTTTGCCAATCAATCTGACATGAAATACATCCAGAACCTAGGACATTAACGT
The DNA here is from genome assembly GCF_013265735.2 of Oncorhynchus mykiss. NCBI lineage: Eukaryota > Metazoa > Chordata > Actinopteri > Salmoniformes > Salmonidae > Oncorhynchus > Oncorhynchus mykiss. Next base: position 42,937,466 of record NC_048568.1, on the reverse strand, counting down.
ATGTATGTAGTGTTTCTACTGATTTCTCTGAAACTCCAATCACCTTATCAATCCATGAACTGCCTCGTCTCGTGTTTATATTGATCCGCTACAGTTGTCTTTCAGTTGGCTACTAAAATAAATAGTTTAAACACGTGTCAGGGTGTAACTTGTTGAACAGGACATGACTTGTCTATATGTACACTACCGTGACAAAAGTTTGGGGATCACTTAGAAATGTCCTTGTTTTCCATGAAAACATACATGAAATGAGTTGCAAAATGAACAGGAAATATAGTGAAGACGTTGACATGGTTATAAATAATGATTTTTAATTGAAATAATAATTGTGTCCTTCAAACGTTTGCTTTCATCAAATTACAGCCTTGCAGACCTTTGGTGTTCTAGTTGTCAATTTGTTGAGGTAATCTGAAGAGATTTCACCCCATGCATCCTGAAGCCCCTCCCACAAGTTGGACTGGCTTGATGGGCAAGCTGCTCCCACAACAGATCAATAGGGTTGAGATCCGGTGACTGTGCTGGCCACTCCATTATAGACAGAATACCAGCTGACTGCTTCTTCCCTAAATAGTTCTTGCATAGTTTGGAGCTGTGCTTTGGGTCATTGTCCTGTTGTAGGAAGAAATTGGCTCCAATTAAGCGCCGTCCACAGGGCATGTCATGGCGTTGAAAAATGGAGTGATAGCCTTCCTTCTTCAAGATCCCTTTGACCCTGAACAAATCTCCCACTTTACCACCACCAAAGCACCCCCAGACCATCACCCCCAGACCATCACATTGCCTCCACCATGTTGGTGGTGTCAAGAACTCATCCAGCATCTTTTCATTTTTTCTGTGTCACGAATGTTCTTCTTTGTGATCTGAACACCTCAAACTTAGATTTGTCTGTCCATAACACTTTTTTTCCCAATCTTCCTCTGTCCAGTGTCTGTGTTCTTTTGCCCATCTTAATATTTTCATTTTATTGGCCAGTCTGAGATATGGCTTTTTCTTTGCAACTCTGCCTATAAGGCCATCGTCCCGGAGTCGCCTCTTCACTGTTGACATTGAGACTGGTGTTTTGCGGGTACTATTTAATGAAGCTGCTAGTTGAGGACTTGTGAGGCGTCTGTATCTCAAAATAGACACTCTAATGTCCTTGTCCTCTTGCTCAGTTGTGCACCGGGGCCTCCCACTCTTTCTATTCTGGTTAGGGCCAGTTTGCGCTGTTCTGTGAAGGGAGTAGTACACAGCGTTGTACCAGATCTTCAGTTTATTTGAAATTTCTCGCATGGAATAGCCTTCATTTCTCAGAACAAGAATAGACTGACGAGTTTCAGAAGAAAGTTATTTATTTCTGGCCATTTTAAGCCTGTAATCGAACCCACAAATGCTGATGCTCCAGATACTCAACTAGTCTAAAGAAGGCCAGTTTTATTGCTTCTTTAATGAGCACAACAGTTTTCAGCTGTGCTAACATAATTGCACAAGGGTTTTCTAATGATCAATTAACCTTTTTAAAATAATAAACTTGGATTAGCTAACACAACGTGCCATTGGAACATAGGAGTGATGGTTGCTGATAATGGACCTCTGTTCATCTATGTAGATATTCCATTAAAAATCAGCCGTTTCACTGCGGTCTGTGTTTGTCTAGTCGTTGAAACAACAGGCGTCATCAATAGCTACCCGTAACGATCTACCCGTAACGATCTACCCGTAACAATCTACCCTTAATCATCTACCCTTAATCATCTACCGTAACGATCTACCCGTAACTATCTACCCTTAATCATCTACCGTAACGATCTACCCGTAACGATCTACCCGTGACAATCTACCGTAACGATCTACCTGTAATCATCTACCCGTAACGATCTACCCGTAACGATCTACCCGTAATCATCTACTCGTAACGATCTACCCGTAACGATCTACCCGTAACGATCTACCCGTAATCATCTAGCCGTAATCATCTACCCGTAACGATCTACCCGTAACCATCTACCCGTAACCATCTACCAGTAACCATCTACCCGTAATCATCTACTCGTAACCATCTACCCGTAACCATCTACCGTAACACCGTACCGAAACCATCTACCCGTAATCATCTACCGTAACACCGTACCGAAACCATCTAGCCGTAACCATCTACCGTAACTCCATACCGAAACCATCTACCCGTAACCATCTACCCGTAATCATCTACCGTAACACCGTACCGAAACCATCTACCTGTAATCATCTACCCGTAACCATCTACCCGTACCCATCTACCGTAACACCGTACCGAAACCATCTAGCCGTTAGGGTGGTAAAAGTTGATGTGCAGTTTGATTTTAAACAATAAGCAGTCATCAACTTGACAGCCACACTGGCACCTTAAATATACAATCTGTGGTTGTTACATCCATTTTGGGACTTTTCAACGAATGATGTACTGTATACCCATTGATTCTTGAAGAATATAATTTATAAATGCCTCATGAGCTTTTTTTGAGAGGTGTGTGTGTGTATAACATTTCTCCAGCTGTTTATTAAATCAGTTGAATGGGTGACCACCATTGTCCCAGATTGTGCGAAAACAGTCCTGCATGTTGGCCCTTTGCCTCACATCCTACAACCAAACAATAAATGTCCTGCATTTTATCAACAAATTCAAACACCACTATTTTTTTTTGTGGGGGAGGTTTTGTCCCGTATTTAAGTTAGACTTTCCAACTCGTCACATTGTGCTCTTGAAAATATATACACTCACCAGATGGTTTATCAGTGGTGGAAAAAGTACCCAATTGTCATACTTGAGTAAAAGTAAAGATAGAAAATGAATCAAGTAAAAGTGAAAGTCACCCAGCCAAATACCTCTTGAATAAAAGTCTACAAGTATTTGGTTTTAAATATACTTCAAGTTCCTTATATTAAGCAAACCAGACGGCACAATTTAATCTTTTTTAATTTTTTATTTAATGATAGCCACTAACTCTCTGACATGATTTATAAACAGAGCATTTGTGTTTCGTGAGTCCGCCAGATCAGAGGCAGTAGGGAGGACCAGGGATGTTCTCTGTTTAGTGAGTCCACCAGATCAGAGGCAGTAGGGAGGACCAGGGATGTTCTCTGTTTAGTGAGTTCTCCAGATCAGAGGCAGTAGGGATGACCAGGGATGTTCTCTGTTTAGTGAGTCCGCCAGATCAGAGGCAGTAGGGAGGACCAGGGATGTTCTCTGTTTAGTGAGTCCACCAGATCAGAGGCAGTAGGGAGGACCAGGGATGTTCTCTGTTTAGTGAGTCCTCCATATCAGAGGCAGTAGGGATGACCAGGGATGTTCTCTGTTTAGTGAGTCTGCCAGATCAGAGGCAGTAGGGATGACCAGGGATGTTCTCTGTTTAGTGAGTCCTCCAGATCAGAGGCAGTAGGGATGATCAGGGATGTTCTCTGTTCAGTGTGTCCTCCAGATCAGAGGTAGTAGGGAGGACCAGGGATGTTCTCTGTTTAGTGAGTCCTCCAGATCAGAGGCAGTAGGGATGACCAGGGATGTTCTCTGTTTAGTGAGTCCTCCAGATCAGAGGCAGTAGTTATGACCAGGGATGTTCTCTGTTTAGTGAGTCCTCCAGATCAGAGGCAGTAGGGATGACCAGGGATGTTCTCTGTTTAGTGAGTCCACCAGATCAGAGGCAGTATGACCAGGGATGTTCTCTGTTTAGTGAGTCCTCCATATCAGAGGCAGTAGGGATGACCAGGGATGTTCTCTGTTTAGTGAGTCCTCCAGATCAGAGGCAGTAAAGATGTTCTCTGTTTAGTGAGTCCACCAGATCAGAGGCAGTAGGGATGACCAGGGATGTTCTCTGTTTAGTGAGTCCTCCAGATCAGAGGTAGTAGGGAGGACCAGGGATGTTCTCTGTTTAGTGAGTTCTCCAGATCAGAGGCAGTAGGGATGACCAGGGATGTTCTCTGTTTAGTGAGTCCTCCAGATCAGAGGCAGTAAAGATGTTCTCTGTTTAGTGAGTCCACCAGATCAGAGGCAGTAGGGATGACCAGGGATGTTCTCTGTTTAGTGAGTCCTCCAGATCAGAGGTAGTAGGGATGACCAGGGATGTTCTCTTGATAAGCGTGTGAATTCGACCATATTTTATTTTGGAATGTAGTGAAGTAAAAGTAAAAGTTGTCAAAAAATATAGATAGTAAAGTACAGATACCCCCCAAAAACTACTTAAGTAGTACTTTAAAGTATTTTTACTTAAGTACTTTACACCGTAACAGTTTACTCTACCCGTTCTCGAAAATGGATCGCTCCAACAGCTAGTGAGTCACGAGGCCGTGGCTTGCTATATAAAGCAGGCAGACAGGCATCGAGGCATTCAGTTACTGTTCCATTGAACGTTAGAATGGGCAAAACCAGTGACCGACTGTGGTATGATCGTCGGTGCCAGGCACGCCGTTTCCAGTATCTCAGACATGGCCGTCCTTGATGATAGAGATCGAAGGGAAATGGCAGATAACGGCCCAGTACGACAGTGGTGTGCAGAAGGGCGTCTTACTACAACTCTCACAACTCGTCTGTCCTTGTCACGGATGGACTATTGAAGCAGACGACCACACCGGGTTCCAATCCTCTCAGCTAAAAACAAGTCGGAGCTCCAGTGGGCAACGCCATCACCCACACTGGACAACTGAGGACTGGAAAAACACTGCCTGGTCCAACGAATCCCAGTTCCTGTTGCGTCATGCTGATGGCAGAGTCCGGATTTGGCGTAAACAGCATGAGTCCATGGCCCCATCCTGCCTGGTGTCAACGGTACAGGCTGTTGACGGTGGTGTAGGTCCATCCAATCTGAAGCACCTGTGTGATGGTATCGCGTCAGCAAGAACCAAAATCCATGTAGTGCGTTTACAACTTGTACATCCATGCACTGAAGAATTCAGGCTGTTCTGGAGGCTGTTCTGGGAGGGGGGTCCGGCCCGGCCCGGTACTAGGATGGCTGTACCTCAAACTGTCCGGTGTGTATATCATCAGGATGTTAAACACTTCTCCAATCGTTGTTGAGATCTGATCCTATGAGCAAGGCGAGACGTAGGCTTATGACATTGGTCTATCGTCAACCAATAACATTTCTCAAATCCTTAAGCCCTGTTCAAGTGCTAGTTGGAACTAGGAAACTCAAAATAACTAACCGGTTGTAGTGTTACACGTGCCACGTTCAGGTCGGACATTTTCAGAGTTTCTTAGTTCCAACGTGAACACGTTATACACTGAAGCTGAACTTGGAGAGGACAGTTAGGAATAACTACTTACAAAAAAAATAGTGTGGACAGACACAGCAAACCTTCTTGCCACAGCTCGCACTGATGTCCCATCCTGGATGAGCTGCACTACCTGAGCCACTTGTGTGGGTTGTAGACTCCGTCTCCTGCTACCACTAGAGTGAAAGCACCGCCAGCATTCAAAAGTGACCAAAACATCAGCCAGGAAGCATAGGAACTGAGAAGTGGTCTGTGGTCCCCACCTGCAGAACCACTCCTTTATTGGGGGTGTCTTGCTAATTGTCTATAATTTCCACCTGTTGTCTATTCCATTTGCACAACAGCATGTGAAATGCATTGTCAATCAGTGTTGCTTCCTAAGTGTACAGTTTGATTTCACAGAAGTGTGATTGACTTGGAGTTACATTGTGTTGTTTAAGTGTTCCCTTTATTTTTTTGAGCAGTGTATGTATATATATATACAGTGCCTTGCGAAAGTATTCGGCCCCCTTGAACTTTGCAACCTTTTGCCACATTTCAGGCTTCAAACATAAAGATATAAAACTGTATTTTTTTATGAAGAATCAACAACAAGTGGGACACAATCATGAAGTGGAACGACATTTATTGGATATTTCAAACTTTTTTAACAAATCAAAAACTGAAAAATTGGGCGTGCAAAATTATTCAGCCCCTTTACTTTCAGTGCAGCTAACTTTCTCCAGAAGTTCAGTGAGGATCTCTGAATGATCCAATGTTGACCTAAATGACTAATGATGATAAATACAATCCACCTGTGTGTAATCAAGTCTCCGTATAAATGCACCTGCACTGTGATAGTCTCAGAGGTCCGTTAAAAGCGCAGAGAGCATCATGAAGAACAAGGAACACACCAGGCAGGTCTGAGATACTGTTGTGAAGAAGTTTAAAGCCGGATTTGGATACAAAAAGATTTCCCAAGCTTTAAACATCCCAAGGAGCACTGTGCAAGCGATAATATTGAAATGGAAGGAGTATCAGACCACTGCAAATCTACCAAGACCTGGCCGTCCCTCTAAACTTTCAGCTCATACAAGGAGAAGACTGATCAGAGAAGCAGCCAAGAGGCCCATGATCACTCTGGATGAACTGCAGAGATCTACAGCTGAGGTGGGAGACTCTGTCCATAGGACAACAATCAGTTGTATATTGCACAAATCCGGCCTTTATGGAAGAGTGGCAAGAAGAAAGCCATTTCTTAAAGATATCCATAAAAAGTGTCGTTTAAGGTTTGCCACAAGCCACCTGGGAGACACACCAAACATGTGGAAGAAGGTGCTCTGGTCAGATGAAACCAAAATTGAACTTTTTGGCAACAATGCAAAACGTTATGTTTGGCGTAAAAGCAACACAGCTGAACACACCATCCCCACTGTCAAACATGGTGGTGGCAGCATCATGGTTTGGGCCTGCTTTTCTTCAGCAGGGACAGGGAAGATGGTTAAAATTGATGGGAAGATGGATGGAGCCAAATACAGGACCATTCTGGAAGAAAACCTGATGGAGTCTGCAAAAGACCTGAGACTGGGACGAAGATTTGTCTTCCAACAAGACAATGATCCAAAACATAAAGCAAAATCTACAATGGAATGGTTCAAAAATAAACATATCCAGGTGTTATAATGGCCAAGTCAAAGTCCAGACCTGAATCCAATCGAGAATCTGTGGAAAGAACTGAAAACTGCTGTTCAAAAAAGCTGTCCATCAAACCTCACTGAGCTCGAGCTGTTTTGCAAGGAGGAATGGGAAAAAATGTCAGTCTCTTGATGTGCAAAACTGATTGAGACATACCCCAAGCGACTTACAGCTGTAATCGCAGCAAAAGGTGGCGCTACAAAGTATTAACTTAAGGGGGCTGAATAATTTTGCACGCCCAATTTTTCAGTTTTTGATTTGTTAATAAAGTTTGAAATATCCAATAAATGTCGTTCCACTTCATGATTGTGTCCCACTTGTTGTTGATTCTTCACAAAAAAATACAGTTTTATCTCTTTATGTTTGAAGCCTGAAATGTGGCAAAAGGTCGCAAAGTTCAAGGGGGCCGAATACTTTCGCAAGGCACTGTATATACAGTTTAACCCACTGTTCCCTGGTAGGCCGTCATTGAAAATAAGAATTTGTTAAAGAAAGTGTGGCTCCCATCCCAATAAAATGTGGCTCCCATCAATTGCTCACTGTTTTTACCCATCACGCCCATCTGTAACCTGGCTGAGATTAACCATCACGCCCCTCTGTAACCTGGCTGAGATTAACCATCACGCCCATCTGTAACCTGGCTGAGATTAACCATCACGCCCCTCTGTAACCTGGCTGAGATTAACCATCACGCCCATCTGTAACCTGGCTGAGATTAACCATCACGCCCCTCAGTAACCTGGCTGAGATTAACCATCACGCCCATCTGTAACCTGGCTGAGATTAACCATCACGCCCCTCTGTAACCTGGCTGAGATTAACCATCACGCCCCTCTGTAACCTGGCTGAGATTAACCATCACGCCCATCTGTAACCTGGCTGAGATTAACCATCACGCCCATCTGTAACCTGGCTGAGATTAACCATCACGCCCATCTGTAACCTGGCTGAGATTAACCATCACGCCCCTCTGTAACCTGGCTGAGATTAACCATCACGCCCATCTGTAACCTGGCTGAGATTAACCATCACGCCCCTCTGTAACCTGGCTGAGATTAACCATCACGCCCCTCTGTAATCCCAAGTAGAACGGGTCGAGTTTCTAGTCAAGTCCAAATCGAGCATTTTAAGAGTAAATCAAGTCAGGCATATATGTGTATGTGTATATGTACCTGACTTGATTTAGGAGGCAGGTAGCCTAGTGGTTAGAGGAGGCAGGTAGCCTAGTGGTTAGAGGAGGCAGGTAGCCTAGTGGTTAGAGGATGCATGTAGCCTAGTGGTTAGAGGAGGGAGGTAGCCTAGTGGTTAGAGGAGGCAGGTAGCCTAGTGGTTAGAGGAGGCAGGTAGCCTAGTGGTTAGAGGAGGGAGGTAGCCTAGTGGTTAGAGGAGGCAGGTAGCCTAGTGGTTAGAGGAGGGAGGTAGCCTAGTGGTTAGAGGAGGCAGGTAGCCTAGTGGTTAGAGAATGCATGTAGCCTAGTGGTTAGAGGAGGCAGGTAGCCTAGTGGTTAGAGGAGGCAGGTAGCCTAGTGGTTAGAGGAGGCAGGTAGCCTAGTGGTTAGAGGAGGGAGGTAGCCTAGTGGTTAGAGGAGGCAGGTAGCCTAGTGGTTAGAGGAGGCAGGTAGCCTAGTGGTTAGAGGAGGCAGGTAGTCTAGTGGTTAGAGGAGGCAGGTAGCCTAGTGGTTAGAGTAGTGGTTAGAGGAGGCAGGTAGTCTAGTGGTTAGAGGAGGCAGGTAGTCTAGTGGTTAGAGGAGGCAGGTAGTCTAGTGGTTAGAGGAGGCAGGTAATCTAGTGGTTAGAGGAGGCAGGTAGTCTAGTGGTTAGAGGAGGCAGGTAGTCTAGTGGTTAGAGGAGGCAGGTAGTCTAGTGGTTAGAGGAGGCAGGTAGTCTAGTGGTTAGAGGAGGCAGGTAGTCTAATGGTTAGAGGAGGCAGGTAGTCTAATGGTTAGAGGAGGCAGGTAGTCTAATGGTTAGAGGAGGCAGGTATTCTAATGGTTAGAGGAGGCAGGTAGTCTAATGTTTAGAGGAGGCAGGTAGTCTAATGGTTAGAGGAGGCAGGTAGCCTAGTGGTTAGAGGAGGGAGGTAGCCTAGTGGTTAGAGGAGGGAGGTAGCCTAGTGGTTAGAGGAGGCAGGTAGCCTAGTGGTTAGAGGAGGGAGGTAGCCTAGTGGTTAGAGGAGGCAGGTAGCCTAGTGGTTAGAGAATGCATGTAGCCTAGTGGTTAGAGGAGGCAGGTAGCCTAGTGGTTAGAGGAGGCAGGTAGCCTAGTGGTTAGAGGAGGCAGGTAGCCTAGTGGTTAGAGGAGGCAGGTAGCCTAGTGGTTAGAGGAGGGAGGTAGCCTAGTGGTTAGAGGAGGCAGGTAGCCTAGTGGTTAGAGGAGGCAGGTAGCCTAGTGGTTAGAGGAGGCAGGTAGTCTAGTGGTTAGAGGAGGCAGGTAGCCTAGTGGTTAGAGGAGGCAGGTAGTCTAGTGGTTAGAGGAGGCAGGTAGTCTAGTGGTTAGAGGAGGCAGGTAGTCTAGTGGTTAGAGGAGGCAGGTAGTCTAGTGGTTAGAGGAGGCAGGTAGTCTAGTGGTTAGAGGAGGCAGGTAGTCTAGTGGTTAGAGGAGGCAGGTAGTCTAGTGGTTAGAGGAGGCAGGTAGTCTAATGGTTAGAGGAGGCAGGTAGTCTAATGGTTAGAGGAGGCAGGTAGTCTAATGGTTAGAGGAGGCAGGTATTCTAATGGTTAGAGGAGGCAGGTAGTCTAATGGTTAGAGGAGGCAGGTAGTCTAATGGTTAGAGGAGGTAGGTATTCTAATGTTTAGAGGAGGCAGGTAGTCTAATGGTTAGAGGAGGCAGGTATTCTAATGTTTAGAGGAGGCAGGTAGTCTAGTGGTTAGAGGAGGCAGGTAGTCTAGTGGTTAGAGGAGGCAGGTAGTCTAGTGGTTAGAGGAGGCAGGTAGTCTAGTGGTTAGAGGAGGCAGGTAGCCTAGTGGTTAGAGGAGGCAGGTAGTCTAGTGGTTAGAGGAGGCAGGTAGTCTAGTGGTTAGAGGAGGCAGGTAGTCTAGTGGTTAGAGGAGGCAGGTAGTCTAGTGGTTAGAGGAGGCAGGTAGTCTAGTGGTTAGAGGAGGCAGGTAGTCTAGTGGTTAGAGGAGGCAGGTAATCTAGTGGTTAGAGGAGGCAGGTAGTCTAGTGGTTAGAGGAGGCAGGTAGTCTAGTGGTTAGAGGAGGCAGGTAGTCTAGTGGTTAGAGGAGGCAGGTAGTCTAGTGGTTAGAGGAGGCAGGTAGTCTAGTGGTTAGAGGAGGCAGGTAGTCTAATGGTTAGAGGAGGCAGGTAGTCTAATGGTTAGAGGAGGCAGGTAGTCTAATGGTTAGAGGAGGCAGGTATTCTAATGGTTAGAGGAGGCAGGTAGTCTAATGGTTAGAGGAGGCAGGTAGTCTAATGGTTAGAGGAGGCAGGTAGTCTAATGTTTAGAGGAGGCAGGTAGTCTAATGGTTAAAGGAGGCAGCTAGCCTAGTGGTTAGAGGAGGGAGGTAGCCTAGTGGTTAGAGGAGGGAGGTAGCCTAGTGGTTAGAGGAGGGAGGTAGCCTAGTGGTTAGAGGAGGCAGGTAGCCTAGTGGTTAGAGGAGGGAGGTAGCCTAGTGGTTAGAGGAGGCAGGTAGCCTAGTGGTTAGAGGAGGCAGGTAGCCTAGTGGTTAGAGGAGGCAGGTAGCCTAGTGGTTAGAGGAGGCAGGTAGCCTAGTGGTTAGAGGAGGCAGGTAGCCTAGTGGTTAGAGGAGGCAGGTAGCCTAGTGGTTAGAGGAGGGAGGTAGCCTAGTGGTTAGAGGAGGCAGGTAGCCTAGTGGTTAGAGGAGGCAGGTAGCCTAGTGGTTAGAGGAGGCAGGTAGTCTAGTGGTTAGAGGAGGCAGGTAGCCTAGTGGTTAGAGGAGGCAGGTAGTCTAGTGGTTAGAGGAGGCAGGTAGTCTAGTGGTTAGAGGAGGCAGGTAGTCTAGTGGTTACAGGAGGCAGGTAGTCTAGTGGTTAGAGGAGGCAGGTAGTCTAGTGGTTAGAGGAGGCAGGTAGTCTAGTGGTTAGAGGAGGCAGGTAGTCTAGTGGTTAGAGGAGGCAGGTAGTCTAGTGGTTAGAGGAGGCAGGTAGTCTAGTGGTTAGAGGAGGCAGGTAGTCTAGTGGTTAGAGGAGGCAGGTAGTCTAGTGGTTAGAGGAGGCAGGTAGTCTAATGGTTAGAGGAGGCAGGTAGTCTAATGGTTAGAGGAGGCAGGTATTCTAATGGTTAGAGGAGGCAGGTAGTCTAATGGTTAGAGGAGGCAGGTAGTCTAATGTTTAGAGGAGGCAGGTAGTCTAATGGTTAGAGGAGGCAGGTATTCTAATGTTTAGATTAGGCAGGTAGTCTAATGGTTAGAGGAGGCAGGTATTCTAATGGTTAGAGGAGGCAGGTATTCTAATGTTTAGAGGAGGCAGGTAGTCTAATGGTTAGAGGAGGCAGGTATTCTAATGTTTAGAGGAGGCAGGTAGCCTAGTGGTTAGAGGAGGGAGGTAGCCTAGTGGTTAGAGGAGGCAGGTAGCCTAGTGGTTAGAGAATGCATGTAGCCTAGTGGTTAGAGGAGGCAGGTAGCCTAGTGGTTAGAGGAGGCAGGTAGCCTAGTGGTTAGAGGAGGCAGGTAGCCTAGTGGTTAGAGGAGGCAGGTAGCCTAGTGGTTAGAGGAGGGAGGTAGCCTAGTGGTTAGAGGAGGCAGGTAGCCTAGTGGTTAGAGGAGGCAGGTAGCCTAGTGGTTAGAGGAGGCAGGTAGTCTAGTGGTTAGAGGAGGCAGGTAGCCTAGTGGTTAGAGGAGGCAGGTAGTCTAGTGGTTAGAGGAGGCAGGTAGTCTAGTGGTTACAGGAGGCAGGTAGTCTAGTGGTTACAGGAGGCAGGTAGTCTAGTGGTTAGAGGAGGCAGGTAGTCTAGTGGTTAGAGGAGGCAGGTAGTCTAGTGGTTAGAGGAGGCAGGTAGTCTAGTGGTTAGAGGAGGCAGGTAGTCTAGTGGTTAGAGGAGGCAGGTAGTCTAGTGGTTAGAGGAGGCAGGTAGTCTAGTGGTTAGAGGAGGCAGGTAGTCTAGTGGTTAGAGGAGGCAGGTAGTCTAATGGTTAGAGGAGGCAGGTAGTCTAATGGTTAGAGGAGGCAGGTAGTCTAATGGTTAGAGGAGGCAGGTATTATAATGTTTAGAGGAGGCAGGTAGTCTAATGGTTAGAGGAGGCAGGTATTCTAATGGTTAGAGGAGGCAGGTATTCTAATGTTTAGAGGAGGCAGGTAGTCTAATGGTTAGAGGAGGCAGGTATTCTAATGTTTAGAGGAGGCAGGTAGTCTAATGGTTAGAGGAGGCAGGTATTCTAATGTTTAGAGGAGGCAGGTATTCTAATGTTTAGAGGAGGCAGGTAGTCTAGTGGTTAGAGGAGGCAGGTAGTCTAATGGTTAGAGGAGGCAGGTATTCTAATGTTTAGAGGAGGCAGGTATTCTAATGTTTAGAGGAGGCAGGTAGTCTAATGGTTAGAGGAGGCAGGTATTCTAATGTTTAGAGGAGGCAGGTAGTCTAATGTTTAGAGGAGGCAGGTAGTCTAGTGGTTAGAGGAGGCAGGTAGTCTAATGGTTAGAGGAGGCAGGTATTCTAATGGTTAGAGGAGGCAGGTAGTCTAATGGTTAGAGGAGGCAGGTATTCTAATGTTTAGAGGAGGCAGGTATTCTAATGTTTAGAGGAGGCAGGTAGTCTAGTGGTTAGAGGAGGCAGGTAGTCTAATGGTTAGAGGAGGCAGGTATTCTAATGTTTAGAGGAGGCAGGTATTCTAATGTTTAGAGGAGGCAGGTATTCTAGTGGTTAGAGGAGGCAGGTAGTCTAATGGTTAGAGGAGGCAGGTATTCTAATGTTTAGAGGAGGCAGGTATTCTAATGTTTAGAGGAGGCAGGTATTCTAATGTTTAGAGGAGGCAGGTATTCTAATGTTTAGAGGAGGCAGGTAGTCTAGTGTTTAGAGGAGGCAGGTAGTCTAATGGTTAGAGGAGGCAGGTAGTCTAATGGTTAGAGGAGGCAGGTATTCTAATGGTTAGAGGAGGCAGGTATTCTAATGTTTAGAGGAGGCAGGTAGTCTAATGTTTAGAGGAGGCAGGTATTCTAATGTTTAGAGGAGGCAGGTAGTCTAATGGTTAGAGGAGGCAGGTAGTCTAATGTTTAGAGGAGGCAGGTATTCTAATGTTTAGAGGAGGCAGGTAGTCTAGTGGTTAGAGGAGGCAGGTAGTCTAATAGTTAGAGGAGGCAGGTAGTCTAATGGTTAGAGGAGGCAGGTATTCTAATGGTTAGAGGAGGCAGGTAGTCTAATGGTTAGAGGAGGCAGGTAGTCTAATGGTTAGAGGAGGCAGGTAGTCTAGTGGTTAGAGGAGGCAGGTAGTCTAGTGGTTAGAGGAGGCAGGTAGTCTAGTGGTTAGAGGAGGCAGGTAGTCTAGTGGTTAGAGGAGGCAGGTAGTCTAGTGGTTAGAGGAGGCAGGTAGTCTAATGGTTAGAGGAGGCAGGTAGTCTAATGGTTAGAGGAGGCAGGTAGTCTAATGGTTAGAGGAGGCAGGTATTCTAATGGTTAGAGGAGGCAGGTAGTCTAATGGTTAGAGGAGGCAGGTATTCTAATGTTTAGAGGAGGCAGGTAGTCTAGTGGTTAGAGGAGGCAGGTAGTCTAATGGTTAGAGGAGGCAGGTATTCTAATGGTTAGAGGAGGCAGGTAGTCTAATGGTTAGAGGAGGCAGGTATTCTAATGGTTAGAGCCATGAGCCAGTAACCAGAAGGTTGCAAGATCAAATCCCTGAGCTGACAAGGTACAAATCTGTCGTTCTGTCCCTGAACAAGGCCGTCATTGTAAAATAAGAATTTGTTGTTAACTGACTTGTTAAATAAAGTTTAAATATAAATAAATAAAATGCAGTGGATGTTCCAGGATCGGATTTAAAACGTGTAGCCTCTTCTCTTCTTCACAAAAATCTGAATTAATTAATTCCTCTGAATATTTTACATCTTCATCCCATATTTGTTTTTTTTATCTAACTAGGAAAATGAAATAAACATTCCACTATTGAAGGTAGTGGAATGCAACAGCTGTAAGACATAGAGTATAGCCAGGACCCACCGTTGACGTAGAACCTACTGTATGTAATTATATCCCACCCGAACTAGGCCTGTCTGAAACATGAAAATTATCAATGAATTCACCAGGGAGCCTATTGTTCTGGCAAAGATGCGTCCCGGAGCAGATTGCTAAACGGGATATTATGAATGTAATTTGGCTGCTCTTGTTTTTGCCAGGTTGGAAAAAAAACTGGAGAAAAATTCAAGCTTTTTGGTCAATGATCTGGATTTGTGTCCTTTTCACTCCAATGCTGATGACTGGTCATTCATTGGTCAACAGTCAAGACCTGCCCCCTTTTTGGTTCTGAACCACAGATTGTTTTTGTTTTTTTAAACAGGACTTTGGTGTAATATCGTAGGGCTAGTAGTAAGAGAGGCCTAGTTTAGTGAATGTGGTGTCGTTGTTTATAGTAATTAGAGAGGCCTAGTTTAGTGAATGTGTTGTTGTTGTTTATAGTAGTTAGAGAGGCCTATGTTAGTGAATGTGGTGTCGTTGTTTATAGTAATTAGAGAGGCCTAGTTTAGTGAATGTGTTGTTGTTGTTTATAGTAGTAAGAGAGGCCTATGTTAGTGAATGTGGTGTCGTTGTTTATAGTAGTTAGAGAGGCCTATGTTAGTGAATGTGGTGTCGTTGTTTATAGTAATTAGAGAGGCCTAGTTTAGTGAATGTGTTGTTGTTGTTTATAGTAGTTAGAGAGGCCTATGTTAGTGAATGTGGTGTCGTTGTTTATAGTAATTAGAGAGGCCTAGTTTAGTGAATGTGTTGTTGTTTATAGTAGTAAGAGAGGCCTATGTTAGTGAATGTGGTGTCGTTGTTCATAGTAATTAGAGAGGCCTATGTTAGTGAATGTGGTGTTGTTTATAGTAATTAGAGAGGCCTATGTTAGTGAATGTGGTGGCGTTGTTCATAGTAATAAGAGGAGAATCCAGTTTGAGAAATATGTGAACCCTGGGCTCATTTACACTATATATACAGTGGGGACAGAAATCTTGCTTGTTTGTAGGTGACCAAATACTTATTTTCCACCATAATTTGCAAATAAATTAATTAAAAATCCTACAATGTGATCTTCTGGATTTTTTTCCTCATTTTGTCTGTCATAGTTGAAGTGTACCTATGATGAAAATTACAGGCCTCTCTCATCTTTTTAAGTGGGAGAACTTGCACAATTGGTGGCTGACTAAATACTTTTTTGCCCCACTGTACAGTATGTGGACACCCCTTCAAATTAGTGGATTCGGCTATTTCAGCCACACCCGTTGCTGACAGGTGTATACAATCGAGCACACAGCCATGCAATCTCCATAGACAAACATTGGCAGTAGAATGGCCTTACTGAAGAGCTCAGTGACTTTCAACGTGGCACCGTCATAGGATGCCACTTTTCCAACAAGTCAGTTTGTCATATTTCTACCCTGCTAGAGCTGCCACGGTGAACTGTAAGTGCTGTTATTGTGAAGTGGAAACGTCTAGGAGTAACAACGGCTCAGCCGTGAAGTGGTAGGCCACACAAGCTCACAGAACGGGACCTTTGAGTGCTGAAGCGTGTAGGGTGTAAAAATCGCCTGTCCACGGTTTCAACACTCACTACAGAGTTCCAAACTGCCTCTTGAAGCAACGTCAAAATAATTGTTCTTCAGGAGCTTCAGGAAATGGGTTTCCATGGCCGAGCAGCCGCACACAAGACTAAGTTCACCATGCACAATGCCAAGCTTCGTCAGGAGTGGTGTAAAGCTCGCCGCCATTGGACTCTGGAGCAGTGGAAACTCGTTCTCTGGAGTGATGAATCACGTGTCACCATCTGGCAGTCCAACAGACGAATCTGGTTATGGTGGAGGAATAATGGTCTGGGGCTGTTTTTCATGGTTCGGGCCCCTTAGTTCCAGTGAAGGGGACTCTAAACACTACAGTATACAAAGACATTCTAGATGCTTCTATGCTTCAAACTTTGTGGCAACAGTTTGGGGAAGGGCCCTTTCCTGTTTCAGCATGACAATGCCCCCGTGCAAAAAGCTAGGTCCATACAGAAATGGTTTGTGGAGATCTGTGCGGAAGAACTTGACTGGCTTGCTCAGAGCCCTGACCTCAACCCCATCGAACACCTTTGGGATGAATTGGAATTCCAACTGTGAGCCAGGACTAATCACCCACAACATCAGTGCCCGACCTCACTAGTGCTGTTGTGGCTGAACCGAAGCAAGTCCCCGCAGCAATGTTCCAACATCTAGTGGAAAGCCTTCCCAGAAAGGGGGAACCAACTCCATATTAATGCCCGTGATTTTGTAATGAGATGTTTGACAAGCACGTGTCCACATACTTTTGGTCATGTAGTGTACTTACATTTTGTCCTTTACAATTACATTGTACGTTCTGTTTCTCCCTCAGGTTATCTCTCCCTTGTAGACAATGGTTTCTTCATCTGAAAATGCGATCTGGATTCTCCATACGGAAGGTGTGATGCGATTGCAGAGCCTCCAGAGGCTTGCAGAGGTCAAACCGAGCGTACGACGTTGCCTTGTGCCTCCCATTTTGTTTTTGCAATGCTGAGTCCTCCACATATCTCCGCATTGACATGATTGGTTGACAGTAGGTGAGGGGGGGGGGGGGGGGGGTACATCCTGTATAACCACAAACTCCCTTCCTTTAAACATCCTTGACAACAAACATGGAGAACTTCTGATGAAAGGCTATCAGAACAAGTTCACAAAAAAAAAGACATCTTTATATACGAAGTCTACCCTTGTAGACAAGAAAATGTATTTGAACTCCTGGAAAGAGATCGGAGAGGTACATGAGGATAGATATGCGATAAGAGGTCAATCCTGTGTCCTTCTATCCCCCCCCAACGGTCTGCATCACATTGACCTCTTTACCGCATCGATCTTCATTACCTCTAGGGGCTACTGGGGTGTAGGTCGGAGATTGTAGACTTCTTTGCTTGAGTGATATATTTTTTTTATAGGGATTCTTTCAACGTGATAAATGTGTAATGAATGTGAGTTTCTAAACCAGGGCTTTAGGACATTGAGACAGGAATAGGGAGACCTATTGGCACTACAGAGAGAACCAGAATTTTACTAGGCTGATGTCACTTGAATAATTAATTATCACTCAACGTTTACGGTGATACAACATTTACGTTGATACATTTACGTTGATACAACATTTACGTTGATACATTTACGTTGATACAACATTTACGTTGATACATTTACGGTGATACAACGTTTACGGTGATACAACATTTACATTGATACAACATTTACGGGGATACAACATTTACGTTGATACAACATTTACGTTGATACAACATTTACGTTGATACATTTACGTTGATACAACATTTACGTTGATACATTTACGTTGATACAACATTTACGTTGATACATTTACGGTGATACAACGTTTACGGTGATGCAGCATTTACGTTGATACAACATTTACGTTGATACATTTACGGTGATACAACATTTACGGTGATGCAGCATTTACGGGGATACAACATTTACGGTGATGCCGCATTTACGGTGATACAACATTTACGGGGATACAACATTTACGTTGCTACAACATTTACGTTGATACAACATTTACGGGGATACAACATTTACGGTGATGCCGCATTTACGGTGATACAACATTTACGGGGATACAACATTTACATTGATACAACATTTACGTTGATACAACATTTACGGTCAGGGCATTCATTCTTCTTGAGCTTCACTGAAGCAGCACAGAACTGTTGTCAAGGAAGTGAGTTTGTGTTTATTACAGGACTGTCCGTCCTCACGTACTGTCAACCGATCATGTCAATGTGGAGCTATACAGAATCCTCTGCATTGTTGCAAAATTTGAGAGATGATGAAGGTACAGAGCTCAATTTGGCCTCTGCTGCCTCCGGAGGCTCCTCAATTACATTTAAAAAATATATATATATTTCACCTTTATTTAACCAGGTAGGCTAGTTGAGAACACCTTTATTTAACCAGGTAGACTAGTTGAGAACACCTTTATTTAACCAGGTAGGCCAGTTGAGAACACCTTTATTTAACCAGGTAGGCTAGTTGAGAACACCTTTATTTAACCAGGTAGGCTAGTTGAGAACACCTTTATTTAACCAGGTAGACTAGTTGAGAACACCTTTATTTAACCAGGTAGGCTAGTTGAGAACACCTTTATTTAACCAGGTAGACTAGTTGAGAACACCTTTATTTAACCAGGTAGGCTAGTTGAGAACACCTTTATTTAACCAGGTAGGCTAGTTGAGAACACCTTTATTTAACCAGGTAGGCTAGTTGAGAACACCTTTATTTAACCAGGTAGGCTAGTTGAGAACACCTTTATTTAACCAGGTAGGCTAGTTGAGAACACCTTTATTTAACCAGGTAGGCTAGTTGAGAACACCTTTATTTAACCAGGTGGGCTAGTTGAGAACACCTTTATTTAACCAGGTAGGCTAGTTGAGAACACCTTTATTTAACCAGGTAGGCTAGTTGAGAACACCTTTATTTAACCAGGTGGGCTAGTTGAGAACACCTTTATTTAACCAGGTAGGCTAGTTGAGAACACCTTTATTTAACCAGGTAGGCTAGTTGAAAACAAGTTCTCATTTACAACTGCAACCTGGCCAAGATAAAGCAAAGCAGTTTGACACAAACAACAACACAGAGTTACACATGGAATAAACAAAACATACAGTCAATAATACAGTAGAAAAAAAGAAAACAAAGTCTATAAAGAGTGAGTGCAAATGAGGTAAGATAAGGGAGTTAAGGCAATAAATAGGCCATGGTGGTGAAGTAATTACAATATAGCAATTAAACACTGGAATGGTAGATTTGCAGAAGATGAATGTGCAGGTAGAGATACTGGGGTGCAAAGGAGCAAGATAAATACATAAATACAGTATGGGGATGAGGTAGATAGATTGGCTGTTTACAGATGGGCTATGAGATCTGATCTGTGAGCTGCTCTGACAGCTGGTGCTTAAAGCTAGTGAGGGAGATAAGAGTGTCCAACTTCAGTGATTTTTGCAGTTTGTTCCAGTCATTGGCAGCAGAGAACTGGAAGGAAAGGCGACCAAAGTAGGAATTGACTTTGGGGGTGACCAGTGAGATATACTTGCTGGAGCGTGTGCTACGAGTGGGTGCTGCTATGGTGACCAGTGAGCTGAGATAAGGCGGGGCTTTACCTAGCAGAGACTTGTAGATGACCTGTACATCACAATGCGCCTCCGACCACATTTTCCGATCAAGCATAAACTGTCTCTTAGGCCATGAAGAAGAGCAGGTATGATTAGTCTACATACACGTCCTCAGGTGAGGTGTATCCTTAGAAACCAGCGGTATATCCTTAGAAACCAGCGGTATATCCTTAGAAACCAGCGGTATATCCTTAGAAACCAGCGGTATATCCTTAGAAACCAGCGGTATATCCTTAGAAACCAGCGGTATATCCTTAGAAACCAGCGGTATATCCTTAGAAACCAGCGGTATATCCTTAGAAACCAGCGGTATATCCTTAGAAACCAGGCTGGAGAAATTGACAGATCACCTTTTACTACGTCATTTGAAGTCATGAAAGTCAAAATGAACGGAAAGGGTCTTTCCTACAGCCTAATATAGGTCTTTCCCCATCATCGTGCATGCGTCAAGCTTCTAAGGGAAAGGGGGGGGGGGGGGGGGGGGGGGTACCTAGTAAATTGTACAACTGAATGCATTCAACTGAAATGTGTCTTCGGCATTATTATTTAATTCACCTTTATTTAACCAGGTAGGCTAGTTGAGAACACCTTTATTTAACCAGGTAGGCTAGTTGAGAACACCTTTATTTAACCAGGTAGGCTAGTTGAGAACACCTTTATTTAACCAGGTAGGCCAGTTGAGAACATGTTCTCATTTACAACTGCGACCTCTGGTCAAGATAAAGCAAAGCAGTGCGACACACAACAACGACACAGAGTTACACATGGAATAAACAAAACATACAGTCAACATTACAATAGAAGAAAAAAAGTCTATATACAGTGTGTGCAAATGAGGTGAGATGAGGGAGGTAAAGGCAATAAATAGACCAATGGTGGAAAAGTAAATACACACTTGTGTTGGAAACTTTTCCGTGTGTCTTATTACTTATTTTACAGGTTTAAAGAAAAATATATCACTTGTCAAGACAATCTACATTAAGATAATATGAAAAATATAATAATTCGAAAAAAAATAATGTAAAAAAAAATCTAAAGCAATGTAATACCATTGGGGGGAAAATAAAAGTTATTATATTCTATAAAATGACAGTTAAGATGACAGCTAAGAACCAATTAGGACTTCTTCTTTTATTACTGTCATTAGGCCTAGCCTATTAAAGCTGTTTTTGTTGTATGACGTGATTTATTAGTAAATGGTGCTGAAATGTCCCTCTCCCCCTTATTTTTTTTTCTCGAAGGCAGGTTTCGAGTTGCAGTCAAGGAGGAGCTGAGAGTCCTCTGTGGTTGCTGTTGGAACCTGCTGCCCAAATATAAAGAGCTGTTTTGCCTCCCGACCGCAAGCAAACACTGAATCGCAAACACTGAATCACAACCTCATAGGAGGAGATCAGAAACCACACATACACACGGTGCTTCTCATAACCAAAAGTGGCATCCAGTCTAGCTTAGACTTCTAGCCTACAGCTCAACCAATTTAGTCAGTTGATGAGTCAGGTCGCTACAAACCCAAATTCTTTACTCTTAAAAAAAAGTGATAAATATCTTATGGAACGTATTTCTTAAGGCGCATCCCATTGTAATAGAGTCTAGTAAATTGAGAGCAAGTGAAGTTTTGTTGAGAGAGGAGAGAGCGCAGAGAGCGAGGATGGCTGCACTGATCAGCGCGTACTCGTCTTGGCCGGAGAGCTTTGAGTGCTCGGCGGGAGATGGAGACGTGCCCGACGGACATGGCTCACACAGAACTCCCGTGGACAAGGCGTCGGAGCCGCGCATCAGGCGGCCCATGAATGCGTTCATGGTCTGGGCCAAAGATGAGAGGAAGCGCCTGGCTGTCCAAAACCCAGACCTGCACAACGCAGAGCTCAGTAAAATGCTAGGTGAGATTAACGTTTATGTTTACGGAAATATTTAATATTTATAGATACAATATTTATGATATTATTATTATCATTATTACGCAATACCCATGCTCTGCCAACAGTTGGGCTATGTCAAATCAGAGCTATTCCTAGCCTACAACTTTTCAAGGTAATTGAGATGAGAAATTATGTATTCAATTTTAGCCTGAAGTATATAAAGAAACTATAATCGATTAAAAAAAAAATATATATATAAACTTCTTAGTTTCTTGAGCATATTGGTTATATAGGCTATGTCCTAAAATAAATTAAAAATAAACTCCTCACGAAAACTTTAAGTGGCAGTAAATTAATGAGTGGACGTCGCTAATTCGATTTTATAGGCAATCAATCTCATTGCACAAAGTTGTCTTAAATTGAGGTAGTTTATCAAGAGGCCCGTGGGTCACTTGGATTAGTGCGTAAATCTCAACGTGCGCCCTTGCGCTTCGTTATTGTCTGTTTTCCGTCACTCACAACTATATTTCGCTCATAAAATACATCAAAACAGACAAACTATATTAGCCAGTTAAAATGTAAATATATATTTGCTGATTTTGATACATTTTGAAAGCATAGCCCTATCCATTCCTATTGAACTGGCGGGGATGAGCTTTTAAGGCTCAAAATAAAGACTTTCATTTTGACTTATTTGTTGCCTTTTCGTTAAAATTGGGTTACCTTTTGGTATAGCGGGTAGTTCATTATTTCGTTCAAATTATTGAATGAGTCATTTTATTTTCCTCTTTGCCAACAAAAATTGTAGCCCGTATTAGTGTGAACACAGAGAATATGTTTTCCCCTAAAGCAGTATTCCTTTTTTAAAAAAAAATAAATTCCGTTAATAAAACACGTTTTTACATGGACTTATATAAATATATGTTTTCAGGATAAGGTATCCTATCGCAAAATCCCCTTTGCTATTATGATGCTATTATTTTCTGTTAGTACAAATCTCTCCGACCACGGAATAGGGTGAATAATTTAGTTTCAACCAGATTGAATTAAACTATGAATTTTTTTCTTCTCAATGTTAGGCTGCTAGAAGTCTCCATCCTTCTGAGAAAATGTGATGTTTTAGATTTAAAATAAATATTTATCATTTTTAAGGGAACCAGTTCTTCAGTGAGTTTTTTTTGGTGTGGACTCAAATTGACAAAACCAATGAGACTACCTTTTCCATTAAACACATATACAAATCATCATCAACATGAGAGAGTTTAACTGATCAACATGAGAGAGTTTATACTTTATTTATATATAAACCATGGGAAGGTAAATGTTTTTCTGTTAAATTCCTTCAAAAGAAGAAAATGGCCCTTCAGTAAAGACATCTTTTGGAAATTAGATCTGACATCACTTAGACGTTCATAAATTATCTTCAAGATAATTCTCAACAATTTGAAGGTGCTTTTCATTTAAACGCGACCGTGTCATAACTGTAATAACGCATGAACAAAACACACCATGTAACCATTGGTTACAGCTGTGGCTCTCTGATCTCGACCGTTCCAAAAACATTTTAACGGATTACAAATTACGTTTAACAATTAGCCCTTTTTGTTGCTGTTAAAAACTAATAGCAGCTATGTGTTTTCTTCACTAATGTTTCAGTCAACTAATATGTCTTTAAAGTTATCTTCCATCCAACATTAAATAAGTGATAGATTATTATTGATTGATAAGACTATTGTAGATAATAAATGAATCTATGTCCTGTTGTTTCTTCATGCCAGGCAAGTCGTGGAAGGCGCTGACCCCCTCTCAGAAGCGTCCCTACGTGGAGGAGGCCGAGAGGTTGCGCGTGCAACACATGCAGGACTACCCCAACTACAAGTATCGCCCTCGTCGCAAGAAGCAGCTAAAACGCATCTGTAAACGCGTGGACCCCGGCTTCCTGCTGGGCAGCCTGGCGGGCCCCGACCAGAATGCCTTGTCCGACCCCCGGGGCCTCTGCCACCCCTTGGGTTTGGATAAGGACGAGGATGGGATTAGTGGTGGTGACGGAGGTGTTGGGTTCTCGTCCCTCTCTTCCCGCAGCCCAGGACCTCTACCTGGGGTTAGATCCTTCAGAGACGTACCGTCCAGCTCCAACAGCTTCGACACCTATCCCTACGGCCTCCCCACCCCGCCTGAGATGTCCCCTCTGGATCACGACCACCCCTCCTACTACCCTTCTTCCTCTTCCTCCTCCTCGTCCGTCTCTTCCCCCGAGGAGCGCCACCAGCACCGTCAGGGTCAGACCCCCGGAGGTGGAGGTGGGGGTCCCATGTGCCTCAGTCCTTCATCCTACCACCCTGACTACACCCCAACTCAGACTTCCATTCACTGTGGTGGCTCCCACTCCCACCTGACCCACCTCTCCCACTTGTCCCAGACCCAGTCCGGAGGCCTCATCCCTGGGCATCCTCTGTCCTACTACAACCCATCCTCCTGGTCCTCCCAGCTCCAGGTCCACCCGGGCCTCAATCACCCTCACTTAAGGCACCTTTCCCCAGGTCACCACCAACAGCACCACTTGGGTCAGCTATCCCCTCCTCCCGAGCAGAACCACAGTCACCTGGAGACTTTGGACCAGCTGAGTCAGGTAGAGCTTCTAGGGGAGGTCGACCGCGATGAGTTCGACCAGTACCTGAACTCGACGGTGGCAGGCGCTGCAGCAGCAGGGGTGGGGGTGTTCCGTTCCGAACAGGGAGGAGGAGGAGGAGGAGGAGGAGGAACGATGACGGTGACCGGTCACATCCAGGTGACATCGGCCTCAGCTCCGTCTTCTGAAAGCAGCGTCGTCGGGGAAACCAGCCTGATCTCTGTGCTGGCGGACGCCACGGCAGCATACTACAACAACTACGGCATCTCTTAGACAGGACGGGTTGTCGAGTTACCTGGTCGCCATGCCTACGCCCGCCGCTCTCGTCGTCACACCTGGAACTGACCAGGGGACATATGTCTCAAGCGTTTTAGAGTAGGAGTGCTGATCTAGGATCAGGTCCCCCCCCCCCCGGTCCATGTAATCTGATTCATTATGATCTAGGATCAGCCCCCCCCCCCCCCCCCCCCCCTCTAGAGAGAGAGAGAGAGATACAGAGAGAGAAAGATATATATATATATATATATATATATATATATATATATAGAGAGAGAGAGAGAGAGAGAGAGAGAGAGAGAGAGAGAGAGAGAGAGAGAGAGAGAGAGAGAGAGAGAGAGAGAGAGAGAGAGAGAGAGAGAGAGAGAGAGAGAGAGAGAGAGAGAGAGAGAGAGAGAGAGAGAGCAAGAGACCTCAGGGATGCTCACATCGAGCACTCGTTTGTCACTTCTATCTGTCTATTTCCAAAACAGAATAACAATCGGGACAGTTTGAGTCGTTGAGGGAAAATGTCTTAACGTGTTGCCAGTAAGGCTCAGGAGCTCTCATCTCTTGTCGAAGTACTTTGATGTTTCACCTAAATTTCACCTTCACTTTATTATAATGCTGTTATTATGAATTATTTCTGTTTTGAATGTTTATTATTTGTTACCCAACATTTAG
Source organism: Oncorhynchus mykiss (assembly GCF_013265735.2). Classification (NCBI taxonomy): domain Eukaryota; kingdom Metazoa; phylum Chordata; class Actinopteri; order Salmoniformes; family Salmonidae; genus Oncorhynchus; species Oncorhynchus mykiss. The sequence goes on along the minus strand of NC_048568.1, from coordinate 42,912,829 downwards.
TTGGTGAGTTTTTACCTCAGTAGTTGAGTAGAAAATGATGATTAGATGGATATTTCTTATCCAATTCTCCTAGACAACATTGTCTGGTGTCACAAATGGTACCCTGCTCCCAAAAATAATGCACTACGTTTACCCAGGAACCATTGGGCTCTAGTCAAAAGTATTGCACTATAAAGAGGAATAGGGTGCCATTTTGGGACGCCACCACAGTGTATCATGAAGAAAAATACTTTATATACTTTTTTTATTTTTGAAGTACTTCATGTATAATCATAATCTTTACAATGAAAATAGCAACGATGATAACTATTTACTGTATGCTGATTTATGGTTTGTGAAATTGAATTAATTTAAAATAAAAGTTCCACTTTTATATAAAAATATTTGCAACTTGTATATAACCACGCGCCGACATGCACAGACTAACATCAAGGTGTATCTAAATATTTTTTATAGTTTTGGTATTATACTGCATAATACTCAAATATACAGTACCAGTCAACAGTTTGGACACACCTACCCATTCAAGGGTTGTTCTTTATTTTTTACTATTTTCTACATTGTAAAATAATAGTGAAGACATCAAAACTATGAAAATAACACATACGGAATCATGTAGTAACCCAACAAAGTGTTAAACAAATGAAAATATATTTTATATTTGAGATTCTTCAAAGTAGCCACCCTTTGCCTTGATGACAGCTTTACACACTCTTGGCATTCTCTCAACCAGCTTCATGAGTGGGGCGTCTTGTTTACTCCATGTGTAACTCTGTGTTGTTGTATGTGTCGAACTGCTTTGCTTTATCTTGGCCAGAGGTCGCAGTTGCAAATGAGAACTTGTTCTCAACTAGCCTACCTGGTTAAATAAAGGTGTTCTCAACTAGCCTACCTGGTTAAATAAAGGTGAAATAAATAAAACATTTTTTAAATGAGGTAGTCACCTGGAATGCATTTCAATTAACAGGTGTGCCTTGTTCAAAGTAAAAAATGGTGGAATTCTTTTCCTTCTTAATGCGTTTGAGCCAATTAGTTGTGTTGTGACAAGGTAGGAGTGGTATACAGAAGATTTGGTAAAAGACCAAGTCCATATTATGGCAAGAACAGCTCAAATAAGCAAAGACAAACGACAGTCCATCTTTACTTTAAGACATGAAGGTCATGAAGGTACGTGTTATGTCATCATTTTGATGTCTTCACTATTATTCTACAATGTAGAAAATAGTCAAAATAAAGAAAAACTTTGTGTCCAAACTTTTGACTGGTATTAAAAATATTATATTCTAATTAAGAAAGAAGGAGAGAAAGACGTCGACTTTTCAAAAGACAACTGTTTGCTTATATTAAGCATTTTATTTCATTGAGGGCAACAACAAAAAAAACAGCATTGTGAATTATGAAATTATCTCAGCATTGTTTTTCTTTTGCTGCCAAGTCGTAACCAAGAGGAAAACTGTTTACTGGTAATATTATTTGGTCTGTGATGTTGATAGGAGTGCGTCACCAATGCCTGCTCGGACTATGCTGGGCCCCAGGCAAGAAGCCTGAAGCCTCGTTGTTACTCGGTCCCCTCTCTCTCTGTTTTTTCCTCCTCTCTCTCTCTCTCTTTCTCTTTCTCTCTGTCCCTCTTTCTCCTCCCTCTCTCTGTCCCTCTTTCTCCTCCCTCTCTCTCTCCCTCTCTCTCTCCCTCTCTCTGTCCCTCTTTCTCCTCCCTCTCTCTCTCCCTCTCTCTGTCCCTCTTTCTCCTCCCTCTCTCTCTCCCTCTCTCTCTCTCTCTCTCTGTCCCTCTTTCTCCTCCCTCTCTCTCTCCCTCTCTCTGTCCCTCTTTCTCCTCCCTCTGTCTATCCATCTTTTTCTCTCTTCCCCCCACCCTCTTCTTTATAAACTGTAGTTGTACAGTGAAATTAATAAACAAATAAATCTGCATCATTGACTGTTTCTGACACGTTCCTCATTTCTCTGCATCATTGACTGTTTCTGACACGTTCCTCATTTCTCTGATCATTGACTGTTTCTAAAACGTTCCTCATTTCTCTGCCCTTTGCTTTTGTTTCCCCCCCTGAATTCTTCTCTCTCTTTATGATAAAAGGAATTCAGGGGGCTTTTGACAAATCCTGAAGTCTGGCACTTTAGCTCGGCGGGTCTTCCTACGTTGTTGTTTTTTTGGGACCAGCTGAGTCGTGCTCCTGTGAAGAGGATGTGACTGCGGAGCGGTGTTTCCTGACTGATAAGACCTGAGTATCAGGATGTTTGGGGTTGGCTGGGTCGGCTGGGCCACTGCAGTGAAGAGGGGAACACACACACACACACACACACACACACACACACACACACACACACACACACACACACACACACACACACACACACACACACACACACACACACACACACACACACACACACACACACACACACACACACACACACACACACACACACACACACACACACACACACACACACACACACACACACACACACACACACACACACACACACACACACACACACACACACACACACACACACACACACACACACACACACACACACACACACACACACACACACACACACACACACACACACACACACACACACACACACACACACACACACACACACACACACACACACACACAGGGGAGCAGAGGGGAGTGGAGGGGAGGGGAAGGGAACCCATTGGTCGGTATGTAGGAAACAGGACCTTCTTACACCCAATGTGTTTATCGGGGTGCCTTGTCGACCTGGCTGGCTAAACAGCCCTCAGCCACACAGGCAAAGAGACACACACACGGACGTGGACACACGGCTTGCCGGACACTGGCTTATTACCCAGTCTGAACTGGCCTCTGAAAAGAAAGAATGTTGGTATCCAAGAACACAAGACTTATAGTTAAACACATGTGTCCAGTTAGGACTCTCCTTCCCAGTACAATAAACCAGTTAGGACTCTCCTTCCCAGTACAATAAACCAGTTAGGACTCTCCTTCCCAGTACAATAAACCAGCTAGGACTCTCCTTCCCAGTACAATAAACCAGTTAGGACTCTCCTTCCCAGTACCCAGTACAATAAACCAGTTAGGACGCTCCTTCCCAGTACAATAAACCAGTTAGGACTCTCCTTCCCAGTACCCAGTACAATAAACTAGTTAGGACTCTCCTTCCCAGTACAATAAACCAGTTAGGACTCTCCTTCCCAGTACCCAGTACAATAAACCAGTTAGGACTCTCCTTCCCAGTACAATAAACCAGTTAGGACTCTCCTTCCCAGTACCCAGTACAATAAACTAGTTAGGACTCTCCTTCCCAGTACAATAAACCAGTTAGGACTCTCCTTCCCAATACCCAGTACAATAAACCAGTTAGGACTCTCCTTCCCAGTACCCAGTACAATAAACCAGTTAGGACTCTCCTTCCCATTACAATAAATCAGTTAGGACTCTCCTTCCCAGTACAATAAACCAGTTAGGACTCTCCTTCCCAGTATAATAAACCAGTTAGGACTCTCCTTCCCAGTACAATAAACCAGTTAGGACTCTCCTTCCCAGTACAATAAACCAGTTAGGACTCTCCTTCCCAGTACCCAGTACAATAAACTAGTTAGGACTCTCCTTCCCAGTACAATAAACCAGTTAGGACTCTCCTTCCCAGTACCCAGTACAATAAACCAGTTAGGACTCTCCTTCCCAGTACCCAGTACAATAAACCAGTTAGGACTCTCCTTCCCAGTACCCAGTACAATAAACCAGTTAGGACTCTCCTTCCCAGTACAATAAACCAGTTAGGACTCTCCTTCCCAGTACCCAGTACAATAAACCAGTTAGGACTCTCCTTCCCAGTACAATAAACAAGTTAGGACTCTCCTTCCCAGTACCCAGTACAATAAACCAGTTAGGACTCTCCTTCCCAGTACAATAAACCAGTTAGGACTCTCCTTCCCAGTACCCAGTACAATAAACTAGTTAGGACTCTCCTTCCCAGTACAATAAACCAGTTAGGACTCTCCTTCCCAGTACCCAGTACAATAAACTAGTTAGGACTCTCCTTCCCAGTACAAAAAAACAGTTAGGACTCTCCTTCCCAGTACCCAGTACAATAAACCAGTTAGGACTCTCCTTCCCAGTACAATAAACCAGTTAGGACTCTCCTTCCCAGTACAATAAACCAGTTAGGACTCTCCTTCCCAGTACCCAGTACAATAAACCAGTTAGGACTCTCCTTCCCAGTACCCAGTACATTAAACCTGTTAGGACTCTCCTTCCCAGTACCCAGTACAATAAACCAGTTAGGACTCTCCTTCCTAGTACAATAAACAAGTTAGGACTCTCCTTCCCAGTACAATAAACCAGTTAGGACTCTCCTTCCCAGGACCCAGTACAATAAACCAGTTAGGACTCTCCTTCCCAGTACAACAAACTAGTTAGGACTCTCCTTCCCAGTACAATAAACCAGTTAGGACTCTCCTTCCCAGTATAATAAACCAGTTAGGACTCTCCTTCCCAGTATAATAAACCAGTTAGGACTCTCCTTCCCTGTACAATAAACCAGTTAGGACTCTCCTTCCCAGTACCCAGTACAATAAACCAGTTAGGACTCTCCTTCCCAGTACCCAGTACAATAAACCAGTTAGGACTCTCCTTCCCAGTACAATAAACCAGTTAGGACTCTCCTTCCCAGTACAATAAACCAGTTAGGACTCTCCTTCCCAGTACCCAGTACAATAAACCAGTTAGGACTCTCCTTCCCAGTACCCAGTACAATAAACCAGTTAGGACTCTCCTTCCCAGTACAATAAACCAGTTAGGACTCTCCTTCCCAGTACAATAAACCAGTTAGGACTCTCCTTCCCAGTACCCAGTACAATAAACCAGTTAGGACTCTCCTTCCCAGTACCCAGTACATTAAACCTGTTAGGACTCTCCTTCCCAGTACCCAGTACAATAAACCAGTTAGGACTCTCCTTCCTAGTACAATAAACAAGTTAGGACTCTCCTTCCCAGTACAATAAACCAGTTAGGACTCTCCTTCCCAGGACCCAGTACAATAAACCAGTTAGGACTCTCCTTCCCAGTACCCAGTACAATAAACCAGTTAGGACTCTCCTTCCCAGTACCCAGTACAATAAACCAGTTAGGACTCTCCTTCCCAGTACAATAAACCAGTCAGGACTCTCCTTCCCAGTACAATAAACCAGTTAGGACTCTCCTTCCCAGTACCCAGTACAATAAACCAGTTAGGACTCTCCTTCCCAGTACCCAGTACAATAAACCAGGTTGGACTCTCCTTCCCAGTACCCAGTACAATAAACCAGTTAGGACTCTCCTTCCCAGTACCCAGTACAATAAACCAGTTAGGACTCTCCTTCCCAGTACAATAAACCAGTTAGGACTCTCCTTCCCAGTACCCAGTACAATAAACCAGTTAGGACTCTCCTTGCCAGTACCCAGTACAATAAACCAGTTAGGACTCTCCTTCCCAGTACCCAGTACAATAAACCAGTTAGGACTCTCCTTCCCAGTACCCAGTACAACAAACTAGTTAGGACTCTCCTTCCCAGTACCCAGTACAATAAACCAGTTAGGACTCTCCTTCCCAGTACCCAGTACAATAAACCAGTTAGGACTCTCCTTCCCAGTACAATAAACAAGTTAGGACTCTCCTTCCCTGTACAATAAACCAGTTAGGACTCTCCTTCCCAGTACCCAGTACAATAAACCAGTTAGGACTCTCCTTCCCAGTACAACAAACTAGTTAGGACTCTCCTTGTACATTACACTACCCAACACTACCCTACACTGCACTACACTACACTACCCTACACTACGCTACACTACCCTACCCTACACTACACTACACTACACTACCCTACACTACACTACACTACACTCCAGTACACTACAGTACATTACACTACACTAACCAACCCTACACTACCCTACACTACACTACAGTACCCTGCCCTACACTACACTACCATACACTACACTACAATACACTACACTACACTAAACTACACTACAGTACAGTACCGTACAGTACCCTACACTACCCTACACTACACTACAGTACACTACACTATACTGCACTACAGTACCCTACACTACACTACCCTACACTACACTAAACTACACTACAGTACAGTACCGTACAGTACAGAACACTACCCTACACTACACTACAGTACACTACACTACAGTACAGTACCCTACACTACCCTACACTACACTACACTACCCTACACCACAGTACCCTACACTACACTACACTACCCTACACTACAGTACACTACAATACCCTACACTACACTACAGTACACTACACTACACTGCACTCCAGTACACTACAGTACATTACACTACACTAACCCACCCTACACTACCCTACACTACACTACAGTACCCTACACTACACTACACTACAGTACCCTACACTACACTACCCTACACTACACTACAGTACAGTACAGAACACTACCCTACACTACACTACAGTACACTACACTATAGTACAGAACAGTACCCTACACTACCCTACACTACACTACACTACAGTACACTACACTACACTGCACTACAGTACCCTACACTACACTACCCTACACTACACTACCCTACACTACACTACACTACACTACAGTACACTACACTACACTGCACTACAGTACCCTACACTACACTACACTACACTACACTACTCTACATTACAGTACACTACACTACACTAAACTGCACTACAGTACACTACACCACACTACCCTACACTACACTACAGTACACTACACTAAAGTACACTACACTATACTACAGTACACTACACTACCCTACACTACAGTACACTGCACTATACTACAGTACACTACAGTACCCTACACTACACTACCCTACACTACACTACAGTACCCTACACTACACTACAGTACTCTACACTACAGTACACTACAGTACACTACAGTACACAACACCACAGTACCCTACACTACACTACACTACAGTACTCTACACACTACAGTACTCTACACTACAGTACACTACAGTACCCTACACTACACTACAGTACCCTACACTACACTACAGTACTCTACACTACAGTACACTACAGTACACTACAGTACACAACACCACAGTACCCTACACTACACTACACTACAGTACCCTACACTACACTACAGTACCCTACACTACACTAAACTACAGTACACTACAGTACCCTACACTACACTACACTACAGTACTCTACACACTACAGTACTCTACACTACAGTACTCTACACTACACTACAGTACCCTACACTACACTACCCTACACTACAGTACTCTACACTACACTACAGTACACTACAGTACTCTACACTACAGTACACTACAGTACCCTACACGACACTACACTACACTACACTACCCTAACCTACACTACACTACACTACCCTACACTACACTACAGTACCCTACCCTACCCTACCATACACTACACTACCCTACACTACAGTACAGTACACTACAGTACATACAGTACATTACACTACACTACAGTACATTACACTACACTACACTACCCTACACTGCACTACACTACACTACCCTACACTACACTACACTACACTACACTACACTACCCTACACTACACTACAGTACCCTACCCTACCCTACCATACACTACACTACCCTACACTACAGTACAGTACACTACAGTACATACAGTACATTACACTACACTAACCCACCCTACACTACCCTACACTACACTACAGTACCCTACCCTACACTACACTACACTACACTACACTACAGTACACTACAATACCCTACACTACACTACGCTACCCTACCCTACAGTACACTACACTCCAGTACCCTACACTACAGTACACTACAATACCCTACCCTACACTACACTACACTACCCTACAGTACAGTACACTACACTACCCTACACTACACAACCCTACACTACAGTACACTACACTCCAGTACACTACAGTACATTACACTACACTACCCCACCCTACACTACCCTACAGTACACTACACTACCCTACCCTACACTACACTACAGTACCCTACCCTACACTACAGTACACTACAATACCCTACACTACACTACACTACAGTACCCTACAGTACCCTACACTACACTACACTACAGTACACTACACTAAGGTACACTACCCTACACAACACTACAGTACACTACAGTACAGTACACTACACTACCCTACACTACACTACACTACACAACCCTACACTACAGTACCCTACCCTACACTACACTACACTACACTACACTACACTACACTACCCTACACTACACTACCCTACACTACAGTACACTACAATACCCTACACTACACTACGCTACCCTACCCTACAGTACACTACACTCCAGTACCCTACACTACAGTACACTACAATACCCTACCCTACACTACACTACACTACCCTACAGTACAGTACACTACACTACCCTACACTACACTACACTACACAACCCTACACTACAGTACACTACACTCCAGTACACTACAGTACATTACACTACACTACCCCACCCTACACTACCCTACAGTACACTACACTACCCTACCCTACACTGCACTACAGTACCCTACCCTACACTACAGTACACTACAATACCCTACACTACACTACACTACAGTACCCTACACTACAGTACACTACCCTACACGACACTACAGTACCCTACCCTACACTATACTACAGTACAGTACTCTACAGTACCCTACACTACACTACCCTACACTACACTACACTACAGTACCCTACCCTACACTATACTACAGTACAGTACTCTACAGTACCCTACACTATACTACACTACACTACATTACAGCACGTTGCCCCTGGTGAATCTGATTAAGTCCAATGGAATGACAACATTCATCAAATGCCAGAGTTTACAGCTGCAGGGCCACTGTGCTCCCTCTGTCAGGATTGGGATCATGAGATGTCCTTCCTGCAGGCTCGCTTTGCTCTGTCAAAGGTCCGTTACGGCTGTGTTCGGGGGAGACGGTTGGCCCCAGGCAGGAGTCTGTAACTGCAGCCTCAGCCTCAGCACCAACAGGGTCAGAGCACACACTCTTAGAAAAAAAGGTTTATTTGACTGTCCCCATAGGACAAACCTTTATGGGTCCAGGTGAAGCCCTTTTCAGTTGCATGTAGAACCCTCTGTGGAAAGGGTTCTACCTGGAACCAAAAAGGGTTCTTCAAAGTTTTCTCCAATGGGGACAGCCAAATAACCCTTTTAGGTTCTAGATGGCACCTTTTTTTTCTAAGAGTGTAGGGCTCGGCTCCGTAACAGCCTCCCCCAGCCTACTCCAGCCTCCCCCAGCCTAACCCCAGCCTACTCCAGCCTCCCCCAGCCTCCCCCAGCCTACTCCAGCCTCCCCCAGCCTAACCCCAGCCTACTCCAGCCTAACCCCAGCCTACCCCAGCCTACTCCAGCCTAACCCCAGCCTACTCCAGCCTACTCCAGCCTAACCCCAGCCTACTCCAGCCTAACCCCAGCCTACTCCAGCCTAACCCCAGCCTACTCCAGCCTAACCCCAGTTTAACCCCAGCCTACTCCAGCCTCCCCCAGCCTACTCCAGCCTAACCCCAGCCCAACCCCAGCCTAACCCCAGCCTACTCCAGCCTAACCCCAGCCTACTCCAGCCTAACCCCAGCCTACTCCAGCCTAACCCCAGTTTAACCCCAGCCTACTCCAGCCTAACCCCAGCCTACTCCAGCCTAACCCCAGCCTACTCCAGCCTAACCCCAGTTTAACCCCAGCCCAGTCCAGCCTCCCCAGCCTACTCCAGCCTCCCCCAGCCTACTCCAGCCCAACCCCAGCCTACTCCAGCCTAACCCCAGTTTAACCCCAGCCCAGTCCAGCCTCCCCAGCCTTCTCCAGCCCAACCACCTTCCTACTTCAGCCTAACCCCAGGCTAACTCTAGTCTAATCCCGCCTAACACCAGCCTAACCCCAGTCTACTCCAGCCTAACCCCAGCCTAACTCTAGTCTAATCCCGCCTAACACCAGCCTAACCTCCTTCCTACCCCAGCCTAACACCAGCCTAACCACCTTCCTACACCAGCCTAACACCAGCCTAACCCCAGTCTACTCCAGCCTAATCCAGTCTAACCCCAGCCTAACTCTAGTCTAATCCCGCCTATCACCAGCCTAACCCCAGCCTAACTCTAGTCTCCTATATCCTACTCCAATCGAAGACTCCCTGTGGTGTACCTAACAGCTACACCTCTGTTCAGTGTTAGCAGTACTCTGTCTTCCACTTCCACTTCCACACTCTTCTTGTGTACTTGTTCCTATACAAATACACTATTCTTGTGTACTTGTTCCTATACAAATACACTCTTCTTGTGTACTTGTTCCTATACAAATACACTCTTCTTGTGTACTTGTTCCTATACAAATACACTCTTCTTGTGTACTTGTTCCTATACAAATACACTCTTATTGTGTACTTGTTCCTATACAAATACACTCTTCTTGTGTACTTGTTCCTATACAAATACACTCTTCTTGTGTACTTGTTCCTATACAAATACACTCTTCTTGTGTACTTGTTCCTATACAAATACACTCTTCTTGTGTACTTGTTCCTATACAAATACACTCTTCTTGTGTACTTGTTCCTATACAAATACACTCTTCTTGTGTACTTGTTCCTATACAAATACACTCTTCTTGTGTACTTGTTCCTATACAAATACACTCTTCTTGTGTACTTGTTCCTATACAAATACACTCTTCTTGTGTACTTGTTCCTATACAAATACACTCTTCTTGTGTACTTGTTCCTATACAAATACACTCTTCTTGTGTACTTGTTCCTATACAAATACACTCTTCTTGTGTACTTGTTCCTATACAAATACACTCTTCTTGTGTACTTGTTCCTATACAAATACACTCTTCTTGTGTACTTGTTCCTATACAAATACACTCTTCTTGTGTACTTGTTCCTATACAAATACACTCTTCTTGTGTACTTGTTCCCATACAAATACACTCTTCTTGTGTACTTGTTCCCATACAAATACACTCTTCTTGTGTACTTGTTCCCATACAAATACACTCTTCTTTCTTGCACTACCATATTTATCATACATCAAATATTCCCTTTGTGTGACCTAAAGCAGAGGAGTGTTACACCATAACTAGGATAGGATGTATTTATAGGATGTATTTACTACACAACCTTTGTTCACAGTCCTCTGATGTAAAAAAAAAACCAAAAAAACAAAACCAGCCCAACAGCAGTTCAGAGTGCTCTGTGTTTAAAATCTTCCCTAAACGTCCTAAAACCTGTTGTCTATACTGTGTGACATGGCTTGTTAGTCAGGCTCAGGGGTATGAAAGATTGTATGTCAGGTACACTAGTTTTAAAACATTAGTGGGCAAAATGTAGATTTCTGCCTAAATTAGATATACCCAAATGTTTTAAAAAAAATCAAGATGGCCATAAACAATAACTAGTAATGCTGCATAGTTCTAGAAGGATTAAAATCTCACTTTTCTGGTTAAAAAACAAACCGTTGTACATTTCTGAGGTGTAGTCACTTTAGAGGATGCAAGGTCAATAAACAAATAATATCAAAATATTCAATATATATATTTCTATTATTCAAGCAATATTCAAATGCTTTCTAAATAGAGTAACAATGAAATTACAAACGATTTACTATAAGATTACACATTTCTTAGAACTGTAAAATAAATACATAGTGACTGACTGGCAACGAGAGAGTTTCCTGCCAAACGTCCTCTAAAGCGACAGAGAGAGACAACATTCAAATGTCTGCAGACTCGTTACAACGTCAGCTTTTAAGCACAACGTTGATTGTCTGTCTGTCTGTCTGTCTGTGACCAAGAGAAAGTGGTCTTGTTTCAATTATACTCAATTATTTTGTATTTATTTTATATTTTAAGAGCTCTAAATCCAGCGAGATGAGACGGGTTTTAATGTAATCGCTAGACCAGGAATCATCAACTAGATTCGGCTACTTTTGTCGATTTATTCTTGAGTGGATGATCGCGGTTGCCGGAACATAATTACTAATAATTTGTAGACTGCAATTTGACCGCAAGAATCCCCAACAGATATAATGTTTGACTACAACAATTAAATCGTGTGTACATTGGTATACAATCACGTCGTGTCTCTCTATTATCCGTGGGAATACCTGGGACCAGATCTCTTAACTTAAAATCAATTGGAGCTGATTTAATAAATAAATAAAAACCACCCGCGGGCCAAATTCGTCCCGTTACCGCAACCACAAAGTCATGATTATTTCTAACCTTCGAGTTGCACAATGCAGAAATCGCTCCGCAATTTCCTGGTTACTACAACTCAAATAGTTGGTCTAAAATTCAGTTTATGTGACAAAATCCTCTAGTATAGTGTAGAGAATCATTGAAATATATATATGAAATATTTTCATCCAAAAATACTGTTGTTTCAGCTGTTTGAAGCTGGTGTACAAAACCGAAAGTATAAGATGCAAAAACAAAACTTAAGAACAGGAAGCTTAGAAATAACGCATATAGAACAAATCGACAGCTTCTTAGACTTGCTTTCAGTTAGAATAAAAGAGCTATAACTCACATTTCTATGTAAATTTGGTCTGTCACCCCCAAAAAGTTAACATATTTCCACTTTAACCCTAACCTTAAATTAAGATGAAAAATGCTATTTTTTTTGTTGTTGTTCTCATTCATTTTTTACAATAGCCAATGTTGACTTAGTGGCTGTGTGTGTTAACTAGTGACAGCCAAGAGTTGGAGAGACTGTGTAAAGAAGCAGGACAACCAGACCTTTCACAGAGTGGCACAGGAATGAATGCTGTGCCACTCACAGAGCGAGCTGTACACAGAAATGTCTGTCGGAACCGGTCCAGAACCACTCAAAGTCTCCTAAATAAGATGCTTTGATGGCTACTATGACATCATCGCTAATTCCTTTCCACATCAAGCTGACGATCAGCATCCGCAGGGGGATTTATTTAAGATATTACAGGATATAAGCTGGAATAACAGCGTCTTTCATGTCCTTCCTCTCTGCTCGCTCCCTGAACTTGCTCCAGCTTGAGCCTCAGTCTAAGGAAACAGCCTGGCAGGTAGTCTGTTCTTGTTCCTCTCCCATACAGCTCTTAGATCAGTACTGGAGAATTACTCTGTCAGGTTGTCCATTCTAGTTTATTTTTTTAGCTACAGGTCCCAGATCAGCAGTATGGAGCCTACCTGTCTGGTAGTCTGATCTACTTCCTGTTCCCCCTCTGTCTCATCACCTTCCCGGACAAACAAACACCACCCTGTCCTTTCCACTCCTTCGCCAGGCTAACAGCTGTGTTGAGTGGATGAGGCCTGGGTCTGGTCCAGGACAGCTGTGTTGTGTGGATGAGGCCTGGGTCTGGTCCAGGACAGCTGTGTTGAGTGGATGAGGCCTGGGTCTGGTCCAAGACAGCTGTGTTGAGTGGATGAGGCCTGGGTCTGGTCCAGGACAGCTGTGTTGAGTGGATGAGGCCTGGGTCTGGTCCAGGACAGCTGTGTTGAGTGGATGAGGCCTGGGTCTGGTCCAGGACAGCTGTGTTGAGTGGATGAGGTATGGGTTTGGTCCAGGACAGCTGTGTTGAGTGGATGAGGCCTGGGTCTGGTCCAGGACAGCTGTGTTGAGTGGATGAGGCCTGGGTCTGGTCCAGGACAGCTGTGTTGAGTGGATGAGGCCTGGGTCTTGTCCAGGACAGCTGTGTTGAGTGGATGAGGCCTGGGTTTGGTCCAGGACAGCTGTGTTGAGTGGATGAGGCCTGGGTCTGGTCCAGGACAGCTGTGTTGAGTGGATGAGGCCTGGGTCTGGTCCAGGACAGCTGTGTTGAGTGGATGAGGCCTGGGTCTTGTCCAGGACAGCTGTGTTGAGTGGATGAGGCCTGGGTCTGGTCCAGGACAGCTGTGTTGAGTGGATGAGGCCTGGGTCTGGTCCAGGACAGCTGTGTTGAGTGGATGAGGCCTGGGTCTTGTCCAGGACAGCTGTGTTGAGTGGATGAGGCCTGGGTCTGGTCCAGGACAGCTGTGTTGAGTGGATGAGGCCTGGGTCTGGTCCAGGACAACTGTGTTGAGTGGATGAGGTATGGGTTTGGTCCAGGACAGCTGTGTTGAGTGGATGAGGCCTGGGTCTGGTCCAGGACAGCTGTGTTGAGTGGATGAGGTATGGGTTTGGTCCAGGACAGCTGTGTTGAGTGGATGAGGCCTGGGTCTGGTCCAGGACAGCTGTGTTGAGTGGATGAGGCATGGGTCTGGTCCAGGACAGCTGTGTTGAGTGGATGAGGCATGGGTCTGGTCCAGGACAGCTGTGTTGAGTGGATGAGGCCTGGGTCTGGTCCAGGACAGCTGTGTTGAGTGGATGAGGCCTGGGTCTGGTCCAGGACAACTGTGTTGAGTGGATGAGGTATGGGTTTGGTCCAGGACAGCTGTGTTGAGTGGATGAGGCCTGGGTCTGGTCCAGGACAGCTGTGTTGAGTGGATGAGGCCTGGGTCTGGTCCAGGACAGCTGTGTTGAGTGGATGAGGCCTGGGTCTGGTCCAGGACAGCTGTGTTGAGTGGATGAGGTATGGGTTTGGTCCAGGACAGCTGTGTTGAGTGGATGAGGCCTGGGTCTGGTCCAGGACAGCTGTGTTGAGTGGATGAGGCCTGGGTCTGGTCCAGGACAGCTGTGTTGAGTGGATGAGGCCTGGGTCTTGTCCAGGACAGCTGTGTTGAGTGGATGAGGCCTGGGTCTGGTCCAGGACAGCTGTGTTGAGTGGATGAGGCCTGGGTCTGGTCCAGGACAACTGTGTTGAGTGGATGAGGTATGGGTTTGGTCCAGGACAGCTGTGTTGAGTGGATGAGGCCTGGGTCTGGTCCAGGACAGCTGTGTTGAGTGGATGAGGCCTGGGTCTGGTCCAGGACAGCTGTGTTGAGTGGATGAGGCCTGGGTCTGGTCCAGGACAGCTGTGTTGAGTGGATGAGGCCTGGGTCTTGTCCAGGACAGCTGTGTTGAGTGGATGAGGCCTGGGTCTGGTCCAGGACAGCTGTGTTGAGTGGATGAGGCCTGGGTCTGGTCCAGGACAACTGTGTTGAGTGGATGAGGTATGGGTTTGGTCCAGGACAGCTGTGTTGAGTGGATGAGGCCTGGGTCTGGTCCAGGACAGCTGTGTTGAGTGGATGAGGTATGGGTTTGGTCCAGGACAGCTGTGTTGAGTGGATGAGGCCTGGGTCTGGTCCAGGACAGCTGTGTTGAGTGGATGAGGCATGGGTCTGGTCCAGGACAGCTGTGTTGAGTGGATGAGGCATGGGTCTGGTCCAGGACAGCTGTGTTGAGTGGATGAGGCCTGGGTCTGGTCCAGGACAGCTGTGTTGAGTGGATGAGGCCTGGGTCTGGTCCAGGACAACTGTGTTGAGTGGATGAGGTATGGGTTTGGTCCAGGACAGCTGTGTTGAGTGGATGAGGCCTGGGTCTGGTCCAGGACAACTGTGTTGAGTGGATGAGGTATGGGTTTGGTCCAGGACAGCTGTGTTGAGTGGATGAGGCCTGGGTCTGGTCCAGGACAGCTGTGTTGAGTGGATGAGGCCTGGGTCTGGTCCAGGACAGCTGTGTTGAGTGGATGAGGCCTGGGTCTGGTCCAGGACAGCTGTGTTGAGTGGATGAGGCCTGGGTCTGGTGGTGATCTTTGTAAGTCACATCTATGTCCAAAATGGCACCCAATTCCCTAAAGTAGGGCACTACTGTTGACCAGAGCCCTAAAGTAGGGCACTACTGTTGACCAGAGCCTTAAAGTAGGGCACTACTGTTGACCAGAGCCCTAAAGTAGGGCACTACTGTTGACCAGGGCCCTAAAGTAGGGCACTACTGTTGACCAGAGCCCTAAAGTAGGGCACTACTGTTGACGAGAGCCCTAAAGTAGGGCACTACTGTTGACCAGAGCCCTAAAGTAGGGCACTACTGTTGACCAGGGCCCTAAAGTAGGGCACTACTGTTGACCAGGGCCCTAAAGTAGGGCACTACTGTTGACCAGAGCCCTAAAGTAGGGCACTACTGTTGACCAGGGCCCTAAAGTAGGGCACTACTGTTGACAAGAGCCCTAAAGTAGGGCACTACTGTTGACCAGAGCCCTAAAGTAGTGCACTACTGTTGACCAGAGCCCTAAAGTAGGGCACTACTGTTGACCAGAGCCCTAAAGTAGGGCACTACTGTTGACCAGAGCCCTAAAGTAGGGCACTACTGTTGACCAGGGCCCTAAAGTAGGGCACTACTGTTGACCAGAGCCCTAAAGTAGGGCACTACTGTTGACCAGAGCCCTAAAGTAGGGCACTACTGTTGACCAGAGCCCTAAAGTAGGGCAGTACTGTTGACCAGAGCCCTAAAGTAGGGCACTACTGTTGACCAGGGCCCTAAAGTAGGGCACTACTGTTGACCAGAGCCCTAAAGTAGGGCACTACTGTTGACCAGAGCCCTAAAGTAGGGCACTACTGTTGACCAGAGCCCTAAAGTAGGGCACTACTGTTGACCAGGGCCCTAAAGTAGGGCACTACTGTTGACCAGAGCCCTAAAGTAGGGCACTACTGTTGACCAGAGCCCTAAAGTAGGGCACTACTGTTGACCAGAGAACACATCCGGAGGTGTGCAGGAGACTTACTGTCTGTCTGGTCACGTTGTTAGGTGTGTGGACAACGACCGACGAGTCAATCACGTCGCAGCTTGGGTTGGCTAAAGGCCTGTGGTGAATGTGGGACAGATGACGTGTGTTGCGTTCTAGTCTGTAGGGTAAAGGAGAAGTGGCTAATTTGAACTACATGACTGTTAACATACATTAATGTACACAGGGCGAAAGTGAGCCTGGGAAGCACTACCTGTCACACTATACGCCTACATTTAGGTTTCTATTCCCGGATCTACTTACATAACAGAAATAATTTCATGTACTACCTCATCCCCAAATTGTTATTTTTTTTGCTCCTTTGCAGCCCAGTATCTCTACTTGCACATTCATCTTCTGCACATCTATCACTCCAGTGTTTAATTACTAAATTGTAATTATTTCGCCTCTATGGCCTATTTATTGCCTTTACCTCCCTTATCCTACCTCATTTGCTCACATTGTATATAGATTTTGTTCTACTGTATTATTGACTGTGTTTGTTTTACTCCATGTGTAACTCTGTGGTGTTGTTTGTGTTGCACTGCTATGCTTTATCTTGGCCAGGTCGCAGTTGTAAATGAGAACTTGTTCTCAACTGGCCTACCTGGTTAAATAAAGGTGTTCTCAACTGGCCTAACTGGTTAAATAAAGGTGTTCTCAACTGGCCTACCTGGTTAAATAAAGGTGTTCTCAACTGGCCTACCTGGTTAAATAAAGGTGTTCTCAACTAGCCTACCTGGTTAAATAAAGGTGTTCTCAACTGGCCTACCTGGTTAAATAAAGGTGTTCTCAACTAGTCTACCTGGTTAAATAAAGGTGTTCTCAACTGGCCTACCTGGTTAAATAAAGGTGTTCTCAACTAGCCTACCTGGTTAAATAAAGGTGTTCTCAACTAGTCTACCTGGTTAAATAAAGGTGTTCTCAACTGGCCTACCTGGTTAAATAAAGGTGTTCTCAACTGGCCTACCTGGTTAAATAAAGGTGTTCTCAACTGGCCTACCTGGTTAAATAAAGGTGTTCTCAACTAGTCTACCTGGTTAAATAAAGGTGTTCTCAACTGGCCTACCTGGTTAAATAAAGGTGTTCTCAACTGGCCTACCTGGTTAAATAAAGGTGTTCTCAACTGGCCTACCTGGTTAAATAAAGGTGTTCTCAACTGGCCTACCTGGTTAAATAAAGGTGTTCTCAACTGGCCTACCTGGTTAAATAAAGGTGTTCTCAACTAGTCTACCTGGTTAAATAAAGGTGTTCTCAACTGGCCTACCTGGTTAAATAAAGGTGTTCTCAACTGGCCTACCTGGTTAAATAAAAGTTTAATAAAAAAAAGACAATAAAAAATGTGCCATGTACTACATAATGAATGAGATCTGTTTTTATGGATGAGTGGCACCCTTCCACAAGGAGGACACAAATGCAAGCATCTAATCGTGCAATGAACTTTCTAGACAATTTAAAACAGTCAAGTCGGTCAGAGAACAAGAGGAGTAAGATAGACAGACCCTTCCATCGGGGCACCATAAAACCTCTAGCCACATGAAACGTGTGCAGGAGCTGAGGTACATTTCACATTTCCAGTTGGAGTGTGTTAACGCTAACATTACAGCGAAATAATAACCTGTTTACAATTTGTACTTGGCTTCCACCCTCGCCAAAAAAAAAAACCTGTACAGCTGAGGATTATGGGTGCAGCTATTCTCTGACCTCATTGTGGTGAGACAACAGACACAGCATGCGGTGGCGAGCAGGCGTGAGCGACGCCCGGACGAAGAATGGACCAGACTCGGCGAGGGACGGCTGCCATGTGGCAGGAGGAGCGGAGGGAGACAGATGGGGACCCCTGGAAGAACGTTGGGGGACGGAGCGCAGCGCTGTGTCTAGGAGCAGCAAGCCAGCGCCCACCCACCTTTACCTACGGCTGAATGCAGCAGCTGAACGAGGTCCCACACCTGTTCTCAACAGATACAGACAGAGAGACTGGAGTCATTAGCAACATAGAGGGAGTCTAGTCTGTGTGTGTGTGTGTGTTTGTCCAGAGTCCAGAGAAGAACGCCTGCATGACTGCCAGTCCAGGGAAGGAATACTGTTTGCATTCCAAACGGAACCTTATTCAGTACACTACTTCTGACCAGGGACCGTAGCGGACTACACAGGAAATAGTGGGTCATTTAGGCTTCCGTTGACCCATA
Organism: Oncorhynchus mykiss; assembly: GCF_013265735.2. NCBI lineage: Eukaryota > Metazoa > Chordata > Actinopteri > Salmoniformes > Salmonidae > Oncorhynchus > Oncorhynchus mykiss. Next base: position 42,893,945 of record NC_048568.1, on the reverse strand, counting down.
ACAGGAAGCTGATTCCAAACCCCACAATGCAAAGCAGCTGCTCCCTAATGCAGTGGTCTGTTTGTTCACATGTAATTAGGGCTGAACAGACTTGGTTTTTCAATACGTTTTGAAGAACAATGTTCTTGCCATGATTGTCTTGTTTTATAGATTATAAATCGCCCCAAAGCTTGAAGTTATAACTTCAGTAATAATAACAATTTAATTCAATTATAGTTCTGTGCTTCTAGAGGATTCATTTTCTGATGTAACAGCAGTCTTTTAAGGCACATTTATTTTCTGCGGAGCTGACCAGTTCATTAATCAGAAATATCCCAGTGAAACATATGGCAAAAACCATCCAGTTTTTTTTTCACTGCAAAAAAGACTTGCAGTGAGAGAGGCACAGCCTATTTTTAACAGCATGGTAATGGCAACTGTGTGTCTGGACGTGTGTGTGTGTGTGTGTGCGTGTGTATGTATGTGTGTGTATGTGTGTGTGTGTCTGTGAGTGTGTGTGTATGTGTGTGTGTGTGTGTCTGTGTGTGTCTGTGAGTGTGTGTATATGTGTGTGTATGTGTGTGTGTGTCTGTGTGTGTGTGTGTGCGTGTGTATGTGTATGTATGTGTGTGTGTGTGTGTGTGTCTGTGTGTGTATGTGTGTGTGTGTCTGTGTGTGTCTGGACATGTGTGTGTGTGTGTGTGCGTGTGTGTGTGTGTGTGTCTGTGAGTGTCTGGACGTGTGTGTGTGTGTGTGTGTGTATGTGTGTGTGTGCGTGTGTCTGTGTGTGTCTGTGAGTGTGTGTGTGTGTCTGGGAGTGTGTGTGTGTGTCTGTGAGTGTGTGATACGCAGGCAGACATCTTTGAATTGTTGTCGACTGTTACTGCTACAGCATCTCCCTGTCTGATATTGTGAATTGCAATACTCTCAGTTTAGCAATACTTTCTCAGTTTAGTAATACTCTCACAGTTTAGTAATACTCTCACAGTTTAGTAATACTCTCACAGTTTAGCAATACTTTCTCAGTTTAGTAATACTCTCACAGTTTAGTAATACTCTCACAGTTTAGTAATACTCTCACAGTTTAGTAATACTCTCAGCTCTCTCTGTTTAGTAATAGTAATACAGTGTCAATACCAAATTATCCTGAAGTCCACTTATTTTATAGTTATTAAAGTTTGGGAATATTTGATTTATGGAATGGGCTTGTATTGCAATTAAAGAGGAACAATTAAAACACCTTATGAACTACAGTTTCTTTGGACAGGGGTTGCTCTTTTAAAAGGCCAGGAAGCTCGCCCTGGGGCTTTAGAAACTATTCTACGTGGACTTTTTTTTAAAACTTCAGAATGACACAACGGTCATGCCGTTTATGACAGTATTGTAATGAAACAGGCAGGGAGCAGGTCTCGAACCCTGGACCTTCTAGCTCGAAGTCCAGCGCGCTATTGACTGGGTGGGCTACAAAATAATTTTCGAATGGGAGAGTCGATATCCGCGCTTATAAATCCAGGGTCCTTATAGTTTTATTCGTCTTCTGACCAATTTCTGCTTAGATTTACCTGCTTCGTTAAAGAAAGCTGCCTTTTATCACAAATACGCAACGACAAAAGTAAGGATTCGTCACGGTGGTTCAGGCAAGCTGAAGCTCCTGTTAAAATGACTAGTTAGATGGCATGCTAAATTGATATGCTATAGCAGCTAAGCTAACGCAAGCTAGTGTTAAACAATTTTAGGGTTAGCTGTTAAATCTGTATTTAAGTAATGTCCTCCAGATTATTTTATCGATATAACCCTTTAAAAGCCGATGAAACTACACTTTCGTCTATGAAGTCAGGATGGCCGAGCGGTCTAAGGCGCTGCGTTCAGGTCGCAGTCTCCTCTGGAGGCGTGGGTTCGAATCCCACTTCTGACAATACTTTTTTTCCCCCCCTTTCCGTTTCACCTAAAATCCGTGATAGTAAACATTTCCTTTATACTCAACCTATTAATAAAGCATAAACTGTAACCATACATGTAAAATACTCATTTTAATTGAACGTTTCAATTGATCTCTTATAGCCTGTTTTTTTTGGTTGTTCATTTTAAATAAAAGTATGATGTTCGCCTACCATGCTGCACCTTGGTCTAATTAATTTAAGTTTATTATGAATGTTTGTTTTTTTAATCTATCATGGTGTCACGCCCTGACCTTAGAGCCTTTTTATTTCTCTATTAGGTTAGGTCGGGGTGTGATTTGGCTGGGCATTCTAGTTTTTCTATATCTTTGTTGGTCGGGTATGGTTCCCAATCAGAGGCAGCTGTCTATCGTTGTCTCTGATTGGGGATCATACTTAGGCCCTTTTTTTTTCCCACCTTTGATTGTGGGATCATGATTTTGTTAGTTGCTGTATAGCCTGCAGGACTTTGCTGTTGCTGTTTTGGCTATGTGGTCCAGCACTTTGGATTTGAAATTATACAACGACTGTGATGTTAGACCATTTAGAGATTACAGCATTTTTTTGTACATAGTCCCCCCCCCCCCCCCCCCCCCCCGTTTTAGGGAACCAAAAGTATTGGGACAAATTCACTTATATGTGTATTAAAGTAGTAAAAACTGAAGTATTTGGTTCCACATTCATAGCAGGCAATGTTTACATCAAGCTTGTGTTCTACAAATATGTTGGATGCATTCGCCCAATATAAATTAATGTGAAATTATGTATTGTGTCATTTTGGAGTCAATTTGATTGTAAATAAGAATAGAATAGGTTTCTAAACACTTTCTCCCTCATCGTGTTAAAATGTCTTTGGGGTCTGGAACTTTCTCCCTCATCGTGTTGTTGTAATGGTGAGAGGGTTAGAATGTCTTTTGGAGTCTGGAACTTGCTCACTCATTTCCATTTCCGCTGTGATTGGCTCAGGAAAGCCTTCTCAGTGGACGTGGGTGGATGACATCATCACCAGTTCCTTTGACTAACCAGTGAGGCTCAACAGGGGTCTCCAATGAGTCAGAGCAGCCCACACTCACACCCCAACCCCACGCCGACCCGGACAAGCTACTTAAGACAGGAGACAGGAGGCAGATCTTTTTGAGAGTTTGTTTGTGTTAAGGAGTGAGAGTGGGTGTGGGCAGCCCGGTGACGATCAAGCACGTGCTCTTTCTTCTCTTAGCAGAAACACACAGCCACCAGAAAGGAGCGGGACAGGGGTGGTCCTACCTACCGTCTGCTAGCCCTTTCGTCCTGTGGTGTTTTTTGTCTTTTTCTTCCTGCAGGCGCTGGAGGGCCTAGCAGTATGTAACGTTTTACAGCAATGACTGAATGTCATTTTCTTTTTTTGGGGGGCCGTGTTCTTTATAAAAAATATAAAAAATATAATTATAAAAATATAATATATTAATATAATAATTAAAATTATATATCCACTGTACCTTAAGCTTAGTTGAATGCACTAACTGTAAGACACTGGATAAGAGTGTTCACTAAAGCTCCAAAATGTAAATCTCTTGTCGAGTCAGAGACTGACGTCCTCCATTGTGGATTCAGCAGCGCATTACTGTAGCAGTCAAACCTGTATGCTAACATTACTGTAGCGGTCAAAGCTGTATGCTAACATTACTGTAGCGGTCAAAGCTGTATGCTAACATTACTGTAGCAGTCAAACCTGTATGCTAACATTACTGTAGCAGTCAAACCTGTATGCTAACATTACTGTAGCAGTAAAACCTGTATGCTAACATTACTGTAGCAGTCAAAGCTGTATGCTAACATTACTGTAGCAGTCAAACCTGTATGCTAACATTACTGTAGCAGTCAAACCTGTATGCTAATCACATGTAGGCTAACTGACTTCTGCGATGCAAGGACTTGATTCCTCCATTGTAGATTCAGCAGCGCATTACTGTAGCAGTAAAACCTGTATGCTAACATTACTGTAGCGGTCAAAGCTGTATGCTAACATTTCTGTAGCAGTCAAACCTGTATGCTAACATTACTGTAGCAGTCAAACCTGTATGCTAACATTACTGTAGCGGTCAAACCTATATGCTAACATTACTGTAGCAGTCAAACCTGTATGCTAACATTACTGTAGCAGTCAAACCTGTATGCTAACATTACTGTAGCAGTCAAAGCTGTATGCTAATATTACTGTAGCAGTCAAACCTGTATGCTAACATTACTGTAGCAGTCAAACCTGTATGCTAACATTACTGTAGCGGTCAAACCTGTATGCTAACATTACTGTAGCAGTCAAACCTGTATGCTAACATTACTGTAGCAGTAAAACCTGTATGCTAACATTACTGTAGCAGTCAAACCTGTATGCTAACATTACTGTAGCAGTCAAACCTGTATGCTAACATTACTGTAGCGGTCAAACCTGTATGCTAACATTACTGTAGCAGTCAAACCTGTATGCTAACATTACTGTAGCGGTCAAACCTGTATGCTAACATTACTGTAGCGGTCAAACCTGTATGCTAACATTACTGTAGCAGTCAAACCTGTATGCTAACATTACTGTAGCAGTCAAACCTGTATGCTAACATTACTGTAGCGGTCAAACCTGTATGCTAACATTACTGTAGCAGTCAAACCTGTATGCTAACATTACTGTAGCAGTCAAACCTGTATGCTAACATTACTGTAGCAGTCAAACCTGTATGCTAACATTACTGTAGCAGTCAAACCTGTATGCTAACATTACTGTAGCAGTCAAACCTGTATGCTAATCACATGTAGGCTAACTGACTTCTGTGATGCAAGGACTTGATTGGATGAGCTTTAGTCTACTTATTCAATTAGTTGAATAACCTATTCAGTTACTTAACTCTCAATGTTAGCCACTGTAAGGGTGATATACTACCCCTTTTGCATAGGCCTACTTGTATAATCGGAGACGGAGTGATGGAGAGCTCAGCCCCTGTCTATTCATCACTATTGGGTAGATGGACATTCGTTCATGTTTAGACCTCCAGCACCTGTTCGAACAGTAAGTACACTCCCTTTTCATACTGACTGAATCATCAGAAATCAAATATGGAAAGATTGAGAGCCCAGCCCTGTCTATTCACGACTAAAGGAACGATGGAAATTCATTCATTTTCATATTTGTACCTCCGTCACCTGCTTGAAGCTTTTAGATCAGGTGTTTGTGTATATATATATATACATGAATCATCAGAAATCAATGAACAGGAGATCGAGGAACCCCCGTCCCAGTATCACCATGACTAGAACGTCCTTTCTAAGCATCCTGGTAATCCTCCCACCATGTCGTTGTTAAGCCCAGTATTTACAGAACCTGGTCACAGGACAAACTTCCTTGGAACTGTCTGTGGATTAGTGTAAATTTTTATAGTGAAAATAGGTTATATTGTGCACATTTTTTAAAAATGATTGTGCAGTATGATTGGACTTTTTTGTTGTTGTTACCCTACCAACAGTTTCCTGTCAAACCATATTTAATACTTGCACGTGGGGTGGTGAAGTTTATGTGAATATTTCCACAAAACCACTTCATATTTTGTGTGGCTCCATATCCCCAACAGAGGGAGGGGACCCGAATGGATTCTGATAAACAAATAATTGAGAGCTACAAGTTCTTCAAGTTCCACGGTGTCCATATCGCTAAGGACCAATCATGGTCCAAACACACCAACACAGTCGTGAAGAGGGCACAACAACATCTCTTCCCCCTCAGGAGGCTGAAAAGATTTGGCATTGGTCCTCAGATCCTCCAAAAACAAGTATACAGCTGCACCATCGAGAGCATCCTGATTGGCTGCGTCACTGCTTGTTTAGGCGCTACAGAGGGTAGTGCGTTTGGCACAGTACGTTACTGGGGCCCGAGCTCCCTGCCATCCAGGACCTCTATACCAGGCGGTGTCAGAGGAAGGCCCTTGAAAATTGTCAAAGACTCCAGCCACCTAAGTCACAGTCTGTTCTCTCTGCTACCACACTACAAGCTGTACCGGAGCGCCTAGTCTGGGACCAAAAAGCCAATGAACAGCTTCTTCTCCAAAGCCATAAGACTGCTGAACAGTTAATTAAATGGCTACCCGGACATTCTGCTTTTCACCCCCGACCTACATGTACATAGTACTCTAATCAATCACCGAACCAAACCTACATGTACATAGTACTCTAATCAATCACCGAACCAAACCTACGTGTACATAGTACTCTAATCAATCACCGAACCAAACCTACATGTACATAGTACTCTAATCAATCACCGAACCAAACCTACGTGTACATAGTACTCTAATCAATCACCGAACCAAACCTACATGTACATAGTACTCTAATCAATCACCGAACCAAACCTACATGTACACAGTACTCTAATCAATTACCAAACCAAACCTACATGTGAATCACCTCCATCACCAACCCCAACTACCTCGCCCCCCAGTACACTGACTCATTACCGGTACTCCTTGTAAATAGCATGTATATAGCATGTATATAGCATGTAAATAGCATGTATGTAGCATGTATATAGCATGTATATAGCATGTAAATAGCATGTATATAGCATGTAAATAGCATGTATATAGCATGTATATAGCATGTAAATAGCATGTATATAGCATGTAAATAGCATGTATATAGCATGTATATAGCATGTAAATAGCATGTAAATAGCATGTATATAGCATGTATATAGCATGTATATAGCATGTATATAGCATGTAAATAGCATGTAAATAGCCTCATTATTGTTATTTTACTGTCTTACTATTTTTACATTTTTACATTTGTAAATGTTCTTGCTTTTTAACTGCATTGCTGGGAAAGAGCTCGTATGGAAGCATTTGATTTGTCTCTGTTGCGTTTAAAAACTAAAAACTAAAAACAGCAGGCAGTCTGAAGTCTTTCTGAAGTCTATATGAAGTCTTTATGAAGTCTACGAATTCTCTCTGAAGTCTCTCTGAAGTCTCTCTGAAGTCTCTCTGAAGTCTCTATGAAGTCTCTATGAAGTCTTTACGAAGTCTATATGAAGTCTATACGAAGTCTCTCTGAAGTCTATATGAAGTCTATATGAAGTCTCTCTGAAGTCTATATGAAGTCTCTTGGAAGTCTCTCTGAAGTCTCTCTGAAGTCTATATGAAGTCTCTCTGAAGTCTATATGAAGTCTTTCTGAAGTCGCTCTGAAGTCTCTCTGAAGACGGCCTTATGACTTATGCCCATGATGACAATGATTTCACTTCCAATGCCCCTCACCCTCTCCTTCAGTCCAGATGTGCAAATGTTGGTTGTCTAGCTGTAGATCAGTCTGAAACAGCATAACCCCACAAGACCCCACGTGGACAGGGTTGGCTTCCCCAGATAATGCCTAGTCATGGACATCCATTGACTCCCTGTGGCGTACCGTTGAAAACCTGCTAAATTTGTTTCCCCCTGGGATTATGCAATGCCGAAGTCCTGGCCATGTGTCTGCCGAAAGCCTCAGCAGATTTGGTAGCGATCTGAGGGTTAGCGATTAGAGAGGCTTTCCGTTCTATCCTTAGCCTGGTCCGAACCCACGACAACCAGATTAGCAGGTAGCGGAAGAGACCTCACAGGGAGGGAGGAGAGAGAGCATGGGATGGGGGGGGGGGGGGGGGGGGGGGGGGGAGGTGTGGTGCTTCAGACTTGACACTTCCTTCTGTCCTCTGATCGCTTTGGTATTGCTCACAGCGTGCAGACTGATGGTTTGTTGTCATGTTGGGAGTCTATATGTAGGGATCTGGTTGATCAGGTTGGTACCTACCTGCCTTTTGTGGTTTTTCAAGCAGTTTGGGTCTCCTGTCTCCCGAGATTGGTTATCATGAGTGTTGGAAGCGTGAGTATTATCATCTGATGCATCTATACCGGTAATACTTGGGCCCAGAGTTTGCACCTGTCTTTTTCAAAAAGGGAATTAAACATTGAAGATAGAACAAAATATTTACAGTAAATGTTAGGAGAAAGAACAAGATGTTAGGGAAGGTATGAATACAGATAGTTGTGTTGGTGTCTCGGTGTTAAATCCCTTACTAGTACAGAAGGTTGTCTTGGTGTCTTGGTGTTAAATCCCTTACTAGTACAGATGGTTGTCTTGGTGTCTTGGTGTTAAATCCCTTACTAGTACAGATGGTTGTCTTGGTGTCTTGGTGTTAAATCCCTTACTAGTACAGATGGTTGTCTTGGTGTCTTGGTGTTAAATCCCTTACTAGTACAGATGGTTGTCTTGGTGTCTTGGTGTTAAATCCCTTACTAGTACAGAAGGTTGTCTTGGTGTCTTGGTGTTAAATCCCTTACTAGTACAGATGGTTGTCTTGGTGTCTTGCTGTTAAATCCCTTACTAGTACAGATGGTTGTCTTGGTGTCTTGGTGTTAAATCCCTTACTAGTACAGATAGTTGTCTTGGTGTCTTGGTGTTAAATCCCTTACTAGTACAGATGGTTGTCTTGGTGTCTTGGTGTTAAATCCCTTACTAGTACAGATGGTTGTCTTGGTGTCTTGGTGTTAAATCCCTTACTAGTACAGATAGTTGTCTTGGTGTTAAATCCCTTACTAGTACAGATGGTTGTCTTGGTGTCTTGGTGTTAAATTCCTTACTAATACAGATAGTTGTGTTGATGTTAAATCCCTTACTAGTACAGATAGTTGTCTTGGTGTTAAATCCCTTACTAGTACAGATAGTTGTGTTGGTGTTAAATCCCTTACTAGTACAGATAGTTGTCTTGGTGTTAAATCCCTTACTAGTACAGATAGTTGTGTTGGTGTTAAATCCCTTACTAGTACAGATAGTTGTCTTGGTGTTAAATCCCTTACTAACACAGATAGTTGTGTTGGTGTCTCTGTGTTAAATCCCTTACTAGTACAGATAGTTGTGTTGGTGTTAAATCCCTTACTAGTACAGATAGTTGTGTTGGTGTCTCTGTGTTAAATCCCTTACTAGTACAGATAGTTGTGTTGGTGTCTCTGTGTTAAATCCCTTACTAGTACTGATAGTTGTGTTGGTGTTAAATCCCTTCCTAGTACAGATAGTTGTGTTGGTGTTAAATCCCTTACTAACACAGATAGTTGTGTTGGTGTTAAATCCCTTACTAACACAGATAGTTGTGTTGGTGTTAAATCCCTTACTGAAATAGTAATCTAAACGTCGTACCTGGTGCAGATGCTTAGTAGTGTAAATCTGGGACTAAGACTATCTGTTGCACACAGCGATGACCTGTTATCTGCAGGGCAGCAAAAGTTAAGATTGTTGGGAGAAGAACTCAAAAGGTTGAGGGAATGGCCTCATTGGTCATTGGTTCAGTAAAGACCAAATGTTGCTATCAAAAGAACAACGTTTTTTTGTTGAAGAAAAGACATAGTATAAAATACGTTGTAAAAAAATGTGCACAATTTTAACTATCGGTGAAATCAATAGAACGTATTAGCTGCAGCTACAATGCAATCTGTTCTCTTTTCACTGGTTCCATTTATTCAATGTTCATTGCAGCGAAGGCAGTGGCAGGTAACCTAGCGGATAGCCGAGGTGACAAGGTGAAATAATGTGTGGATGTGCCCTTGATGTTGACAATATGGATGATCTGGTCAGGAGCAGAAAAGGAAAAGACCCAGGGCCACAAATAGCAGTTATTCCCTAAACAGTGCACTACTTTGGACGAGAGCCCACATCATCATCGTTCGGCTGCAGGAAAGTCGACCAGCTCTACGGTCACTGGTCCTAAAGAAGTGCACTACATAGGGGGGATAGGGGTGCTATTTGTGTCACAAACTACAATAGATAAGGCTGTCTTCGTTCCTGACCTTTACCAGGTCGGAGGACGTTGTTTGAAATTTCCTCCCCTCACTCCTTCTGGGACCCAAGATCGTCAGCCGTGACATCTCGTGGGGCCAGATGAGATAATCAAGAATGATTTAGTTTTTTTCCTCGTCTTTATTAATGTGTTATCAAAGTGAAAGGCGAGGAGAACGCTATCTTGGTCATCTTCAATCTAATAGCATCTTTAATAGAAAGGTAAGAGGGTGTATACTAAATGCCTAACTTGAACATTAAACAAGTGCAATGGAATGTTATTGTCAGCAGCACCCCAGGAGGCCATTTTGAGATCATTTAAAAAAAATGGCATTAATTTTTATTTTTTTACAATGGATTGGTTTAGTACTTTACCAGATGTTAAAAGCAGTAGCAAAAAGCAGGGTGTGATGCACGGCAACCATTTTGCGGCAGCCATTTTGCGGCAGCCATTTTTAATCACATCAGTGATCACAGTGGAGAGGTGACTCTAGGTGGAGGTGACAGAGGTGACTCTTTAAGAATGGAGGGAGCTTCCCTCATGCTGAATGCACAACAGGAGTGAACAATCACAGGATACTAGATTGTGAACAATTAAGAAAATAGGTATTTTAAGCCGAACCAGGTGTAAATTTGTTGATCTACTCTGAGTCTACCAAACATTAGGAACGCCGTCCTAATATTGAGTTGCACCCCCCTTTGCCCTCCCTCAGAACAGCCTCAATTCGTACAGCGATGGACTACAAGGTGTCAAGGTGTCCACAGGGATGCTGGCCCATGTTGACACCAATGCTTCCCACAGCTATGTCAAGTTGGGTGGAAGTCCTTTGGGTGGTGAATGATTCCTGATACACACGGGAAACTGTTGAGCGTGAAAAACCCAGCAGCGTTGCAGTTCTTGACACACTCAAACCGTTGTGCCTGGCACCTACTACCCTACCCCGTTCAAAGGCACTTAAATATTTTGTCTTGCCTGTTCAGCCTCTGAATGGCACACATACACAATCCATGTCTCAAGGCTTAAAAATACTATAAAATACTATAAAATACTAATAAATAACCTTGTCTTGTTTGTCTCAAGGCTTAAAAATACTATAAAATACTATAAAATACTAATAAATAACCTTGTCTTGTTTGTCTCAAGGCTTGAAAATCCTTCTTTGATCTGTTTTTTCCTTTTCATTTACACAGACTGACGTGGATTTAATGGACAAGGTTTGTTTTCTGAATGAGTTCTGCAGGAGACAACCATTCTGTCTCTTCACTATACTGAATGAGTTCTGCAGGAGACAACAATTCTGTCTCTTCATTATACCGAATGAGTTCTGCAGGAGACAACCATTCTGTCTTTTCACACTACTGAATGAGTTCTGCAGGAGACAACCATTCTGTCTCTTCACTATACTGAATGAGTTCTGCAAGAGACAACCATTCTGTCTTTTCACACTACTGAATGAGTTCTGCAGGAGACAATCATTTTGTCTCTTCACTATACTGAATGAGTTCTGTAGGAGACAACCATTCTGTCTCTTCACTATACTGAATGAGTTCTGCAAGAGACAACCATTCTGTCTTTTCACACTACTGAATGAGTTCTGCAAGAGACAACCATTCTGTCTTTTCACTATACTGAATGAATTCTGCAAGAGACAACCATTCTGTCTTTTCACTATACTGAATGAGTTCTGCAGGAGACAAACATTCTGTCTCTTCACTATACTGAATGAGTTCTGCAGGAGACAACCATTCTGTCTCTTCACTATACTGAATTAGTTCTGCAGGAGACAACCATTCTGTCTCTTCATTATACTGAATGAGTTCTGCAGGAGACAACCATTCGGTCTCTTCATTATACTGAATGAGTTCGGCAGGAGACAACCATTCTGTCTCTTCATTATACTGAATGAGTTTGGCAGGAGACAACCATTCTGTCTCTTCATTATACCGAATGAGTTCGGCAGGAGACAACCATTCTGTCTCTTCATTATACTGAATGAGTTCTGCAGGAGACAATCATTCTGTCTCTTCATTATACTGAATGAGTTCTGCAGGAGACAACCATTCTGTCTTTTCACTATACTGAATGAGTTCTGCAGGAGACAACCATTCTGTCTCTTCACTATACTGAATGAGTTCTGCAGGAGACAACCATTCTGTCTCTTCATTATACTGAATGAGTTCGGCAGGAGACAATCATTCTGTCTCTTCATTATACTGAATGAGTTCTGTAGGAGACAATCATTCTGGCTCTTCATTATACTGAATGAGTTCTGCAGGAGACAATCATTCTGTCTCTTCACTATACTGAATGAGTTCTGCAGGAGACAACCATTCTGTCTCTTCACTATACTGAATGAGTTCGGCAGGAGACAACCATTCTGTCTCTTCACTATACTGAATGAGTTCTGCAGGAGACAACCATTCTGTCTCTGCATTATACTGAATGAGTTCTGCAAGAGACAATCATTCTGTCTTTTCACTATACTGAATGAGTTCTGCAAGAGACAACGATTCTGTCTCTTCATTATATCGAATGAGTTCTGCAGGAGACAACCATTCTGTCTCTTCATTATACTGAATGAGTTCTGCAGGAGACAACCATTCTGTCTCTTCATTATACTGAATGAGTTCGGCAGGAGACAACCATTCTGTCTCTTCATTATACTGAATGAGTTCGGCAGGAGACAATCATTCTGTCTCTTCACTATACTGAATGAGTTCTGCAGGAGACAACCATTCTGTCTCTTCATTATACCGAATGAGTTCGACAGGAGACAATCATTCTGTCTCTTCACTATACTGAATGAGTTCTGCAGGAGACAACCATTCTGTCTCTTCACTATACTGAATTAGTTCTGCAGGTGACAACCATTCTGTCTCTTCATTATACTGAATGAGTTCTGCAGGAGACAACCATTCTGTCTCTTCATTATACTGAATGAGTTCGGCAGGAGACAACAATTCTGTCTCTTCACTATACTGAATGAGTTCTGCAAGAGACAACCATTCTGTCTCTTCACTATACTGAATGAGTTCTGCAGGAGACAACCATTCTGTCTCTTCATCAAATCAAATAAAATCAAATGTTTATTTGTCACATACACATGGTTAGCAGATGTTAATGCGAGTGTAGCGAAATGCTTGTGCTTCTAGTTCCGACAATGCAGTAATAACAAGTAATCTAACTAACAATTCCAAAACTACTGTCTTGTACACAGTGTAAGGGGATAAAGAATATGTACATAAGGATATATGAATGAGTGATGGTACAGAGCAGCATAGGCAAGATACAGTAGATGGTATCGAGTACAGTATGTACAAATGAGATGAGTATGTAAACAAAGTGGCATAGTTTAAAGTGGCTAGTCATACATGTATTACATAAGGATACAGTCGATGATATAGTGTACAGTATATACGTATGCATATGAGATGAATAATGTAGGGTAAGTAACATTATATAAGGTAGCATTGTTTAAAGTGGCTAGTGATATATTTACATCATTTCCCATTATACTGAATGAGTTCTGCAGGAGACAATCATTCTGCCTCTTCATTATACTGAATGAGTTCTGCAGGAGACAATCATTCTGTCTCTTCACTATACTGAATTAATACTCTATTTATTTGGTGTACTGTACACTGTACTGTATTTATGTAGTGTACTGTATTCATGTAGTGTACCGTACACAGTAATGTATTCATGTAGTGTACTGTATTTATGTAGTGTACTGTACACTGTGCTGTATTTGTGTAGTGTACTGTATTTATGTAGTGTACCGTACACAGTACTGTATTTATGTAGTGTACTGTACACTGTGCTGTATTTGTGTAGTGTACTGTATTTATGTAGTGTACCGTACACAGTACTGTATTTATGTAGTGTACTGTATTTATGTAGTGTACTGTATTTATGTAGTGTACTGTATTTGTGTAGTGTACTGTATTTATGTAGTGTACTGTATTTATGTAGTGTACTGTACACAGTACTGTATTTATGTAGTGTACTGTATTTATGTAGTGTACCGTACACAGTACTGTATTTATGTAGTGTACTGTATTTATGTAGTGTACTGTATTTGTGTAGTGTACTGTATTTATGTAGTGTACTGTATTTATGTAGTGTACTGTACACAGTACTGTATTTATGTAGTGTACTGTATTTATGTAGTGTACTGTATTTGTGTATTGTACTGTACACTGTACTGTATTTATGTAGTGTACTGCATTTATGTAGTGTACTGTATTTATGTATTGTACTGTATTCATGTATTGTACTGTATTTATGTAGTGTACTGTATTTATGTAGTGTACTGTATTTATGTAGTGTACTGTATTTATGTAGTGTACTATACACAGTACTGTATTTATGTAGTGTACTGTATGTATGTAGTGTACTGTATTTATGTAGTGTACTGTATTTATGTAGTGTACTGTATTTATGTAGTGTACTATACACAGTACTGTATTTATGTAGTGTACTGTATTTATGTAGTGTACTGTACACAGTACTGTATTTATGTAGTGTACTGTATTTATGTAGTGTACTGTACACAGTACTGTATTTATGTAGTGTACTGTATTTATGTAGTGTACTATACACTGTGCTGTATTTGTGTATTGTATACAATTTGTTGAACTGGTTGATATTGGCATTATGGGGAAAATGTATATATTGAACAATAACTTGTAATGCTTTCATCTTTAGCACAGTGACTTAGAGTAGATGAAGCCAAGGTCAGGTCCACTTTCTCTGTTCTTGAAGCGGTCGGCTCGCCAGGCCTAAGCTCTTTACATAAAGTCACATGAAGCTTACCTCTGTTGCTGCCTGCCCTTTTTATCCCTCTCTCCTGCTCTTTACCACTGTCCTCTTTAAATCTCTCTCTCCTGCTCTCTACCTGTCCTCTTTAACTCTGTCTCTACTGATCTCTACCTGTCCTCTTTAACTCTGTCTCTCCTGGTCTCCATCTACCTGTCCTCTTTATCCCTGCCTGTCCTGGTCTCCATCTACCTGTCCTCTTTAACTCTGTCTGTCCAGATCTCCATCTACCTGTCCTCTTTAACTCTGTCTGTCCTGGTCTCCATCTACCTGTCCTCTTTAACCCTCTCTGTCCTGGTCTCCATCTACCTGTCTGTCCTCTTTATCCCTGTCTGTCCTCTCTACCTGTCTGTCCTCGTTATCCCTGTCTGTCCTCTCTACCTGTCTGTCCTCTCTACCTGTCTGTCCTCTTTATCCCTGTCTGTCCTGCTCTATACCTGTCTGTCCTCTTATCCCTGTCTGTCCTCTCTACCTGTCTGTCCTCTTTATCCCTGTCTGTCCTCTATACCTGTCTGTCCTCTTTATCCCTGTCTGTCCTCTTTATCCCTGTCTGTCCTCTCTACCTGTCTGTCCTCTCTACCTGTCTGTCCTCTTTATCCCTGTCTGTCCTGCTCTATACCTGTCTGTCCTCTTATCCCTGTCTGTCCTCTCTACCTGTCTGTCCTCTTTATCCCTGTCTGTCCTCTTTACCCCTGTCTGTCCTCTTTATCCCTGTCTGTCCTCTTTATCCCTGTCTGTCCTCTTTATCCCCGTCTGTCCTCTTTATCCCTGTCTGTCCTCCTTATCCCTGTCTGTCCTCTCTACCTGTCTGTCCTCTCTACCTGTCTGTCCTCTTTATCCCTGTCTGTCCTCTTTATCCCTGTCTGTCCTCTTTATCCCTGTCTGTCCTCTCTACCTGTCTGTCCTCTTTATCCCTGTCTGTCCTCTCTACCTGTATGTCCTCTTTAACCCTGTTTGTCCTCTTTATCCCTGTCTGTCCTCTCTACCTGTCTGTCCTCTTTATCCCTGTCTGTCCTCTTTATCCCTGTCTGTCCTCTTTATCCCTGTCTGTCCTCTCTACCTGTCTGTCCTCTTTATCCCTGTCTGTCCTCTCTACCTGTCTGTCCTCTCTACCTGTCTGTCCTCTTTATCTCTGTCTGTCCTCTTTATTCCTGTCTGTCCTCTCTACCTGTCTGTCCTCTTTATCCCTGTCTGTCCTCTTTATCCCTGTCTGCCCTCTCTACCTGTCTGTCCTATCTACCTGTCTGTCCTCTCTACCTGTCTGTCTTCTTTATCCCTGTCTGTCCTCTTTATCCCTGTCTGTCCTCTTTATCCCTGTCTGTCCTCTCTACCTGTCTGCCCTCTTTATCCCTGTCTGTCCTCTCTACCTGTCTGTCCTCTCTACCTGTCTGTCCTCTTTAACTCTCTCTGTCCTGGTCTCCATCGACCTGTCCTCTTTATCCCTGTCTGTCCTCTTTATCCCTGTCTGTCCTCTTTATCCCTGTCTGTCTTCTCTACCTGTCTGACCTCTCTACCTGTCTGTCCTCTTTATCCCTTTCTGTCCTCTTTATCCCTGTCTGTCCTCTTTATCCCTGTCTGTCCTCTCTACCTGTCTGTCCTCTTATCCCTGTCTGTCCTCTCTACCTGTCTGTCCTCTTTATCCCTGTCTGTCCTCTTTATCCCTGTCTGTCCTCTCTACCTGTCTGTCCTCTTTATCCCTGTCTGTCCTCTCTACCTGTCTGTCCTCTCTACCTGTCTGTCCTCTTTAACTCTCTCTGTCCTGGTCACCATCTACCTGTCCTCTTTACCCCTGTCTGTCCTCTTTATCCTTGTCTGTACTCTTTATCCCTGTCTGTCCTCTTTATCCCCGTCTGTCCTCTTTATCCCTGTCTGTCCTCCTTATCCCTGTCTGTCCTCTCTACCTGTCTGTCCTCTCTACCTGTCTGTCCTCTTTATCCCTGTCTGTCCTCTTTATCCCTGTCTGTCCTCTTTATTCCTGTCTGTCCTCTCTACCTGTCTGTCCTCTTTATCCCTGTCTGTCCTCTCTACCTGTCTGTCCTCTTTAACCCTGTCTGTCCTCTTTATCCCTGTCTGTCCTCTCTACCTGTCTGTCCTCTTTATCCCTGTCTGTCCTCTTTATCCCTGTCTGTCCTCTCTACCTGTCTGTCCTCTTTATCCCTGTCTGTCCTCTCTACCTGTCTGTCCTCTCTACCTGTCTGTCCTCTTTATCTCTGTCTGTCCTCTTTATTCCTGTCTGTCCTCTCTACCTGTCTGTCCTCTTTATCCCTGTCTGTCCTCTTTATCCCTGTCTGTCCTCTCTACCTGTCTGTCCTATCTACCTGTCTGTCCTCTCTACCTGTCTGTCCTCTTTATCCCTGTCTGTCCTCTTTATCCCTGTCTGTCCTCTTTATCCCTGTCTGTCCTCTCTACCTGTCTGTCCTCTTTATCCCTGTCTGTCCTCTCTACCTGTCTGTCCTCTTTAACTCTCTCTGTCCTGGTCTCCATCTACCTGTCCTCTTTATCCCTGTCTGTCCTCTTTATCCCTGTCTGTCCTCTTTATCCCTGTCTGTCCTCTCTACCTGTCTGACCTCTCTACCTGTCTGTCCTCTTTATCCCTTTCTGTCCTCTTTATCCCTGTCTGTCCTCTTTATCCCTGTCTGTCCTCTCTACCTGTCTGTCCTCTTTATCCCTGTCTGTCCTCTCTACCTGTCTGTCGTCTTTAACCCTGTCTGTCCTCTTTATCCCTGTCTGTCCTCTCTACCTGTCTGTCCTCTTTAACCCTGTCTGTCCTCTTTATCCCTGTCTGTCCTCTCTACCTGTCTGTCCTCTTTATCCCTGTCTGTCCTTTTTATCCCTGTCTGTCCTCTTTATCCCTGTCTGTCCTCTTTAACCCTGTCTGTCCTCTCTACCTGTCTGTCCTATCTACCTGTCTGTCCTCTCTACCTGTCTGTCCTCTCTACCTGTCTGTCCTCTTTAACCCTGTCTGTCCTCTTTAGCTCTGTCTGTCCTCTCTACCTGTCAGTCCTCTTTATCCCTGTCTGTCCTCTTTCTCCCTGTCTGTCCTCTCTACCTGTCTGTCCTCTCTACCTGTCTGTCCTCTCTACCTGTCTGTCATCTCTACCTGGCTGTCCTCTCTACCTGTCTGTCCTCTCTACCTGTCTGTCCTCTCCACCTGTCTGTCCTCTCTATCTGTCTGTCCTCTCCACCTGTCTGCCCTCTCTACCTGTCTGTCCTCTCTACCTGTCTGTCCTCTCTACCTGTCTGTCCTCACCCTCCATGAATGTTATGCAAAAATCACAGCATTCCTTAAAAGATCCCAAAGCAAAGTCACTTCCTATTGGTTCCTTTCAAAATCCTTTTCAGTCCTTGAGCTTTGCTTCAGTCTCATGTAACAACTTAAGGCCAATGTTGTCAACAACGCTGTCAGTTTTTTTAGACAAAGTTACAAATGAACATGATCATATTCAAGCACAGTATCAAGCCTTGACATTGTCCTGCAATTGTTCCTTATGAATGACAGTAAATATAAATACCTCTATTTAAATGGGTTTATACCTGAGATGAGGCCTACTGCCAAGCTCTCTCGTATGTAACCATTATTTAACTAGGCGTGTTGTATGTTGTATGTTGTATGTTGTATGTTGTTGTTGTATGTTGTATGTTGTATGTTGTATGTTGTATGTTGTATGTTGTATGTTGTTGTTGTTGTTGTTGTATGTTGTATGTTGTATGTTGTATGTTGTTGTTGTATGTTGTATGTTGTATGTTGTATGTTGTTGTTGTATGTTGTATGTTGTATGTTGTATGTTGTTGTATGTTGTATGTTGTATGTTGTATGTTGTATGTTGTATGCTGTATGTTGTTGTTGTATGTTGTATGTTGTATGTTGTTGTTGTATGCTGTATGTTGTATGTTGTTGTTGTATGTTGTATGTTGTATGTTGTTGTTGTATGTTGTATGTTGTATGTTGTATGTTGTATGTTGTGGTTGTATGTTGTATGTTGTATGTTGTATGTTGTATGACTCCTTCCTTTGTATTCATCTGTTTAATGCAGAATATGTTCAGTGCGTAACGTTTCAGTGAACACCGAACGGGAGAAGTACTTTTAAGTACAAGAAGTACAAGAATGAAGTACTGTTGTTCTACCATACATGCAATAATGTCTGAGGGGGGGGGGGAAGAAAACAAACTGTGTTCGTTGTTTTGCAGTAACTTCCAAATGGATGTGTCAGTTTCATCAATGAAGGACTCCAGTTTGAAAGGTTCAATGAAGCCAGTTGGATTTCGATATAACATATGTTCTGCGTAGCGATTAAGTACCAGTACTGTGAATGTTTTCAATAAAAATGGTCAAAATGAAACCCCCCCCCCCCAAAAAAATAGCTTCTTAGCAAAAAAATTCTCAAGCAAGAATTTTTGCTAGGACTGTTTCTGGGAGTGGTCTGAGTGACGGGCCTCATTGGAAGAGTCTAACGTAACCTGAAAACTAGCTGTTGTTGGCAGAGAAACTCTCTTTGTTATTGGTCTATTCACTTATACCACCTGGTGATGTTGTCAGGTCCAACCCCCCCCCCCCCCCCCCCCCCCCCCAGCTAAATTATTTGACATTTCAGGTGGTCTTTTCAAACAGCTCTTACATTAAAAGTGCACTATCAAAATGTTCACAATTTCACAGTATTATTCCAACCTCACAGTTTGTAGAAATATATAAAACACAGGGGAATCACGTTTTTTGATTGCATCATCATTAGCTAATCGTTAACCTTCTCTCTCCTCCCTCTCTTCCAGTGTTGGGCCAATAAGAGGAACACAGACACTGTGTGGACCACCCGCCCCTAGACAACCAGCCGGAGTAACCATGACAACAACCACCCGCCCCTAGACAACCAGCCGGCGTAACCATGACAACAACCACCCGCCCCTAGACAACCAGCCGGCGTAACTATGACAACAACCACCCGCCCCTAGACAACCAGCCAGCGTAACTATGACAACAACCACCCGCCCCTAGACAACCAGCCAGCGTAACCATGACAACACCCACCTGCCCCTAGACAACCAGCCAGCGTAACCATGACAACACCCACCTGCCCCTCACCTTCTCTCGACTGAGATAACTTCATCCAGTGACGGGGACTGACTAGGAAGTAACAGCCGTTGGACAGGAAGTAATAAAGATGTCTTCCTATAAGCGCAGCTTCCAGTGCTTCGATGCCATCTTGGACGACGATGGCCACCACCACCACCACCCCAAACTCTCACTCCCCTTTGTGTTGCGTTCTGCCCCCACGCCGTCCCCCAGCAGATCTTCCCATAGTGGGGGTAGCACTTACCAGGAGCCCCTGGAGGACCGAGGGTGCTACCTGTGTGCTCAGGCCACGGAGGCCAAACAGGAGATCCAGAGAGAGGCCCAGAGAGAGGCCCAGAGAGAGGTCCAGAGAGAGCCTTCAGCCTGGTACCTCCCTCCGGTCCACCCACACCACCACCCCCAGCAGTATGTCCGCAGGAGACCTGCCCGGCCTGACGAGCCCACTGCTGAGGCCTCTGACCACCAGCACCTCACCAGGCACAACAAGAAGGTGGTGCTGGTGAAGAATAGCGACCTCTCTGTTCAGAGGACCATCGTGCTCCATCGCAGGACTCTCCGCAGCTTGAGCCTGTTTCTGGAGGAGCTGTCTGAGTTCATGCAGTACCACATCAGGAAGCTGTACACTCTGGAGGGACACAAGGTGACACCAGGGACCGGCTGTCTGTTGCAATAGAATAGAATGGAATGGAATAGAACAGAATAGAATAGAATGGAATAGAATAAAACAGAATAGAATGGAATAGAACAGAATAGAATATAATGGAATGGAATAGAACAGAATAGAATAGAATGGAATGGAATAGAACAGAACAGAATAGAATGGAATAGAACAGAATAGAATGGAATGGAATAGAACAGAATAGAATATAATGGAATGGAATAGAACAGAATAGAATAGAATGGAATGGAATAGAACAGAATAGAATAGAATGGAATAGAACAGAATAGAATAGAACAGAATGGAATGGAATAGAATGGAATAGAACCGAATAGAATGGAATAGAACAGAATGGAATAGAACAGAATATAATAAAATAGAATAGAATGGAATAGAACAGAATAGAATGGAATAGAACAGAATAGAATAGAACATAATATAATGGAATAGAACAGAATAGAATGGAATAGAACAGAATAGAATAAAACAGAATAGAATGGAATAGAACAGAATAGAATGGAATAGAACATAATAGAATTAAACAGAATAGAATGGAATAGAACAGAATGGAATAGAACAGAATAGAATAGAACAGAATGGAATAGAACAGAGTGGAATAAAACAGAATAGAATGGAATAGAACAGAATGGAATGGAACAGAATGGAATAAAACAGAATAGAATGGAATAGAACAGAATAGAATAGAACAGAATGGAATAGAACAGAATGGAATAAAACAGAATAGAATGGAATAGAACAGAATGGAATAGAACATAATGGAATAGAACAGAATGGAATAGAACAGAATAGAATAGAACAGAATAGAATGGAATAGAACAGAATAGAATGGAATAGAAAAAGAATAGAATGGAATAGAACAGAATAGAATAGAATAGAATAGAATGGAATAGAACAGAATGGAATAGAACAGAATGGAATGGAACAGAATAGAATAGAACAGAATGGAATAGAACAGAATAGAATGGAATAGAACAGAATGGAATAGAACAGAATAGAATGGAATAGAACAGAACAGAATAGAATAGAACAGAATAGAATGGAATAGAACAGAACAGAACAGAATGGAATAGAACAGAACAGAATAGAATAGAACAGAATAGAATGGAATAGAACAGAACAGAACAGAATGGAATAGAACAGAACAGAATAGAATGGAATAGAACAGAATAGAATAAAACAGAATACAATGGAATAGAACAGAATGGAATAGAACAGAATGGAATAAAACATAATAGAATGGAATAGAACAGAATAGAATAGAACAGAATGGAATAGAACATAATGGAATAAAACAGAATAGAATGGAATAGAACAGAATGGAATAGAACAGAATGGAATAGAACAGAATGGAATAGAACAGAATAGAATAGAACAGAATAGAATGGAATAGAACAGAATAGAATGGAATAGAAAAAGAATAGAATGGAATAGAACAGAATAGAATAGAACAGAATAGAATGGAATAGAACAGAATGGAATAGAACAGAATGGAATGGAACAGAATAGAATAGAACAGAATGGAATAGAACAGAATAGAATGGAATAGAACAGAATGGAATAGAACAGAATAGAATGGAATAGAACAGAACAGAATAGAATAGAACAGAATAGAATGGAATAGAACAGAACAGAACAGAATGGAATAGAACAGAACAGAATAGAATAGAACAGAATAGAATGGAATAGAACAGAACAGAACAGAATGGAATAGAACAGAACAGAATAGAATGGAATAGAACAGAATAGAATAAAACAGAATAGAATGGAATAGAACAGAATGGAATAGAACAGAATGGAATAGAACAGAATGGAATAGAACAGAATAGAATGGGACAGAATGGAATAGAACAGAATAGAATAGAACAGAATAGAATGGAATAGAACAGAATAGAATGGAATAGAAAATAATAGAATGGAACAGAATAGAATGGAATAGAGCATAATAGAATAGAACAGAATAGAATAGAACAGAATGGAATAGAACAGAATAGAATAGAACAGAATGGAATAGAACGGAATAGAATAGAACAGAGTGGAATAGAACAGAACAGAATAGAACAGAATAGAATGGAATAGAACAGAATAGAATGGAATAGATCAGAATAGAATAGAACAGAATGGAATAGAACAGAATAGAACAGAATAGATCAGAATATAATAGAACAGAATGGAATAGAACAGAACAGAATAGAACAGAATAGAATAGAACAGAATAGAATGGAATAGATCAGAATAGAATTGAACAGAATGGAATAGAACAGAATAGAACAGAATAGATCAGAATATAATAGAACAGAATGGAATAGAACAGAACAGAATAGAACAGAATAGAATGGAATATAACAGAATGGAATATAACAGAATAGAATTGAATAGAACAGAATGGAATAGAACAGAATAGAATGGAATAGAACAGAATGGAATAGAACAGAATGGAATTGAACAGAATGGAATAGAACAGAATGGAATAGAACAGAATGGAATAGAACAGAACAGAATAGAATAGAACAGAATAGAATGGAATAGAGCATAATAGAATAGAACAGAATAGAATAGAACAGAATGGAATAGAACAGAATAGAATAGAACAGAATGGAATAGAACGGAATAGAATAGAACAGAGTGGAATAGAACAGAACAGAATAGAACAGAATAGAATGGAATAGAACAGAATGGAATAGAACAGAATAGAATAGAACAGAATGGAATAGAACAGAATAGAATGGAATAGATCAGAATAGAATAGAACAGAATGGAATAGAACAGAATAGAACAGAATAGATCAGAATATAATAGAACAGAATGGAATAGAACAGAACAGAATAGAACAGAATAGAATGGAATATAACAGAATGGAATATAACAGAATAGAATTGAATAGAACAGAATGGAATAGAACAGAATAGAATGGAATAGAACAGAATGGAATAGAACAGAATGGAATAGAACAGAATGGAATAGAACAGAATGGAATAGAACAGAACAGAATAGAATAGAACAGAATGGAATAGAACAGAATGGAATAGAACAGAATGGAATAGAACAGAATGGAATAGAACAGAATATAATGGAATAGAATAGAACAGAATGGAATAGAACAGAATAGAATAGAACAGAATGGAATAGAACAGAATGGAATAGAACAGAATGGAATAGAACAGAATAGAATAGAATAATTCAATATCTCGTAGAGACATTTGCTTTGTCACAAAGTACAGTCATACATACCATATGAAATAACATATATCACAAGACATAATAACCAGGAAATAAACAGAATGTGTAAGAATTGTTTTTACTCATCACATGAATAATTTGGTTTGGAAAATGTTACGCAACAGTGTGGAGATTTGAGAGCAGTTTTCTCCAATTGCCTGTGAGAGAGGCCTGGAAATGTGAGCGTGAAAGAGAGGCCTCTAGTGGCAGGAGTTTTGAATACTTTATCTTTACCAAAGCCCCGTCAACCCTGATATGCTAAGATTCAATTTTTTCTATTCAAAACCGATTTGTATTAATTACAGTACGAGAACCTTCATCTTTTGTTTAGGAAAAGCCTATCTCTTTAAGAGGCAGAGATCACTCTGGCTTGTTTTGTACCAGTCCGATTAGTAATTTATGTAACTTAGCAGACTTGCTTATCTAAAGCAACTTACAGGAGCAATGACAGTTAAGTGCCTTGCTCAAGGGTTTAGACAGATTTTTGTTGCTTTTGTCAGCTTGTGGATTCAAACTAGTGATATTTTGTTTACTGGCCCAATGCTCTTAACCACTAGGCTACCTGTCCTCCTGCCCTATTCTACCCAGGGTGAACATACTGTAAGGTAACATGCTGTACTGTTCTCTACTTCACTCCGTTAGTGGCGCTAACACCGCTACTGAAACTCCCCAAGGATGCATCAGAACCAAACCCCTACAGACATAGGGTGATAATGGATCAGAACCCCTACAGACATAGGGCGATAATGGATTAGAACCCCTACAGACATAGGGCGATAATGGATCAGAACCCCTACAGCCATAGGGTGATAATGGATCAGAACCCCTACAGACATAGGGTGATAATGGATCAGAACCCCTACAGCCATAGGGTGATAATGGATCAGAACCCCTACAGCCATAGGGCGATAATGGATCAGAACCCCTACAGCCATAGGGTGATAATGGATCAGAACCCCTACAGACATAGGGTGATAATGGATCAGAACCCCTACAGACATAGGGTGATAATGGATCAGAACCAAACCCCTACAGACATAGGGTGATATGGATCAGAACCCCTACAGCTATAGCGTGATAATGGATCAGAACCAAACGCTTACAGACATAGGGTGATATGGCTCAGAACCCCTACAGCCATAGGGTGATAATGGATCAGAACCAAACCCCTACAGACATAGGGTGATAATGGATCAGATCCAAACCCCTACAGCCATAGGGTGATAATGGATCAGAACCAAACCCCTACAGACACAGGGTGATACTGGATCAGATCCAAACCCCTACAGACACAGGGTGATAATTGATCAGAACCAAACCCCTACAGACACAGGGTGATAATGGATCAGAACCAAACCCCTACAGACATAGGGTGATCATGGATCAGAACCAAACCCCTACAGACATAGGGTGATAATGGATCAGAACCCCTACAGACATAGGGTGATAATGGATCAGAACCCCTACAGACATAGGGTGATAATGGATCAAGTTAAAAGTTAAAAGTTCCAGCAAAAGTTGGCACCGTCATAGTTGAATTCCCCCCAAAAATTCTGTGCATGCCCGTTGATTATCCTCAGATAGTTTATCAAAACCGGCAACTCCCCCCCCCCCCCCCCCCCCCCCAAAAAAATCATATATCTGAAAGGTCAAATGAGTCACTTCAAGATTTCTCTGAATGTTTTATTTGTTCTATTGTTCATTCAGTTGTACTTACTGCTTACAGTGCATTTTTTTATTTTTCCAACTGTAAAAAAGCACACTGGCAGTTGAACCAGATAAATGGCTTTTATCCGCAGTCACACGTAGCCTGGATGAAGATAATTAATCGTTGCTGTAGTGGAAGACATATTTCTGAGCGACTCTTGGTTTCAAATAGCCTGTGTATTCTCAACACTGACCTGCTTCTAGTCTTTCAAAATAGCTCTGTTTCAACAAGGATTAATAGTTACGCAGGAGGACTGAAACATCCCTGCAGTCTAAATGTGTGTGTGTGTGTGTGTGTGTGCGTGTGTGTGTGTGCGTGTGTGTGTGTGTGTGTGTGTGAGGGAATATCCCGATTGTTTTACCAGATGACAAAACATCAGAAGTGCCTACATCTAAGAGGGTGGCAGCAGTGTAGCCTAGTGGGTAGAATGTTGGACTAGTAGCCGAAAGGTTGCAAGTTCAAATCCCCCCGAGCTGACAAGGTCAAAATTTGTCGTTCTGCTGTTCCTAGGCTCTAATTGTAAAATAAGAATTTGTTCTTAACTGACTTGCCTCGTTAAATAAAGGTATAAAATAAGTAGTTTGATGACTCTCACTGGCAATCAGCCAAGTATGACTTCAGCTTTCATCTGTTATGTATTTTCTCATGTTTGATGTCTGGTGTTTCCTGACCAAACTTAAACCATTGGTACATTATTTTCTGATAGCACCTTTAATATTTAATATTTAATCAAAGTTTAAAAAATATTCACCAAATGAACACCTTATTCTGCAAACTAGAGAAAGGTGGGGGGGAGGGAAAAAAAACATGTTGATTAATTTGTGTTAGATTTGTGGATTGTAAATTGGAACTACTTAATTTTAAGTTCAATGAGCGTATAATATGGAGATTCCACCCGAACCACGCAGCACACAGAATGAAGAGAATAGTTTGTTACCCGAGCAGATAAATCACTAGGTCATTATGCTATCTGTAATGGATTACAGTGATCATTACAGTGATCACAACTCTCTCTGGTTCCTGCTTTCGCCCATTCAGCAAACTCCTAGGGCTGGAAACGGACAAAATAGACGGAAAGCTCAAATAACCAATTCCTATTGGACAAATCCAAGTAGTTCCACACAGTTTTCTGTATCCCTCCACCCCTCCACCCCCCTGGTTTGGTGCCAACTGCACACTACCTAGACCTCTGCTTCCTTGTCTGTTGTAGTTCCTTCCTGCTCTGACCCAAACTCAGAAAACTCCTAGGGCTGCTGAGCCATGCTTGGTGCTCTTTGCCTAGTGACAATAGGAGCTCTGTCTGGTGAAACAAATCCACTTGTTTGCAATGACATGAAATAATTAAAAGATATCTTTATTTTTTATTTTTTACTGTAATCATTGGGATGCAATTTAGGCAGATGGATTTTTTTTTTTTTTTCAAAAGTCGCGTTATATTTGACTGCTTTAAGTTAAATAATTGTTTTGAATTTTCTATAATGCTTTTACAGATGCTCAAAGCGTTTCCATAGGGGGGAAAATGCACCACAGAGTGATTATTGGTAGTCTTAAACAAACGTATACACCTCATACGCATGGACTTAAAGAAGAAGAAGACACATGTACCATGTCAGATATAGAGTTGACATTTATTCCATTTTGAGTTTGCATCCCAATATTACACTTTTATATAAATCACAGAAGACTGAAATATAAAAAACCTATTTGACATAGAAACACCGGATTTTTTTGTCTGTTTTTAATAAATAATCTCAAATGAATTATGAAATGATGAAAAATATGAATAACATTCCGCCTGTGAGGTCAAAGAGGGAGCACTTTTTGGTCACTGACTCCAGGGAAAGGGCTACAGTCTTATGGAGGCAAATCAGCATGCAGTATGCAGTATGCCTAAAACATATTTTCTATATCAGACTTCCTCTCATGGTAGGCTAATTAACTCAAGCTAATCATATCAGAGGGGCTTTGGGTGGGAACAGGAGCAGGAGTTAAAGGAAGTGATGCTGTTTTAATGATTAGCCTTAATGTTAGCGTGGGAAAGTTAAGATGGCAGATGTTTATGTTTCCTGAACTCATTAACATCTTCATGTTGTTGATGGCTGTAATCCATAACGACTTTGAATCCATATCCATTCCATTTGTTTGGTCTTAATCATCATCAGGCATCCTTTTAACACTCTATAATTCTTCAACTCTTTATGTAAACATTATTCAGGGTTTGTCGCATTGAGATAAATCATTTCTTGCAAGAGAGACCTACCAATCTTAGTTTAGATCACAACTGATTTTGACTTAACTCTCTCTTTGTCCGTTTCCTCATCTAGGAATCTTTCCGGAAACATTCTTCTCACCTATCTATCTGTGTGTTCCTCAGATCGACAGTGTTCAGAGTCTCTTACAGTGCCCCAGTGTGTTGATTTGTGTGGGCCATGAGCCCTCCCACACCGTCCTTCTGGAGAACTTCCGGAAAAACTCTGATGCCAAACTTCCACGACTGAGTCCAAAGTCTCTTGGACTCTCCAACACAGCCAGTGAAGGACAGGAATCAGGGAAAACTGGTATAAATATAACTCAACATCGTCTTACACTGTCATTACAAGAAATTTTTGATCAATTCTACTACTGTGTTACGCAAAACATTTTGTTTGGAACTGTCAGTATCATGGCCATCATAGATATCAATATCATCATCAATCTTCAACCCAAAAAAAATCTGATAATTCTTGTAAAAGAAAGTTATTGAACTTGCTGAAACTTTTTTAAATTATCAAAATAAATAAATATTGTCAGTGTCAATCTTCTTATAAACCTAACTGATCATTCATTTGTCTCTCCTTTTCACTAATACAGGCAGCTTAGGACTTGAGACAACGAAAAGCGTCATCCACCCGAGATCTGAATCCAACCAGTCAGCAAGGCACTCCATATCATCTGACAAATCACTCCCACCAATCAACTCTACATCCCCGGCCCATGTTGGTCGTGAAGGCTTGATGGACGACGACATTGAGAAAAGGGTGCTAGTCAACAAAGATGGCAGCTTGTCAATGGAAATGAAAGTGCGTTTCCGACTACTGAACGACGAGACCCTACATTGGTCCACAGAAATAAAGAAGTCGGTAGGAACGACCAACGAATACCTCCAAGGATACCACGACAATTGCTTTGTTCAGCAAGGTAGTGTGGAAAGCTGTTCAGAGACGGAGCTCCTTTCACCAGGCGAGGCTGACGATGCCTACATCACCAAACTGCACCAGAAGCATCTGGACGTCCCTCACTGTCAGCACTGCTGTGGCCACTGCCAGGACTATGAGATCAGGAAGACCCATATTTCGGCGGGGCAGAGGACTGTCCGCCACGTCACCTCCTCCAGCTCCAGTGCCTCGTCACACACCATTGTCCATAAAAAAGGTTCGGTGGAGACCATGTCCAGTGAGGAGATCACCGAGTACGTGGTGGAGAAGGCTGCTTGCTTCCAACAGACTGTGGAGGAAGGGGGCGACACCACTGTGGAGTACTGCACCTTCAACCGCGGCTGCAGCAGGAGCGAGATGAGCTTGACTACGACGTCCGGCAAGTCTAAGAGTAGGGCTTCCACCCAGGATAAGAGCGAGATCCTTGGCAAGAGCGAGAGCATTGACATTACAGCCCAGGCATCGGATAACGACGGGGCTATGGCTGATAGTTCTTCCTCTGCTCCTTCTAAGGAGTCTCAGAGCGAGGTTAGCGTCAAGATCACTGATGCGGAAGAAGACGAGCGACCCGTGTCTGCTGTTAGTCTTTCCTCTCAGATCCTGGCATCGCTCAGGGAAGACCAGGACGATGAGGACGACGACCTTCCACCAAGTGCTTCGAGAGCGTGTTCGTGTTCCCAGAATAGTAACGCCGAAGAGGAGGAGGAGGAGCCCAACAGAAGTGGTGTTTTGAACACAGCAGCAACACCAATGCAACATTTATCTCCCAGGCCTCCTAGTAGTAAGGCATATTCTGTACGCTCTAAGTCAGTTAAGGCTATGTCTCCGGCACCAGCAAAAGGACAAGATGACCAAAAATCAAACAACTGTAAATGTGAAGCATCTGATGTAGCAGGAGATTCTACGGACGCTGATGACGGAAATGCTAAGACTGCAGTTGAAAAGGAAGCGGGTCAAGAAGGGATCCCTTCAGAGATCACTGAAACCAAACACACCAAATCAGAGGAGAGAGCAATGAGCTCACTGTCTGTCAAATCAAATGTCTCTACCAGATCCAAGAGGTCCAAAATTGGGGATTCAGGAGTTCAGGAGGAGAAGGGAGAGTGGTCATCAAGTGCCATGTCAGTCAAATCCAATGCTTCAGCAAAGTCAAGGAAGTCCAATGTTTCAGTTGTAGAAGATGTAGAAGTACAGCAACATCAAACAGACAAAAGATCCTCAAGTGCCATGTCAGTTCAATCAAATGTCTCAACAAGATGTCAGTCCAAAATGTCAGAAGTGGCAACTGAAGAAAGCGTTACACCAGAAGAAGACGCAAAAACAACTTCAAGTGCTTTGTCAGTTAAATCGAATGCCTCCAGGAAGTCCAAAGTTTCTGATGTTCCTACTGAAGACAACGCTGAAGACGAATTGGATGAAGCGGAGGAGAGAGCAGCTAGTGCTACGTCTGCTAAATACAATATGTCAGCAGGAAACACGATGTTACTGATGAAATACGACGTTTCTGACGATCCCGCTGCAGACGTTCCTGCTGAAGAAAATGCAGGAGACAAAGCAGGGGAAACTAAAGAGAGAGCACCCAGTGCTACGTCTGGTAAGTCTGCTAAGCCTAATGTTTCTGCAAAATCAAAGAAGTCCAATGTTTCTAAACTCTGTCCAGAAGAAGAATTTAGAGCAGCCAGTGCCTTGTCTGGTAAGTCTGCCGTTTCAGCAAGATGCAAGAAATCCATAGTTGTTCCCGCTGAAGAAAAGGCAGAAGCAGAACAAACTGAAGAGAGAGCATCCAGCTCTATGTCTATTAAATCTAATACCTCAGCAAGATCAAGAAAGTCTACAGCAGTAGATGATGTGGGGGAAACTGAGGAGAGATCACCGAGAGCTATGTCAGCTAAGTGTAATGTTTCCGCGAGGTCTAAGAAATCCAATGTTTCTGATGATCCACCCGAGGAAAATGTAAAACAGAAAGAAGAAGCTGAGGAGAGAGCACAAAGTGCCATGTCTGCTAAGTCCAATGTGTCTACCAGATCAAAAAAGACCAAGATTTCTCAAATTTGTGTTGGAGAAGACACTGAGAGGACATCCAGCGCTATGTCTTCTAAGTACAACCGGTTATCGAGATACAAGAAATACAATGTTTCTGATGGAGAAGAGGATCAAACAGACGAGAGACCATCTAGTGCTATGTCTGCTGAGTTCAATGTTTCCAATGCTGAAGACAACGCAGAAGTGAAAGAACCTGAGAGAGCAGCTAGTGCAATGTCAGATGCTCCTGCTGAAGGAAAAACTGAAGAAAATGCAGGAGAGGAGGTAGAACAAACAGCAGAAAATATACCGGAAGAAGACACAGAAGCAGAGGAAACAGAGGATCGTGCTCCTAGTGCTATGTCAACTAAATCCACAGCTTTGGAAGTTCCTCCTGAGGAAAATGAAGACGAGGAATTGACAGGTATTGAAGAGAGAGCACCGAGTGCCATGTCTGCTAAATCAGCTAAGTCTAATGTTCCTGCAAGAATAAAGAGGTCCAAGGATTCTGAATTTTGTCTTCAAGAACCCGAGAGAGCACCCAGTGCTATGTCTGCTAAGTACAATATGTCAGCAAGACACAAGAAATACGACTTTTCAGATGATCCTGCTGCAGAGGAGGAGAGAGCAGCTAGTTCTATCTCAGCTAAGTCCAATGTTTCAGCAAGATCGACAAAATCAAAAGCTTCTGGAGTTCCTCTTGAAGTGGAAGTAGAGGCTTCAGAAGTTCCTGCTGAGGAAACCGCTAAAGAAAAAGTAGAAGCTGAGGAAAGAGCACCGAGCGCTATGTCTGCCAAGTCAACTAAGTCTAATGTTTCAGCAAGATCCAATAAGTCCAGAGCTTCTGAAGTTCCTGCTGAAGGAGAGGATCCAACTGAAGAAAGAGCACCCAGTGCCATGTCTGCTAAATCTAATGCTTCTGCAAAATCAAAGAAATCCAATGTATTTGCAAGGTCAGCAAAGTCTAAAGCTTTAGAAGTTTGTCCTGTGGAAAATGGAGACAAAGAATTTATAGGAATTGAAGAGAGAGCACCCAGTGCCATGTCTGCTAAGTCAGCTAAGTCTAATGTTCCTGCAAGATCAAAGAAGTCAAAGGAGCCTGAATTTTGTCTTCAAGAACCTGAGAGAGCACCCAGTGCTATGTCTGCTAAGTACAATATGTCAGCAAGACACAAGAAATACGACTTTTCAGATGATCCTGCTGCAGAGGAGGAGCGAGCAGCTAGTGCGATGTCAGCTAAGTCAGCCATGTCAAATTCTTCAGCTAGATCTATAAAATCTAAAGCTTCTGTATTTCCAGCTGAGGAAAATGCAGAAGAAGTAGAAGAAACTGAGAGAGCACCTAGTACCATGTCTGCTAAGTCTGAAGCTCCTAATGAACCTGAAGATGAAACTCCAGCTTCAGCTGATGATAACGCAGAAGAGGAAGTGGAGGTCGCTAAGGAGAGAGCTCCCAGTGCTATGTCTGCTAAGTCCAATGTTTCATCAAGATCCCAAAAATCCAATGTTTCTGCAAGATCCAAGAAATCTAAAGCTTCAGAAATTCCTGCTGAAGAAAATGCAGAAGAGGATGCCGGGGAATCTGCTGAACCAGAGGACAAAACAGAGGAACAAGCTTCCAGTGCTATGCCTGCTAAGTCCAATGTTTCTGCAAGATCGGCAAAGTCTAAAGCTTCGGAAGTTCCTCCTGAGGAAAATGAAGTTGAGGAATTGGAAGAAATTGAAGAGAGAGCACCCAGTGCCATGTCTGCTAAATCAGCTAAGTCTAATGTTCCTGCAAGATCAAAGAAGTCCAAGGATTCTGAATTTTGTCTTCAAGAACCCGAGAGAGCATCCAGTGCTATGTCTGCTAAGTACAATATGTCAGCAAGACACAAGAAATACGACTTTTCAGATGATCCTGCTGCAGAGGAGGAGCGAGCAGCTAGTACGATGTCAGCTAAGTCCAATGTTTCAGCAAGATCGACAAAATCAAAAGCTTCTGGAGTTCCTCTTGAAGTGAAAGTAGAGGCTTCAGAAGTTCCTGCTGAGGAAACCGCTAAAGAAAAAGTAGAAGCTGAGGAAAGAGCACCGAGCGCTATGTCTGCCAAGTCAACTAAGTCTAATGTTTCAGCAAGATCCAAGAAATCCAGAGCTTCTGAAGTTCCTGCTGAAGGAGAGGATCCAACTGAAGAAAGAGCACCCAGTGCTATGTCTGCTAAATCTAATGCTTCTGCAAAATCAAAGAAATCCAATGTATTTGCAAGGTCAGCAAAGTCTAAAGCTTTAGAAGTTTGTCCTGTGGAAAATGGAGACAAAGAATTTATAGGAATTGAAGAGAGAGCACCCAGTGCCATGTCTGCTAAGTCAGCTAAGTCTAATGTTCCTGCAAGATCAAAGAAGTCCAAGGAGCCTGAATTTTGTCTTCAAGAACCTGAGAGAGCACCCAGTGCTATGTCTGCTAAGTACAATATGTCAGCAAGACACAAGAAATACGACTTTTCAGATGATCCTGCTGCAGAGGAGGAGCGAGCAGCTAGTTCTATGTCAGCTAAGTCAGCCATGTCAAATTCTTCAGCTAGATCTATAAAATCTAAAGCTTCTGGAGTTCCAGCTGAGGAAAATGCAGAAGAAGTAGAAGAAACTGAGAGAGCACCTAGTACCATGTCTGCTAAGTCTGAAGCTCCTGCTGAACCTGAGAATGAAACTCTAGCTTCAGCTGATGATAACGCAGAAGAGGAAGTGGAGGTCGCTAAGGTGAGAGCTCCCAGTTCTATGTCTGCTAAGTCCAATGTTTCATCAAGATCCCAAAAATCCAATGTTTCTGCAAAATCGGCAAAGTC
This sequence comes from Oncorhynchus mykiss, assembly GCF_013265735.2. NCBI lineage: Eukaryota > Metazoa > Chordata > Actinopteri > Salmoniformes > Salmonidae > Oncorhynchus > Oncorhynchus mykiss. Next base: position 42,860,678 of record NC_048568.1, on the reverse strand, counting down.
TAAAGCTCCGGAAGTTCCTCCTGAAGTGGAAGTGGAGGCTTCAGAAGTTCCTGCTGAAGAAACCATCGAATGTGAAGTAGGGGAAACTGAAGAGAGAGCACCGAGCACTATGTCAGCTAAGTCCAATGTCTCTGCAAGATCCAATAAATCTAAAGCTTCAGAAATTCCTGCTGAAGAAAATGCAGAAGAGGATATAGGGGAATCTGCTGAACCAGAGGACGAAACAGAGGAACGAGCTCCCAGTGCTATGTCTGCTAAGTCCAACGTTTCATCAAGATCCCAAAAATCAAATGTTTCTGCAAGATCCAAGAAATCTAAAGCTTCAGAAATTCCTGCTGAAGAAAATGCAGAAGAGGATGTAGGGGACTCTGCTGAACCAGAGGACGAAACAGAGGAACGAGCTCCCAGTGCTATGTCTGCTATGTCCAATGTTTCTGCAAGATCGGCAAAGTCTAAAGCTTCGGAAGTTCCTCCTGAGGAAAATGGAGTCGAGGAATTGGAAGACGTTAGAGAGAGAGCACCCAGTGCCATATCTGCTAAATCAGCTAAGTCAAATGTTCCTGCAAGATCTAAGAAGTCCAAGGATTCTGAATTTTGTCTTCAAGAACCCGAGAGAGCACCCAGTGCTATGTCTGCTAAGTACAATATGTCAGCAAGACACAAGAAATACGACTTTTCAGATGATCCTGCTGCAGAAGAGGAGAGAGCAGCTAGTTCTATCTCAGCTAAGTCAGCTAAGTCCAATGTCTCTGCAAGATCCAATAAATCTAAAGCTTCAGAAATTCCTGCTGGAGAAAATGCAGAAGAGGATGTAGGGGAATCTGCTGAACCAGAGGATGAAACAGAGGAACGAGCTCCCAGTGCTATGTCTGCTAAGTCCAATGTTTCATCAAGATACCAAAAATGCAATGTTTCTGCAAGATCGGCAAAGTCTAAAGCTTCGGAAGTTCCTCCTGAAGAAAATGGAGTCGAGGAATTGGAAGAAATTGAAGAAAGAGCACCCAGTGCCATGTCTGCTAAGTCAGCTAAGTCTAATGTTCCTGCAAGATCAAAGAAGTCCAAGGAGCCTGAATTTTGTCTTCAAGAACCTGAGAGAGCACCCAGTGCTATGTCTGCTAAGTACAATATGTCAGCAAGACACGAGAAATACGACTTTTCAGATGATCCTGCTGCAGAGGAGGAGCGAGCAGCTAGTGCGATGTCAGCTAAGTCAGCCATGTCAAATTCTTCAGCTAGATCTATAAAATCTAAAGTTTCTGGATTTCCAGCTGAGGAAAATGCAGAAGAAGTAGAAGAAACTGAAGTGAGTGCAACAAGCGCTCATATCTCTGCAAGATCCAGGAAGTCAACAGTGTCTGAAGTCCCTGTTAAAAAAGAGGATCAAACCGAAATAACAGCTAGAGCTATATTTGCTAAGTCCAATGTCTCTGCAAAATCTGGGAAATCCAAATTTTCTGAAGCTTCTGCTGAGGAAACAGCAGCCTCAAAAGAGAAAACGAAGGAGAGAGCACCGAGCGCTATGTCTGCGAAATCAAATATCTCAGAAAGATCTAAGAAACCTGACCATGGAACAGAGGAGCGAGCATCCAGCACTCTATCAGCTAAGTCACATGTATCTGCAAGATCAAGGAAGTCCAAAGTTTCTGAAGTTGCTGCCGAAGAAAAGGCTGCAGAGCAGGTAGAGGAACATGTGGAAAAAGCAACAAGTGCTGTGTCAGCTAAGTCTCCAAGATTAACCGGAACCCACACATCAGACAGAACCCACGCATCAGCCGGAACCCACGCATCAGACAGAACCCACGCATCAGCCGGAACCCACGCATCAGACAGAACCCACGCATCAGACAGAACCCACGCATCAGACAGAACCCACGCATCAGACAGAACCCACGCATCAGACGGAACCCACGCATCAGCCGGAACCCACGCATCAGACAGAACCCACGCATCAGACAGAACCCACGCAGATAGCATAACTGCTGAAGTGACTGAGAGACCTAAAAGCAAGATGTCCAATGTGTCGTCCCACCTGCAAGTGAAAGGACAAAAAGACAAAAACAATACGGATGACGCCAAAAGCGACAAAGGGAGTGATATTTCAACGAAGACAAACAGATCAAAGACTGCCATTAGAGATCATGTAGACACTCCCAGACCTAACTCTATTGCATCAGACATTCATCTCACTCCTACTCTACCACACTGCCCTCCAACCCCTAGAAAAATTAAACAACCTGTTATTCTACTTGGTTTTTCGAGTGACAGTAACAAGTTAAACACAGTTGATCCTCAGAAGGAGAGCTCTAACATCTTATGTGATGGTCCTTTAGAAGCAATAGACCGGAATGTCAGTGACAACAAAAGTGACAAGAGCGGCAAGCGCAAACACAGGAAAGGGGTTTCCTCTCGCAGTTCCTCCCTACAGTTGCCGGAAGGAGAAGTCTCTGAGCTGGTTCCCTCCAATCTACCTAACGCCTCTCCAACAGAGGTGGTGAATGAGTGGCTTAAGAAAATACCGTCCGACAGTGCCATGTACGACATTGGGGACGAATTCAGTGACAGAGGCCATTCACCGGAGCTGGCACCAAAGGAAAAAACGAATGGGAACGATGTCACCTCTGTGCGTGACACTCCAAAAGAAAAGGAAGAACCTAAAGAGACAGCAGCCAACCATGAGGCTGATGGTGAGGAGCCAGCAGAGACCCCACCTGAGACCCCACCTGAGACCCTACCTGAGACCCCACCTGAGACCCCACCTGAGACCCCACCTGAGACCCCACCTGAGGGCACCGCTCCACACGAGTACATATCAAAGAGCTTTCACTCCTCAGTGCAGGTGATGAAAGTACTGTTGAGTCCCAAGCTTGACCGGTGTCACAGCTTACCTGAATTTTCCCCGGTGTACGGACGTAAACTGAGCACCTCAGCCAGAGGTCTCCTGGATTGCCTCGCAAAGCTGCAGTTGATAGACTTTGATCCCAACGACGATGCAAACGCCAAGGACACAAGGTACAGAGAGCTAATGAACATCCTCCAGTCACTCTGGTTGTGTGACCCAGCAGAAGGTGGAAAGCAACAGCAGAACGGCTGTGATCAACACTCTGTGGACGGTGACACCAAAGCAAGGTCCTCCTCTGGGGTGGACGTCAGCAGTGGCTCAACAGGCTCAGGTGGTTTGGCTCAGGCACCGAACGCAGAGGGGGAAGCAATGCTGAGGGTACAAGAAGTTGACGAAACTGCAGAGGAACAGGAAAGCCCAGAGTCCTCAATCCCTATGTCTGATCCAGCCACCCCGTACGTAGCCAGTCAGGTCCAATGGACCACAGAGGAAGGAGAAGGAGAAGGAAGAACAGCAGTGGAGAAAGAGAAACAAAAAGACGAAGACGTCCCAGCGTCTGATGACACCATTAGAAATGAAAGTGTGAGAGAATTACCAGAAACACCCCCGTCTTCCAACAAGAGCTCAGACCCTCGAGAGGACACAACCTCTGGCTCTCCTCCATCTGTCCAAAGGGCACAACTAGCCAAAAAAGTTTCCCTAGATCCTGATCCTGTCTGGGTCTTGAAGTTACTGAACAAACTAGAGAAGCAGTTCATGACACATTATGTGGATGCCATGGCAGAGTTCAAGGTTCGCTGGAATTTGGACGACAGCGAACAGCTCGATGCCATGATAGCCGAACTGAAAGACGATGTGCATAGCAGGATACAATTAAGCATTGACAGAGAACTCAGGAAGATCCACGGTCGAGGTGGAAGACCTAGGCCACCCAAAGAAGAATTGTCACGAGAATCAGGTGCGCAAACTGAGACGAGGAGAAGAAGACTGAAGGTCGTGCGCAACCAGTCTATTGATTACCGAGAGGAGAAAAGCGACGATGCAACCGACACTTCTTTCAGCGACCAACGGAGTGATGATGAATATTGCCCTTGTGAAACATGTATAAAAAAGAAACTGGAATTAGGACCACTGCTTCCTGCAGAAGTTTTGCATATTGCTCCTGTCATGATGGCTTTTGATCTAAAGTCAATCCTCCAGTTGAAAAAGAACCCTGCTCCAAAGACACAAGCAGTTGATGCAACCAACGACACTGAAACTACGGATGAAGCCACAGTAGTGAAAACTAGTATTATACATGCATTTGATTTAAAGTCAATTCTCCAGTTGAAAAAGGACAATCCTCCACAGATACAGGAAGAAGTCGATGTTACAGATGAGGCTGGAGGTATAGATGAAGCAAAAGCAGCGGAAACTCTTGTTGGAAACGTTATCAACGGGGCTAAGAAAGAGGCGGATGAATCACAAGAACAGGAGGATGATGAACAGGATGATGAAATGGCTGATGAAGCTGAGGCAGCAGTAGAAGAGACAGCTAAAGATGAAGCAGGAGAAGAAGAGGATGCTGATATTGCTGAAGATGAAGAAACTGTTGACGCAGAAACTCCAGAAGATGAAGCAGTAGAAGAAGAGGAGGAAGCTAAAGCAGAAACAGCAGAAGCTGAGACAGTAGAAGAGGAAGCAGGAGAAGAAGAAACTTCTGAAGCAGAGACAGCAGCTGATGACGAAACAGCAGGAGAAGAAGACACTGCTGAAGTAGAGACAGCTGACGAAGAAACAGAAGAAGCAGCAGAAGAAGAGACTGCTCAAAATGAAACTACAGGAGAGGAGGAAGCTGAAGTTGAAATAACCGGTGATGAGTTGGCACTAGCTGAAACTGCAGGAGAAGAAACAGCACAAGCTGAAACTGCAGGGGAAGAGACAGCTGACGACGAATCAGCAGGAGAGGAAGAGAGTGCTGAAGCTGAGACAGCTGAGGGAGAAGAGCAGACAGTCAGAGATGAAACAGGAGAAGATGAGACTGAAAACGCAGGAGAAGAGTCGCCAGAACCTGTAACAGCAGACGAAGAAGAGACTGCCGAAGCAGAGGCAGCTGAAGATGAAGGAGCAGGAAATGGAGCTGAAGCTGAAGCTGAGGAGGATGTAGAAAAAGAGGAAGCTGAAAAAGAAATGAAAATAGAGCCAATAGTTGAGTCAAACATCGAGGAGACAGCTATCAGGAAAGACAACGTGGAGGAAATGGTTAAGGAAACTCCAGTGACCTCATTCGATGCCTTTGCCAGAGCAGAATACTCTGAAGACGGTGCTTACTCCGACGATGAGGATTCAGAGACTGAACGACACAATGAGGAGTCAGAGGCCCAAGAGGACAAAGCAGAAGCTGAGGCTGAGCTTCAGGTTGAGGAGACTACTGTTGTGGAGGAAGGGGAGGAGGAGCAAGAAGAAGCCGAGGAGGAGCAGGCAGAAGCTGAGGAGGAGGCGGAGGTGGAAGAGGAAGCTGAAGAGGAGCAGGCAGAAGCTGAGGAGGAGGCAGAGGTGGAAGAGGAAGCTGAAGAGGAGCAGGCAGAAGCTGAGGAGGAGGCGGAGGTGGAAGAGGAAGCTGAAGAGGAGCAGGCAGAAGCTGAGGAGGAGGCGGAGGCAGAAGAGGAAGCTGAAGAGGAGCAGGGAGAAGCTGAGGAGGAGGTGGAGGTGGAAGAGGAAGCTGAAGAGGAGCAGGCAGAAGCTGAGGAGGAGGCGGAGGTGGAAGAGGAAGCTGAAGAGGAGCAGGACGTTGAGGATACCCCAGTTGAAGAGACTCCAGTTGAGGAGCTGAAGGAGAAAGGGGAGGAGGAAGCTGAAGTGGAAGTTGAGGAGGACCAGACAGAAGCTGATGAGGAACAGGAGGAAGATGAGGATACGGCTGAAAACTATGCTGCTCCTGAGGAAGAGCCAGCCGATGAGGTGGATGATGTCACAAGCAAAGGACAGTCTGAAGACGACGGTGATGGCAATGGACCGTCTGGGACATCTGAGACGAGCCTACATAGCCAGCCAACCAAATCTTCCATGGAATCCCAACCAGGCTCGCTGGACGAAATCCTGGACGAAGAGGCAGAGAGAGAGTCCAACAAGCGAGAAGAGTTCACAGACAGGGTCGGAGATGGGCTCGGGCCACCATCTCTCTGTGAAGAGAAGGCAGATGTACCTCATGGACAAAGAGAACGAGAGCAGAGTGTCAGAAGTCACAGAGTCAGCCAGGTTCTCGAGCGACAAGTCGTCTCCCCAAAGAAGAAGACTCCAAAGAAGTCTCCGGCAAGATCTGTCAAGTCAAGCAAGGCCAAAGAGAGTGATATTGATCAAGACGATCTTGATTTCTAAAACTTCCCCATTCAAACTTAATTTACGGTATTTTGCTTGTGAAAAGAAAATTGGCCAATGTTTAAATACCCCCCCCCCCCCCATTTTTACCACATTCTTGCCTGCATATGCCTTTTATACCTCCTGTGTGCAATGCCGGTGATGAGTGGTAGTAGTGGTGTGCAGATGTGGGTGGTTATTTTATTAAATCCATTGAATATACACCATCAAAAATAAATCCATTATTAATTCGTTCAGGTAGGTACTAAGAAATATCATACGATTAATAACATCTAAAAAAAAAGAGAATAGAATAGCATATTTTGAGTTGAATTACCTCCAAATTAATGAAATCAATAGTTCATTATTTTGTTATTTAAAGACACACGTACCTGATCACAGTCAACACACACACATTTTATGGTAAGAATGTAATGGAATATAACAGAATAAAATAATAATAATATTTACCCCCACACAACTTGAGTCATGGGTATAAAATAAGTGATATTTTGAAGCAGAGCCCAAGCCTTTTTGTTCATCGTCTCTTTCCTACCCTCACTCCACGTTGTTAGGGGGCGTAGGGGCTTACCTTGAGAGTATCTGCATCATGATACCAATAGAAAATAATAGCATACCTATTTTCAAAAGCAATGTGAGTCTCATGTTCATATTTCACAATTCTAAAAGCGTATAGGCTTTAGGCGATCGAGCAAGGTAACAGGTCTACTCTTGATTTAGGCGACATTATTAGATGCTAAATGTAGATCAGGGATAGATGAGCTATATTTCCACTTATTTGCCCAGCCAGAGAATCAACCAGATCACATTGATCGATACAAGTCAGTGAAGTAACAGGCTTTTGTTTGGGTGTAAGGCTACTAGGGGCCAGGAGTGAGGAGCAAAATAATCCACTTGATAAACTACATATCCTGAATAACATGCTGGCAGAATGTTCTGATAAATCAGCCAACTAGACTGAATGTTCTGATAAATCAGCCAACTAGACTAAATGCTCTGATAAATCAGCCAACTAGACTAAATGCTCTGATAAATCAGCCAACTAGACTAAATGTTCTGATAAATCAGCCAACTAGACTAAATGCTCTGATAAATCAGCCAACTAGACTAAATGTTCTGATAAATCAGCCAACTAGACTAAATGCTCTGATAAATCAGCCAACTAGACTAAATGTTCTGATAAATCAGCCACCTAGACTAAATATTCTGATAAATCAGACAACTAGACTAAATGTTCTGATAAATCAGACAACTAGACTAAATGTTCTGATAAATCAGCCAATTGGGGACTAAATGTTCTGATAAATCAGCCAACTAGACTAAATGTTCTGATAAATCAGCCAACTAGACTAAATGTTCTAATAAATCAGCCAACTAGACTAATGTCCTGATAAATCAGCCAACTAGACTAAATGTTCTGATAAATCAGCCAACTAGACTAAATGTTCTGATAAATCAGCCAACTAGACTAAATGTTCTGATAAATCAGCCAACTACACTAAATGTTCTGATAAATCAGCCAACTAGACTAAATGTTCTGATAAATCAGCCAACTAGACTAAATGTTCTGATAAATCAACCAACTAGACTAAATGTTCTGATAAATCAACTAGACTAAATGTCCTAATAAATCAGCCAACTAGACTAAATGTCCTAATAAATCAGTCAACTAGACTAGAGGATCATGAGCATCACTCACCTCAATTTAGCTAACATTTTCCAGCCTAATGGTAGCCTAACCAATATCCAAACGGAGATTCAGTGAAAACACAAATCTGACATTGACTGATTTATCAAGACGAATCCCAACGCATGTCTCAAAGCAATGCGTTGGCACTGTCCTAATCAAAACGGTGCTGGAACTAAAGTGCATTCGAATGTGAGTTACTAGATACAGTACATTCGGAAAGTATTCTGACCCCTTGACTTTTTTCCACATTTTGTTACATTACAGCCTTATTCGAAAAATGATTTTAAAAATATCCTCATCAATCAACACACAATACCTCATAATGACAAAGCGAAAACAGGTTTTTAAAAATGGTTGTACATTTATTACGAATTAAAAAACTCTATTTAAATACTTATTCAGGTCCTTTACTATGAGACTCGAAATTGAGCTCATGTGCATCCGGTTTCCATTGATCATCCTTGAGATGTTCCTACAAGTTGATTGGAGTCCCCCTGCGGTAAATTCAATTGATTGGACATAATTTGGAAAGGCACACACCTGTCTATATTAGGTCCCACAGTTGACAGTGCATGTCAGAGCAAAAACCAAGCCATGAGGTCGAAGGAATTGTCCGTGGAACTCAGAAAGAGGATTTTGTCAAGGCACAGATCTGGGGCAGGGTACCAAAAAAATGTCTGCAACATTGAACGTCCCCAAGAACACAGTGGACTGCATCATTCTTAAATGGAAGAAGTTAGGACCCACCAAGACTCTTCCTAGAGCTGGCCGCCCGTCCAAACAGAGCAATCGGGGGAGAAGGGCCTTGGCCAGGGAGGTGACCAAGAACCCAATGGTCACTCTGACAGAACTCCAGAGTTCCTCTGTGGGGATAGGAGAACCTTCCAAAAAGACAATCATCTCTGCAACACTCCACCAATCAAGCTTTTATGGTAGAGTGGCCAGACAGGAGCTACTCCTCAGTAAAAGGCACATGACAGCCCACTTAGTGTTTGCCAAAAGGCACCTAAAATACTCCCAGACCATGAGAAACAAGATTCTCTGGTCTGATGAAACCAAGATTGAACTCTTTGGCCTAAATGCCAAACATCACATTTGGAGGAAACCTGGCACCATCGCTACGGTGAAGCATGGTGGCGGCAGCATCATGCTGTGGGGATGTTTTTCAGCGGCAGGAATTGGGAGAATAGTTTGGATCGAGGGAAATATGAATGGAGCAAAGTACAGAGAGATCCTTGATGAAAACCTGCTCTCGAGCGCTCAGGACCTCAGATTAGGGAGAAGGTTCACCTTCCAACAGGACAATGACCCTAAGCACACAGCCAAGACAATGCAGGAGTGACTTCGGGACAAGTCTCTGAATGTTCTTGAGTTGCCCAGCCAGAGCCCAGGCTTGAACCCGATCAAACATTTCCGGAGAGACCTGAAAATAGCTGTGCAGCGACGCTCCCCGTCCATCCTTACAGAGTTTGAGAGGATCTGCAGAGAAGAATGGGAGAGACGCCCCAAATACAGATGTGCCAAGCTTGTAGCGTCATACCCAAGAAGACTCGATGCTGTAATCGCTGCCAAAGGTGCTTCAACAAAGTACTGAGTAAAGGGTCTGAATACTAATGTAAATGTGATATTTCATTTTTTCATTTTTAATACATTTGCCCAAAAAAATCTATAAACCTGTTTTTGCTTTGTCATTATGGGGTATTGTGTGTAGATTGATGAGGGCAAAAAAATATTTAATCAATTTTAGAATAAGGCTGTAACGTAACAAACATTTTCCGAAGGCACTGTATGCTGCTCTTGATGGTTTAGTGCGCTTTCATACTTTTTTATTGAGTTGCCCGTTATGCAGGCCACCATAGGAACTACAAACGAGAGGAGGGCGGGGCTTACATTTTCTTCCTGGAATGTCAAGGATTTAAACAAACCAATCAAGAGAGACAAGTCAAATGCACTGTATCTAGTTAAATGTATTATAAGGATTGGATGACTTTGGGGAGATTTTAGTGAGCAACAATTTGATACACGCCTTTCTATTGATTTAGCCTACTTCATTCCATTATTGTTGCCATTCAGTGAGATTTATCCCCACAGTAATTATTTATGAATCCATCCCGTTGTGGTTAAGAAAACAGTGCATGCTTAGTGATGGGCCATGTGAAGAGATGGTTGAAATGACATGCCTTGCAAAGGTTAGGATGGTTAACGTTCACTGCCTTGCAACTATCAAACGTTTTAGAGCGTAGTGCGTGCCAATACCGCCTCAGCATTAAGGCTACATTTCATACTAAGCCGTAGGCAGAATTTGAACAGAAATTATTACTAGGTCATTAGGAGCAAATAAAACTTTTGGGCTTCGATATCGGCAATGACCTTTATGGAAAAGCTGAAAAACACAGTTGCTGTATGGTAAAGTCGGCAGAAAAACGTCTTGGTTTGAAAGGGATGATAGAATTGTTGATAATGATATCCATCACTTGATTAAATAATGATCAAAGCACTTTATTTCCGAACTACTACTGTGATTGCACACGTCACATGGTACAAGAAAGTTATGCCACAAAAAAAGGAATCTTTTAAAACTTGAAATAGGCAAACTGAAATTAGTCGAATACTCTGTTATTTTCACAGAACAGAACATCTATATTTTTCTGGAAGAATATCGAAACTTGTTTATATTATTTATTTTATATAAACTAAACTCAGCAAAAAAAATTAAACGTCCCTTTTTCAGGACCCTGTCTTTCAAAGATAATTTGTAAAAATCCAAATTACTTCACAGATCTTCATTGTAAAGGGTTTAAACACGGTTTTCCATGCTTGTTCAATGAACCATAAACAATTAATGAACATGCACCTCTAGAACGGTCGTTAATACACTAACAGCTTACAGACGGTAGGCAATTAAGGTCACAGTTATGAAAACTTAGGACACTAAAGAGGCCTTCCTATTGACTCTGAAAAACACCAACAGAAAGATTCCCAGGGTCCCTGCTCATCTGCGTGAACGTGCCTTAGGCATGCTGCAAGGAGGCATGAGGACTGCAGATGTGGCCAGGGAAATAAATTGCAATGTCCGTACTGTGAGACGCCTAAGAGAGCGCTACAGGGAGACAGGACGGACAGCTGATCGTCCTCGCAGTGGAGGACCACGTGTAACAACACCTGCACAGGATCGGTACATTGGAACATCACACCTGCAGGACAGGTACAGGATGGCAACAACAACTGCCTGAGTTACACCAGGAACGCACAATCCCTCCATCAGTGCTCAGACTGTCCGCAATAGGCTGAGAGACGCTGGACTGAGGACTTGTAGGCCTGTTGTAAGGCAGGTCCTCACCAGACTTCACTGGCAACAACATCGCCTATGGGCACAAACCCACCGTCGCTGGACCAGACAGGACTGGCTAAAAGTGCTCTTCACTGGTAAGTCGCGGTTTTGTCTCACCAGGGGTGATGGTCGGATTCACGTTTATCATCGAAGGAATGAGCGTTACACCGAGGCCTGTACTCTGGAGCGGGATCGATTTGGAGGTGGAGGGTCTGTCATGATCTGGGGCGGTGTGTCACAGCATCATTGGACTGAGCTTGTTGTCACTGCAGGCAATTTCAACACTGTGCGTTACAGGGAAGACATCCTCCCTCATGTGGTACCCTTCCTGCAGGCTCATCTTGACATGACCCTCCAGCATGACAATGCAACCAGCTATACTGCTCATCCTGTAAGACAGGAATGTCAGTGTTCTGCCATGGCCAGCGAAGAGCCCGGATCTCAATCCCATTGAGCACGTTTGGGACCTGTTGGATCGGAGGGTGAGGGCTAGGGCCATTCCCCCCAGGAATGTCCGGGAACTTGCAGGTGCCTTGTTGGAAGAGTGGGGTAACATCTCACAGCAAGAACTGGCAAATCTGGTGCAGTCCATAAGGAGGAGATACACTGCAGTACCTAATGCAGCTGGTGGCCACACCACATACTAACTATTACTTTTGACCCCCCCCCCCCCCCCTTTGTTCAGGGACACATTATTAAATTTCTGTTAGACACATGTCTGTGGAACTTGCTCAGTTTATGTTTCAGTTGTTGAATCTTGATCTGTTCATACAATTATTTACTTTTTTTTTGTTGCTGAGTTTACGTTTGAGTGGTTTTATTTAGTGCACTAATCAACTATAATTGTAATGAATAGAATAATGAATTGTTCAAATAAATGTTTTTATTCTACCCCACTATTAAAAGCCTTGGCCCTAAGGAGCTACTCGTAATTAACTGCAAATGGAGAAATAGTTATATATATATATATATTATGTACTGTCTATGTGAAACCTGAATGCAATAGGAAGTACCTCAAGCACAATAAATATATTTTGTAGATACTTCAGGATTATATATATATATATATATATAATTATTTTTTTGCAACAATCTTTGTTGCCTGTCTATGACTTTGAACACATATCATGTAGCGTGAAGCTATACATTCCAAATGTATTTATGTACAGTATGTATGTATGTATGTATGTATGTACAGTATGTATGTATGTATGTATGTATGTATGTATGTACAGTATGTATGTATGTATGTATGTATGTATGTATGTATGTATGTATGTATGTATGTACAGTATGTATGTATGTATGTATGTACAGTATGTATATATGTATGTATGTATGTATGTATGTATGTATGTATGTATGTACAGTATGTATATATGTATGTATGTATGTATTTATGTACAGTATGTATGTATGTATGTATGTATGTATGTATGTATGTATGTACAGTATGTATGTATGTATGTATGTATGTATGTATGTATGTATGTATGTATGTACAGTATGTATGTATGTATGTATGTACAGTATGTATATATGTATGTATGTATGTATGTATGTATGTATGTATGTATGTATGTATGTATGTATGTATGTATGTACAGTATGTATGTATGTATGTATGTATGTATGTATGTATGTATGTATGTATGTATGTATGTATGTATGTATGTATGTACAGTATGTATGTATGTATGTATGTATGTACAGTATGTATGTATGTATGTATGTATGTATGTACAGTATGTATATATGTATGTATGTATGTATGTATGTATGTATGTATGTATGTATGTATGTATGTATGTATGTACAGTATGTATGTATGTATGTATGTATGTATGTATGTATGTATGTATGTATGTATGTATGTATGTATGTATGTATGTTTGTACACTATGTATGTATGTATGTATGTATGTATGTATGTATGTATGTACAGTATGTATATGTATGTATGTATGTATGTATGTATGTATGTATGTATGTATGTACAGTATTTATTTATGTATGTATGTTTGTACACTATGTATGTATGTACAGTATGCATGTATGTATGTATGTATGTATGTATGTATGTATGTATGTATGTATGTATGTATGAAAGAAATAATATATGTCTTTAGCTGACTGTATGTAGTTAATCTAAATTAAAGTTTTATTTTAATCAGATTGCTCTGGCTTTAAATGATCAAATGAACATCATGTGTTTGGGATAATATGTATTTTACGAGATGGAATTGCACCTAATATTTTAACAGACACTTTGATGATAGTCTACAATACTTAATCATTTAAACTACAATCACTTTTATTTGTATTTTTAGTGGAAACAGGTTGTTGACCCACAGATTGTTTTTGTCACTTCATCTCCATTCCAGAATGTTGACCGTTTAACTTGATTATCTTGATGATGATGATGATCTTTGTCAATTCTCCCTGACATGAATAACTCTATGGTTAAAATAATATATTGCCACTTTAGGTGTAAACCTATTAAATACACACATTGGATGCGTTCTACAAACTGAAAACATAGATGCTTCTGATTTAACATCAGTGAAAGGTTCTTAAACCACCATTTTCCATTCATTCACTGCACAAGACTGAACACCAGCGTCAAATAGAAGTTATACCTAGAGAAGCAACAACACCCTGAGTCCATGATAGATATTAAAAAACCTAGAGAAGCAACACCACCCTGAGTCCATGATAGATATTAAGAAAAACCTAGAGAAGCAACACCACCCTGAGTCCATGATAGATATTAAGAAAAACCTAGAAAAGCAACACCATGAGTCCATGATAGATATTAAGAAAAACCTAGAGAAGCAACAACACCCTGAGTCCATGATAGATATTAAGAAAAACCTAGAGAAGCAACACCACCCTGAGTCCAAGATTCTCCCATTGTAGAAAAGCCAAAAGGCACGGCACCTACCGGATATCAGAAACCAAGTGGCACAATACATATCTATATATTTTAAAATATAAATATAATATAGTTTGTAAAGCGTTTGTATCAAATTCAGTTATTGTATGTTTCCCCGTGTCTTCTTCTGTGCTGTATGTATCCTGTATGAAAATATATTTTCTCAGTTGTACAGTTGAGGATGGTTAATCATGTACTGATATGGTTTATGAAATAAAATATATTTAAGAAAAAGCCTTTCTTTATTCATTTCTTGATTCCTTTTTTTATTAATTAATTCAAATATTAATTCATTTCTTGTCCTTTTCACTTTACTCATTCAATAATTTGTCTTATTTGTCCTATGGTTGTCTTGCGGTTGACCTATGGTTGACCCATGGTTGTCCTATGGTTGGCCTATGGTTGATCTATCATTGATCTATGGTTGATCTATGGTTGTCTTATGGCTGACCGATGATTGATCTATGGTTGACCGATGGTTGATCTATGGTTGTCTTGCGGCTGGCCTATGGTTGACCTATGGTTGATCTATGGTTGACCTATGGTTGACCGATGGTTTATCTATGGTTGTCTTGCGGCTGGCCTATGGTTGATCTATGGTTGTCTTACGGTTGACCTATGGTTGATCTATGGTTGTCTTACGGCTGATCTATGGTTGTCCTATGGTTGATCTATGGTTGATCTATGGTTGTCCAATGATTGACCTATGGTTGATCTATGGTTGACCTATGGTTGATCTATGGTTGTCCAATGATTGACCTATGGTTGATCTATGGTTGTCCTATGGTTGATCTATGGTTGTCCTATGGTTGTCTTGCGGCTGACCGATGGTTGTTCTATGGTTGTCCTATGGGTGACCTATGGTTTTCCTATTGTTGTCCTATGACTAATTTTTCAAGAGAAAAGGATCACACAGCTACAAAACACTCCAAATATTCAATACTGTACATCCCTCTATGACATCCATGAACCAATCAATAAGGCCTTCTAGAAAACCTTCAAGGTGAAAATCAGTAACCCATTAATAATATGGACTATCACATCAATCAATGTAACACTATGGAATCTGATCGTATATAGAACCATGTATATAGAACCATGTATATAGAACCATGTATATAGAACCATGTATATAGAACCATGTATATAGAACCATGTATATAGGACCATGTATATATAACCATGTATATAGAACCATGTATATAGAACCATGTATATAGAACCATGTATATAGAACCATGTATATAGAACCATGTATATAGAACCATGTAACACTCTGGCATCTCATAGTATATAGAACCATGTAACACTATGGCATCTCATAGTATTTAGAACCATGTAACACTATGGAATCTCATAGTATTTAGAACCATGTAACACTATGGAATCTCATAGTATATAGAACCATGTAAATAGAATCATGTATATAGAACCATGTAACACTCTGGCATCTCATAGTATATAGAACCATGTAACACTATGGCATCTCATAGTATTTAGAACCATGTAACACTATGGAATCTCATAGTATTTAGAACCATGTAACACTATGGAATCTCATAGTATATAGAACCATGTAAATAGAATCATGTATATAGAACCATGTAACACTATGGAATCTCATAGTATATAGAACCATGTAAATAGAATCATGTATATAGAACCATGTAACACTATGGAATCTCATAGTATATAGAACCATGTAACACTCTGGAATCTCATAGCATATAGAACCATGTAACACTATGGAATCTCATAGTATATAGAACTATGTACAGGTGTAGGATCTTAATTTGATCACCCTGATGTTGGAAGTTTAAAAAGGCTTACTGTATACACATACAGTTATTTCTTCATTTATATCTAGCTGTACATTCAAATGGGGAATTTGAGTCTGAACGTTCTCATAATACGTTCTCAGTTTTAATGAACATTCATCTTTCTTTGACATGCCTGTACTTATTCTCAGGTTTAGTGAATAGTCTCCCCTGTCCTGTTAGTGTGGGTCGGTGGACGAGTGACTTCCTCCTAGACCTATAGCGAGCCACTGCCACAGGCAAGGCGCCCCATTGGACAAGGCTGATGGATGTGCCTCTTACTGAGTAATCCCATTGGTCCCTACCTGAGGGTGTGTGTCATAAATAGTAGGTGTCACTCTGATGGACCGTGTGGCACTGAGGACGGTCACCTAGGTCCCCCTGGTCTGCATCACAGTATAATATGTACAATGTCTTCTTGCATTTTTACTTTAGTGCCTTGTTGCAAACAGGATGAGTGTTTTGGAATATTTATATTCTGTACAGGCTTCCTTCGTTTGACTTTGTCATTTAGGTTTGTTTTGTGGAGTAACTACAATGTTGTTGATCCATCCTCAGTTTTCTCCTATCACAGCCATTAAACTCTGTAACTGTTTTAAAGTCACCATTGGCCTCATGGTGAAATCCCTGAGCGGTTTCCTTCCTCTCCGGCAACTGAGTTAGAAAGGACGCCTGTATCTTTGTAGTGACTGGGTGTATAGATACACCATCCAGAGTGTAATGAATAACTTCACCATGCTCAAAGGGATATTCAATGTCTGGCTTTTTTTGTTTGTTTACCCACCTACCCATAGGTGCTCTTCTTTACGAGGCATTGGAAAACCTCCCTGGTCTTTGTGGTTGAATCGTTGTTTGGAAATAACTGCTCGACTGAGGGACCTAACAGATAATTGTATGTGTGGGGGTACAGAGATAAGGTAGTCATTAAAAAATCGTGTTAAACACTATTATTGGACACACAGTGAGTCCATGCATCTTATTATGAGACTTGTTAAAGCACATGTTTACTCCTGAACTTATTTAGGCTTGCCATAACAAATGGATTGACTACTTATCGACTCAAGACATTTCAGCTTTTACTTTGTAGTTAATTTGTGAGAATTTCAAGAAATATAATTCCACGTTGACATTATAGGGCACATTGTGTGTAGGCCAGTGACACAAATCTTAATTTAATCAATTTTTTAAATTCAGGCTGTAAACAACAACAAAATAAGGATACAGTCAAGGGGTGTGAATACTTTCTGAAGGCACTGTATGTGTGTATACAGTCCCCTTATCCAAACGGATTACTCATTTATCTAGCTCTTATCAATGGCTCTCATCAATTGATCATTTATGGTACACGGAGAACGGTGTTATTTCTATCAGGCAAAATAGTAGTAGATGCTTTTCCACACTTGGAACTCAGCCGTATTCATGGTTTCCTCTCACATAAAGGTGGTGGAATCAATAATAAAATAAGTCAAAAGGTCAGAATACGGCATATCTGTAGACACGCCTTCATTTCTTAGCTCTCCCAGTACGAATAGCAGGTGAAGAGCAAGTTATTAATCATGCTTAAGTTCAAGGTCGGGAGAGAAGGTTGTAGAGAGAAAAGTGCCTAAAATAGGGAATTACGTTCCATTCACGCAGAGAATAGGGTGCCGTTTGGAAAAACAGATCAAAGGTTTATTGGTCACATACAGTGGGGCAATTGTGCAAGTTCTCCCACCTAAAAAGATGAGAGAGACCTGTAATTTTCATCATAGGTACACTTCAACTATGACAGACAAAATGAGAAAAAAAAATCCAGAAAATCACATTGTAGGATTTTTAATGAATTTATTTGCAAATTATGGTGGAAAATAAGTATTTGGTCACCTACAAACAAGCAAGATTTCTGGCTCTCACAGACCTGTAAGAGGCTCCTCTGTCCTCCACTCATTACCTGTATTAATGGCACCTGTTTGAACTTGTTATCAGTATAAAAGACACCTGTCCACAACCTCAAACAACCTCAAACCACAACCTCAAACAGTCACACTCCAAAGTCCACTATGGCCAAGACCAAAGAGCTGTCAAAGGACACCAGAAACAAAATTGTAGACCTGCACCAGGCTGGGAAGACTGAATCTGCAATAGGTAAGCAGCTTGGTTTGAAGAAATCAACTGTGGGAGCAATTATTAGGAAATGGAAGACATACAAGACCACTGATAATCTCCCTCGATCTGGGGCTCCACGCAAGATCACAAGAACGGTGAGCAAAAATCTCAGAACCACACGGGGGGACCTAGTGAATGACCTGCAGAGAGCTGGGACCAAAGTAACAAAGCCTACCATCAGTAACACACTACGCCGCCAGGGACTCAAATCCTGCAGTGAGAGAACTTGCACAATTGGTATACTGGTTAGCAGGTGTTATAGGGGTGCAGCTGAATGCTTATGTTGCTCCTAACAAACAGCCCATGTTTGATGATGCAGTTGCCCTAGTTGCCATTTTAGTATGTTTCAAACCTGAGTTCAGATACATGTGTATTTGAGGATCTGGTATTTAAAATGTAAATTAATTGTGTGTGTGTGTATTTAAGTTTTGTCCAGT
Source organism: Oncorhynchus mykiss (assembly GCF_013265735.2). Lineage (NCBI taxonomy): Eukaryota > Metazoa > Chordata > Actinopteri > Salmoniformes > Salmonidae > Oncorhynchus > Oncorhynchus mykiss. The sequence continues at coordinate 42,842,127 of NC_048568.1, read as the reverse complement.
ACAACTACTTTTATTTGAGTATAGTATATATAATAAAATAATAATAATAATTGTCTGCCAAATTGTATTTCAAATATTCAAACTACACAGACTCAAATATACTCTCATGAATTTAAAATACGGTCAAATACTTTCCAAGTGTATTTCCAGATGTATTAAAATATAACTACTTGTCTTTTCAAATATTATAGATCTGAATACTTCCCTCAAATGTATGTGAAAGTAATTGTGATATTTGAAAATATTATTTGAACCCAGATCTGGTATGTTTAGGAGTAACCCTATTATAATATTGCAAACAACAGGTTGGTGAGATGGGTTTGGACAGTTGGCCCGGTTTGGACGTTGTTCATAACGTAGTTCCCTTAAAAATCATCTGGAAATGCAGTCAAATAGTTGGAGAGGTTGTGAGGAAGCACCTGCTAGCTGGCAGGGGTCCATTTCCGTGTTTAACAGAGAGAGAGAAAGAGATCTACAGGACAATAAATGGGACTTTCCTCTTTAGTCCTGTTTACTTCTCAGTACCATGCTCCCAGACACACACACACACACGCACGCACGCACGCACGCACACACACACATAGAGACACACACACACACACACACACGCACGCGCGCACGCACGCAAGCACGCACGCACGCACACACACACACACACACACACACACACACACACACACACACACACACACACACACACACACACACACACACAGGTGGTCTAAACAGAATGCTGTGAAGTGTTGCCCAGACAGTATAACTACCTCAATGTCCGACACGACTCCCATAGGAAACGAACATCACTTCTTGGTGTTACCAGATTTATTGTCTCCCCCTCTCTCTCTCTCTCTCTCTTATCGACATACTCTGAATGATCTCAAGTTTCTTTTGATTCATTCTGTCAGGGTGAGAGCAGGGATATAAAACAGTCTGAAAGAGAGAATTATTGAAATACCTATGGTTTCTATTCCTGCAGAATACAAGAAATCTCCATTCAGATCGATGTGTATTTTTATTATTTGTACCTTTATTTAACGAGACAAGTCAGTTATTAAGAACAAATTCTTCTTTTCAATGACTGCCTAGGAACAGTGGGTTAAACTGCCTTGTTCAGGGGCAGAACGGTTACTGGTCGGTTACTCGTCCAACACTCTAAGCACTATGCTACCTGCCGCTATTTGTGTGTGTGTGTGTGTGTGTGTGTGTGTGTGTGTGTGTGTGTGTGTGTGTGTGCGTGTGTGTGTTTGTGTGTATTTGTTTGTGTGTCTAGGTGAGGACAAGGTAATACCCAGTCAAGGTTATAGACTAAAAAAGTAGATCATCGTTTCATTTTGAAGAATTGACTAAGCATTAATCAGCAGGTAATTTTCCTCTCCTTGTGTAAAACAGCAAAAATGTTATAGCTCAAAACAGGTGCTCTTCTGCCCTCTAGTGTAAATATGAGCACATCTCCTCTTTGCATCAACAACTCACAAACCTCTGAAACGATAACTGGAACCCCTTTGTAATCTCTTCAATCCACCTTGTGGTGAGTATAGGTACTGCTTCCTACAGAATCCCATTGTAATCTCTTCAGTCCACCTTGTGGTGAGTATAGGTACTGCTTCCTACAGAATCCCATTGTAATCGCTTCAGTCCACCTTGTGGTGAGTATAGGTACTGGTATTTAGTATAGGTATTTTATTAGGATCTCCATTTGTTGTTGCAAAAGCAGCAGCTACTCTTCCTGGGGTCCACACAGAACATGAAACATAGTACAGAATGACATAATACAGAACGTCAGTAGACAAGAACAGCTCAGAACTACATCCATTGTTTTTTTAAAGGCACACGTAGCCTACATATCAAAGCCTACACACAGACTGCCTAGGTCAAATAGGGGAGAGCCGTTGTGCCGCGAGGTGTTGCTTTATCTGTTTTTTGAAACCAGGTTTGCTGTTTATTTGAACAATATGACATAGAAGGAAGTTCCATGCAATAATGGCTCTATATAATACTGTACGTTTTCTGGAATTTGTTCTGGATTTTGGGGACTGTGAAAAGACCCCTGGTGGCATGTCTGGTGGGATAAGTGTGTGTGTCAGAGCTGTGTGTAAGTTGACTATGCAAACAATTTGGGGATTTTCAACACATTAGTGTTTCTTATAAAAAGAAGAAGTGATGCATTCAGTCTCTCCTCAACTCTAAGCCAAGACAGACTGACATGCACAGTATTAATATCAGCCCTCTGATTACAATTAAGAGCAACATGTGTTGCTCTGTTCTGGGCCAGCTGCAGCTTGACTAGGTCTTTCCTTGCAGCACTGGACCACACGACTGGAGTGTGGTGTCAAAAAAACAGAGCATCTTTTATTACGGACATACCTCTCCCCATCTTTACAACCATTGAATCTATATGTTTTGACCATGACAGTTTACAATCTAAGGTAACGCCAAATAAATCTCCTCAACTTGTTCAACAGCCACACCATTCATTACCGGATTCAGCTGAGGTCTAGCACTTAAGGTATGATTTGTACCAAATACAATGCTCTTAGTTTTAGAGATGTTCAGGACCAGTTTATTACTGGCCACCTATTCCAAAACAGACTGAAACTGTTAAGGGTTTCAGTGACTTCATTAGCTGTGGTTGCTGACGCATATATGGTTGAATCATCAGCATACATGGACACACATGCTTTGTTTAATGCCAGTGGCAGACCATTGGTAAAAATAGAAAAGAGTAGAGGGCCTAGAGAACTGACCTGCGGTACACCACAATTGACATGTTTGACATTAGAGAAGCTTCCATTAAAGAAAACCCTTTGAGTTCTATTAGATAGATAGCTCTGAATCCACGATATGGCAGAGGTTGAAAAGCCATAGCGATTAAGTTTTTTCAACAACAGGTTATTGTCAGTAATATCAAAGGCTGCACTGAAATGTAATAGTCCCACAATCTTCTTATTATCAATTTCTTTCAACCAATCATCAGTCATTTGTGTCAGCGCAGTACATGTTGAGTGCCCTTTTCTATAAGCATGCTGAAAGTCTGTTGTTAATTTGTTTACAGAGAAATAGCATTGTATTTGGTCAAGCACAATTTTCTCCAACAGTTTGCTAAGAGCTGGCAGCAAGCTCATTGGTCTGCTGTTAGAACCAGTAAAGGCCGTTTTACCAATCTTGGTTAGCGGAATTACTTTGGCTTCCCTCCAGGCCTGAGGACAAATACTTTCCTCTAGGCTCAGATTAAAAATGTGACAGATAGGAGTGGCTATAGAGTCAGCTACCATCCTCAGTAGGAGTGGCTATAGACTCAGCCACCATCCTCAGTAGGAGTGGCTATAGAGTCAGCTACCAACCTCAGTAGGAGTGGCTATAGACTCAGCCACCATCCTCAGTAGGAGTGGCTATAGAGTCAGCCACCATCCTCAGTAGCTTCTCTGATACCGCTTCCAACTGAATCCCATTGTAATCTCTTCAGTCCACCTTGTGGTCAGTATAGGTACTGCTTCCTATTGAATCCCACTGTAATCTCTTCAGTCCACCTTGTGGTGAGTATAGGTACTGCTTCCTTCTGAGATTGGATGAAAAGGTTCAATAAGATTTTGTCCCAAATGGCACCTTATTCCCTAAATAGTGCACTACTTTTCCTATAAAGTGCACTACTTTTAACCAGAGCCCATTGGTTTCTGGTCAAAAGTAGAGCACCAAATAGGGTGCCATTTGGAACAGAGCCTATGTAGGGTTCAAGATGTGGAAGAGAGTGATAGATACAGGTAACTGCCGAAATAATGGAAACACTTTAGTAAACGAGGGATAAAAAGTATATTGAAAGCAGGTGCTTCCACAGAGGTGTGGTTCTTGAGTTTAATTAAGCAATTAACATCCCATCATGCTTAGGGTCAAACATAAAAATGTTGGGCAGGCCGTTATTTTGGTGACCATGGCTACGCCCACATAGGATGAGTATGCACACATCAACTGGGCACGAGTGGTCACTGAACGGTTCGATGAGTATGAAAACTATGTAAACCATACGCCATTGCCGTCTCAGTCACCAGATCTCAAACCAATTGAAGACTTGATGGGATATTCTGGAGCGTTTTGTGGTGTCAAACAACTAAACACCGAATTATGGAATTTCTATTGGAAGAATCCCTTCAATAGAGTCCCAGACATTTGTAGAATAAAGGTGCATATTAAGATATTTGTAGAATCAATTAAAGATGCATATTAAGACAGATGTATAATCTATGCCAAGGTGCAAATTAAGACAGATGTAGAATCTATGCCAAGGTGCATATTAAGACAGATGTAGAATCTATGCCAAGGTGCATATTAAGACAGATGTATAATCTATGCCAAGGTGCATATTAAGACAGATGTAGAATCTATGCCAAGGTGCATATTAAGACAGATGTAGAATCTATGCCAAGGTGCATATTAAGACGGATGTAGAATCTATGCCAAGGTGCATATTAAGACAGATGTAGAATCTATGCCAAGGTGCATATTAAGACAGATGTAGAATCTATGCCAAGGTGCATATTAAGACAGATGTATAATCTATGCCAAGGTGCATATTAAGACAGATGTAGAATCTATGCCAAGGTGCATATTAAGACAGATGTAGCATCTATGCCAAGGTGCATATTAAGACAGTTGTAGAATCTATGCCAAGGTGCATATTAAGACAGATGTAGAATCTATGCCAAGGTGCATATTAAGACAGATGTAGAATAAGGGCCAAGGTGCATATTAAGACAGATGTAGAATCTATGCCAAGGTGCATATTAAGACAGTTGTAGAATCTATGCCAAGGTGCATATTAAGACACTTGTAGAATCTATGCCAAGGTGCATATTAAGACAGATGTAGAATATATGCCAAGGTGCATATTAAGACAGATGTAGAATAAGGGCCAAGGTGCATATTAAGACAGATGTAGAATCTATGCCAAGGTGCATATTAAGACAGATGTAGAATCTATGCCAAGGTGCATATTAAGACAGATGTAGAATCTATGCCAAGGTGCATATTAAAACAGATGTAGAATCTATGCCAAGGTGCATATTAAGACAGATGTAGAATCTATGCCAAGGTGCATATTAAGACAGTTGTAGAATCTACACCAAGGTGCATATTAAGACAGTTGTAGAATCTATGCCGAGGTGCATATTAAGACACTTGTAGAATCTGTGCCAAGGTGCATATTAAGACAGTTGTAGAATCTATGCCAAGGTGCATATTAAGACACTTGTAGAATCTGTGCCAAGGTGCATATTAAGACATTTGCAGAATCTATGCCAAGGTGCATATTAAGACAGATGTAGAATCTATGCCAAGGTGCATATTAAGACAGATGTAGAATCTATGCAAAGGTGCATATTAAGACACTTGTAGAATCTGTGCCAAGGTGCATATTAAGACAGATGTAGAATCTATGCCAAGGTGCATATTAAGACAGATGTAGAATCTATGCCAAGGTGCATATTAAGACAGATGTAGAATCTATGCCAAGGTGCATATTAAGACACTTGTAGAATCTGTGCCAAGGTGCATATTAAGACAGATGTAGAATCTATGCCAAGGTGCATATTAAGACAGATGTAGAATCTAAGCCAAGGTGCATATTAAGACAGATGTAGAATCTATGCCAAGGTGCATATTAAGACACTTGTAGAATCTGTGCCAAGGTGCATATTAAGACAGTTGTAGAATCTATGCCAAGGTGCATATTAAGACACTTGTAGAATCTGTGCCAAGGTGCATATTAAGACAGTTGTAGAATCTGTGCCAAGGTGCATATTAATACATTTGCAGAATCTATGCCAAGGTGCATATTAAGATAGATTTAGAATCTATGCCAAGGTGCATATTAAGACAGATGTAGAATCTATGCCAAGGTGCATATTAAGACACTTGTAGAATCTATGCCAAGGTGCATATTAAGACAGTTGTAGAATCTATGCCAAGGTGCATATTAAGACAGTTGTAGAATCTATGCCAAGGTGCATATTAAGACAGTTGTAGAATCTATGCCAAGGTGCATATTAAGACAGATGTATAATCTATGCCAAGGTGCATATTAAGACAGATGTAGAATCTATGCCAAGGTGCATATTAAGACAGATGTAGAATCAGGGCCAGGGTGCATATTAAGACAGATGTAGAATCTATGCCAGGGTGCATATTAAGACATATGTAGAATCTATGCCAGGGTGCATATTAAGACAGATGTAGAATCTATGCCAAGGTGCATATTAAGACTGTATATTGGGGTTGGCGTTATTTTGTCTGTTAGCTGTATGTGAAAGCTGTGCTCAGACAAAACTGACACTCACAGTAGCTGAGACCCCAAACCACAGGAACTGAGACTGACGTCAGGGAAAATACACAAATATATATATATACACACACACACACACACACACACACACACACACACACACACACACACACACACACACACACACACACACACACACACACACACACACACACACACACACCCAAACGAACACACACACACCCAAACGAACACACACACACCCAAACGAACACACACACACACACACACACACACACACACACACACACACACACACACACACGAACACACACCACCATCAAAAAATGTGCAGTTACATTAAATTTTACCCCCAGACAGGACCCTATTTACAGTACCAGTCTGAGACAGGACCCTATTTACAGTACCAGTCTGAGACAGGACCCTATTTACAGTACCAGTCTGAGACAGGACCCTATTTACAGTACCAGTCTGAGACAGGACCCTATTTACAGTACCAGTCTGAGACAGGACCCTATTTACAGTACCTGTCTGAGACAGGACCCTATTTACAGTACCAGTCTGAGACAGGACCCTATTTACAGTACCTGTCTGAGACAGGACCCTATTTACAGTACCAGTCTGAGACAGGACCCTATTTACAGTACCAGTCTGAGACAGGACCCTATTTACAGTACCAGTCTGAGACAGGACCCTATTTACAGTACCAGTCTGAGACAGGACCCTATTTACGGTACCAGTCTGAGACAGGACCCTATTTACAGTACCAGTCTGAGACAGGACCCTATTTACAGTACCAGTCTGAGACAGGACCCTATTTACAGTACCAGTCTGAGACAGGACCCTATTTACAGTACCAGTCTGAGACAGGACCCTATTTACAGTACCAGTCTGAGACAGGACCCTATTTACAGTACCAGTCTGAGACAGGACCCTATTTACAGTACCAGTCTGAGACAGGACCCTATTTACAGTACCAGTCTGAGACAGGACCCTATTTACAGTACCAGTCTGAGACAGGACCCTATTTACAGTACCAGTCTGAGACAGGACCCTATTTACAGTACCAGTCTGAGACAGGACCCTATTTACAGTACCAGTCTGAGACAGGACCCTATTTACAGTACCAGTCTGAGACAGGACCCTATTTACAGTACCAGTCTGAGACAGGACCCTATTTACAGTACCAGTCTGAGACAGGACCCTATTTACGGTACCAGTCTGAGACAGGACCCTATTTACAGTACCAGTCTGAGACAGGACCCTATTTACAGTACCAGTCTGAGACAGGACCCTAGCTGTCCCTAGTACCAGATTAGTACCAGATTACTGGTACCAGATTAGTACCAGATACCCTAGTACCAGATTAGTACCAGATTACTGGTACCAGATTAGTACCAGATACCCTAGTACCAGATTAGTACCAGATTACTGGTACCAGATTAGTACCAGATACCCTAGTACCAGATTTGAACAGTTTAATAGCCCAATCAGGAAATGCATTACTGTTGGCTAGTAAACAACATCCTATAGCAGATCCTGTTGAAGTACAGAAACTAGCATTTATATCCCTACCTCCACACAAACACCTAATAACAGAAATCAGACACAGAAATCAGTAGTCCAATATAATTGTTATTGTAGTCAACGAGTCAATTATGACCACTGCAAACCGTCAATGCACAGAGACGCCCGCAAGCACGCAAGCACGCAAGCACACACACACACACACACACACACACACACACACACACACACACACACACACACACACACACACACACACACACACACACACACACACACACACACACACACACACACACACAATGTGGCCATTCCAATGCAGGAAAGGGAGTGGACCATCAGTATAAATAAACACAACAACTACTGTCTAATCTAGTTCAACTGATGTTGTCCCTAAGGATAGACACAGGGCGCTCAACAGTGTGTTTGTGTGTTTGTGTCTTCTGAAGGTTTGAGTTATGAGAGAGAGAGAGAGAGAGAGAGAGAGAGAGAGAGAGAGAGAGAGAGAGAGAGAGAGAGAGAGAGAGAGAGAGTTGAATAAGGAAATAGCAGACACTTCAAACTGGAATGCTTTTGATGACACAAGTGAAGACCAAGTTCCAAGGTATTTAAGAATAAATTATGATAATTCATATTGTAGCTATCTGAAATTGTGTTTTAGTGTTGTTTGTAAAAAAGTATATTTTCTTACCCTTTTTTGATCTGATATCATGTTATATATTTTAAAGCATCATACACTGATTGCACATTAACATTAACATTATGACAGACTGACCAGGTGAATCCAGGTGAAAGCTATGATTCCTTATTGATATCACCTGTTAAATCTACGGGAGGAGACAGGTTAAATGAGGATGTTTATGCCTTGAGACAACTGAGACATGGATTGCGTACGTGTGCCATTCAGAGGGCGAATGGGCAAGGCACAAAATATTTAAGCGTCTTTGAACAAGGGGGCAGTTGGTGCAAGGCGTACCGGTTTGAGTGTGTCAAGAACTGCAACACAAGAACGCTCAACAGTTTCCCGCGTGTGTATCAATAATTGGTCCACCACCCAAAGGACATCCAGCCAACTTGACACAGCTGTGGGAAGCGTCGGAGTTGACATGGGGCCAGCATCCCTGTGGAACTCTTTCCAACACCTTGTAGAGTGTAAACCGAGTCGTGTCACACATGGCACCCTATGCCCGAAATAGTGCGCTAGTTTTGTCCAGGGCCCATACTGACAGTAGTGCACTAGGGAATAGGGTGCCACCTCAGACGGCAGCCTACATCACAGATCCTTCCACAGCTTCCTTTGACATAGGGTGTATACAGGACGCTACAGGCAGTAAACAGTTCCTAAAGATGAACTGGCAACTGTTCTGATACATAATGTTAGCTTTCTGTGTTCTATCCACAAACTGACAGACTGTGAATTTAATATTTCAGTTTACTGAATCCCAGAGGATAATAGATACACTCTTTTTTATGGACTTTGTTTTTTAAAAACTTTTATTATGTTTCCACTTTTCACAAATCAAATTTCACTCCTCTGGGGAAAGTAACATGAATTGATTTGATTTGATTGATTGATTTGATCGATTGATGGATTGATCGATCGATCGATTAATTGATGTGTTAATTTTCAGCACAGGGCATGACCCTAGAGACACTGGTGTGGATCAGACCATTGTAAAGGATGGGTTCCAGCTGCAGTGGTCAGAAACGTCAGAAAGACGACATCCACCACCCAGGGAAAGGCTCTCAAACCACCAACTCCACCAACCACACTGTGAGTACCTATATACACCTAACACCTCCAACCACACTGTGAGTACCTATATACACCCAACACCTCCAACCACACTGTGAGTACCGACATACACCCAAATCCATCAACCACACTGTGAGTACCTATAAACACCCAACACCTCCAACCACACTGTGAGTACCTATATACACCCAACACGTCCAACCACACTGTGAGTACCTATATACACCCAACACGTCCAACCACACTGTGAGTACCTATATACCCCCAGCCAATGTGAGTAAGACCTTTAAACAGGTCAACAATCACAAGGCCGCAGGGCCAGACAGATTACCAGGATGTGTACTGTCAGAATGCACTGACCAACTGTCAAGTGTCTTCACTGACATTTTCAACCTCTCCCTGTCCGAGTCTGTAATACCAACATGTTTCAAGCAGACCACCATAGTGCCTGTGCCCAAGAACACCAAGGTAACCTGCCTTAACGACTACCGACCCATAGCAATCACATCTGTAGCCATGAAATGCTTGGAAAGGCTGATCATGGCTCACATCAACACCATTATCCCAGAAAGAAGGTATTGCGAACGGCCCAGTACATCACCCGTGCCAAGCTTCCTGCCATCCATGACCTCTATACCAGGCGGTGTCAGAGGAAGGCCCTAAAAATTGTCCACCACCCTAGTCATAGATTGTTCTGGACCGAGAGACTGAGAGACTGAGAGACTGAAAAACAGCTTCTATCTCAAGGCCATCAGACTGTTAAACAGCCACCACTAACATTGAGTGGCTGCTGCCAACACACTGACACTGACTCTGACTCAACTCCAGCCACTTTAATAATGGGAATTGATGGGAAATGATGTAAATATATCACTAGCCACTTTAAACAACGCTACCTTATATAATGTTACTTACCCTACATTATTCATCTCATATGCATACGTATATACTGTACTCTATATCATCGACTGTATCCTTATGTAACACATGTATCACTAGCCACTTTAACTATGCCACTTTGTTTACATACTCATCTCATATGTATATACTGTACTCGATACCATCTACTGTATCTTGCCTATGCTGCTCTGTACCATCACTCATTCATATATCCTTATGTACATATTCTTTATCCCCTTCCACTGTGTATAAGACAGTAGTTTTGGAATTGTTAGTTAGATTACTTGTTGGTTATTACTGCATTGTCGGAACTAGAAGCACAAGCATTTCGCTACACTCGCATTAACATCTGCTAACCATGTGTATGTGACAAATAAAATTTGATTTGATTTGATTTGATTCTCCCTGCTACCTTACGGCAAGTGGTACCGGAGCACCAAGTCTAGGTCCAAAAGGCTTCTAAACAGCTTCTACCCCCAAGCCATAAGACTCCTGAACATCTAATCAAATGGCTACCCAGACTACTTGCTTTGCCCCCCCCCCCCCCTTCTATGCTGCTGCTACTCTCTGTTATTATCTATGCATAGTCACTTTAATAACTCAACCTACATGTACATATTATCTCAATTACCTCGGCACCGGTGCCCCCAGACATTGACTCTGTACCGGTACCCCCTGTATATAGCCTCCACATTGACTCTGTGCCGGTACCCACTGTATATAGCCTCCACATTGACTCTGTACCGGTACCCCCTGTATATAGCCTCCACATTGATTCTGTACCGGTACCCCCTGTATATAGCCTCCACATTGATTCTGTACCGGTACCCCCTGTATATAGTCTCCACATTGACTCTGTACCGGTACCCTCTGTATATAGCCTCCACATTGACTCTGTACCGTTACCCCCTGTATATAGCCTCCACATTGACTCTGTACCGGTACCCCCTGTATATAGCCTCCACATTGACTCTGTACAGGTACCCCCTGTATATAGCCTCCACATTGATTCTGTACCGGTACCCCCTGTATATAGCCTCCACATTGATGCTGTACCGGTACCCCCTGTATATAGCCTCCACATTGACTCTGTACCAGTACCCCCTGTATATAGCCTCCACATTGACTCTGTACTGGTACCCCCTGTATATAGCCTCCACATTGATTCTGTACCGGTACCCCCTGTATATAGCCTCCACATTGATTCTGTACCGGTGCCCCCTGTATATAGTCTCCACATTGATTCTGTACCGGTACCCTCTGTATATAGCCTCCACATTGACTCTGTACCGGTACCCCCTGTATATAGCCTCCACATTGACTCTGTACCGGTACCCCCTGTATATAGCCTCCACATTGATTCTGTACCGGTACCCCCTGTATATAGCCTCCACATTGATTCTGTACCGGTACCCCCTGTATATAGCCTCCACATTGACTCTGTACCAGTACCCCCTGTATATAGCCTCCCACATTGACTCTGTACTGGTACCCCCTGTATATAGCCTCCACATTGATTCTGTACCGGTACCCCCTGTATATAGCCTCCACATTGATTCTGTACCGGTACCCCCTGTATATAGTCTCCACATTGACTCTGTACCGGTACCCCCTGTATATAGCCTCCACATTGACTCTGTACCGGTACCCCCTGTATATAGCCTCCACATTGAGTGGAGGTATAATAGAGTTTTCTTTTCTTCGTGTATGACATCATAGATGTGAATCAGGGATTAATAAGGTTACTGATTTTTCTAGATTTATTTGGTGTCTTTATGAATAATGACATCTTATCTCTCTCACAAATATATTTTCTCCACTCAGGCACACAATACGGAACAGGCCTCTGGTAATGGTAAGTTACAATTGTCAACCTGTTTCAGAATGTAATTTGTCAACCTGTTTCAGAATGTAATTTGTCAACCTGTTTCAGAATGTAATTTGTCAACCTGTTTCAGAATGTAATTTGTCAACCTGTTTCAGAATGTAATTTGTCAACCTGTTTCAGAATGTAATTTGTCAACCTGTTTCAGAATGCAATTTGTCAACCTGTTTCAGAACATAGTTTGTCAACCTGTTTCAGAACATCATTTGTCAACCTGTTTCAGAATGTAATTTGTCAACCTGTTTCAGAATGTAATTTGTCAACCTGTTTCAGAACATCAATTGTCAACCTGTTTCAGAACATAATTTTGCAAACCCTTTTACAATGACGACTATTGTCAGAGTTTTGTCGATACGAAACCCTCATTTCTTGATATTAAGCAAACTTCACCTTTACACATATTCCTGTCCCTTCCAGACGAAGACGTTGTCATTGCTCTGCACGACTTCAAACCAACCACGGACCAGGACCTACCGTTCAGAAAGGGAGAGAGGCTCCAGATCCTCCAGGAGTGAGTACAGTGCTGATTTACAACAACACGGTCACTCATTATTACATTAGGGAGATGTCACGCCGACGTTTGGTTCTCAGACAATAGTCTGATGTCATATCCTCAGGGTGATAATACAGGATAGCAGTATCCTTTGGAGGCACCGTTACGTGGCTCATTTAGACGTGTCAGGAAATAGACAAAACGTGCTCTGTTGTTGTTCTTTGAAGGAATGGGGACTGGTGGCTTGCTAAGTCACTGGTGACGGGAGAGGAGGGGTGCATCCCATGTACGTACGTGGCCAGAGTAGACACCCTAGAAATAGAAAAGTAAGTGAATCTGCTCTGACACAAGTCAGCCATTTTCTTTTTGATAATTTAACACTTTGAGCATGGGTCATCATACGTTTACAATACATACTTCACCATAGATCATTATAAATGAACTGAGTTGTGTTGACAGGAAATTAAAAACACTTTCCTTTCCTGTATCAGTATGCTTCCTGTATCCGTATGCTTCCTGTATCAATATACTTCCTGTATCAATATGCTTAATGTATCAATATGCTTCCTGTATCAGTATGCTTCCTGTATCAGTATGCTTCCTGTATCCGTATGCTTCCTGTATCAATATGCTTCCTGTATCAATATGCTTCCTGTATCCGTATGCTTCCTGTATCCGTATGCTTCCTGTATCAATATGCTTCCTGTATCCGTATGCTTCCTGTATCAGTATGCTTCCTGTATCAGTATGCTTCCTGTATCAATATGCTTCCTGTATCAATATGCTTCCTGTATCAATATGCTTCTTGTATCAGTATGCTTCCTGTATCCGTATGCTTCCTGTATCACTATGCTTCCTGTATCAGTATGCTTCCTGTATCCGTATGCTTCCTGTATCAGTATGCTTCCTGTATCAGTATGCTTCCTGTATCAATATGCTTCCTGTATCACTATGCTTCCTGTATCAATATGCTTCCTGTATCACTATGCTTCCTGTATCAATATACATCCTGTATCAATATTCTTCCTGTATCAGTATGATTCCTGTATCAGTATGCTTCCTGTATCAATATGCTTCCTGTATCACTATGCTTCCTGTATCAATATACATCCTGTATCAATATTCTTCCTGTATCAGTATGATTCCTGTATCAATATGCTTCCTGTATCAATATGCTTCCTGTATCACTATGCTACCTGTATCAGTATGCTTCTTGTATCACTATGCTTCCTGTTTTAATATGGTTCCTGTATCAATATGCTTCCTGTATCAATATGCTTCCTGTATCCGTATGCTTCCTGTATCAGTATGCTTCCTGTATCAGTATGCTTCCTGTATCAATATGCTTTCTGTATCACTATGCTACCTGTATCAATATGCTTCTTGTATCACTATGCTTCCTGTTTTAATATGCTTCCTGTATCAATATGCTTCCTGTATCAATATGCTTCCTGTATCCGTATGCTTCCTGTATCAGTATGCTTCCTGTATCAGTATGCTTCCTGTATCAATATGCTTCCTGTATCACTATGCTTCCTGTATCAATATGCTTCCTGTATCAATATGCTAAGTATGTAACACATTATTTGGCGACACTTCCCTGTTCTTCCATGTATTGTAGATGGTTTTTCAAGGACCTGAGTCGTAGAGAGACAGAGCGTCTGCTCCTGGCTCCGGGGAATAAAGCCGGGTCATTTCTAGTTCGAGAGAGTGAGACCACCAAAGGTCAGAATCATCCTCTCTGCCTTTTTTAAAGTACAACATTGCCATTTTCAGAACAACACAACATTTTTTAAAATTGAAAATAGCTCCAAAAATATAATACAGAAAGGCTTGGAATGGTCAAATCGTCCATCTTGTACGTATAACCATATAATTGGCATTAACAGAACTGACATATACATTAAACAAACTGATACAAGCTGATATCAAGGACTGAAAAAAACAAAAAGCCTCATAAAGCTGTAAGCTAATCAAATTGTATTGGTCACATACACATGGTTTAGCAGATGTTAATTGCGAGCGTAGCGAAATGCTTGAGCTTCTAGTTCCGACGCGCTCAGTAATATCTAACACGCTAACACACTGTATGTGTCATTGACATGTCGCCCCAAAAGGTGCTCTCTCCCTGTCCATCAGAGACGTAGGGCTGGAGCATGGGGATGTGGTGAAGCACTACAAGATCCGTTCCCTGGATAACGGAGGGTTCTACATCTCTCCGTCCACCTCCTTCTCCTCCCTGCAGGAGCTGGTCAAGTACTATACCCGTGAGTTAAAAATGACCACGAACATCAAGGTTATATATTTGAGGTTAAAGTTCATATGACCATAACAATACTCCATAATGACATCACAATACTCCATAATGACATCACAATACCCCATAATGACATCACAATACTCCATAACGACATCACAATACTCCATAATGACATCACAATACTCCACAATGACATCACAATACCCCATAATGACATCACAATACTCCATAACGGCATCACAATACCCCATAATGACATCACAATACCCCATAATGACATCACAATACTCCATAACGACACCACAATACCCCATAACGACATCACAATACCCCATAATGACATCACAATACTCCATAACGACATCACAATACCCCATAATGACATCACAATACCCCATAATGACATCACAATACTCCATAACGACATCACAATACCCCATAACGACATCACAATACCCCATAACGACATCACAATACTCCATAACGACATCACAATACCCCATAATGACATCACAATACCCCATAATGACATCACAATACCCCATAATACAGACCCGGGTTTGATCCTGGTTATATATTTCTTTCTCTTTACATCCCCTGGATAGTCTACTGTTGAAGTGTCCTGGGGGTAAAGAACACATTTTTAGAAACAAAACAAGAAGAAAAAAAAACATAAGGAGGGTTTGAGGTTAAAGTTCATATGACCTCTTTAAAGGTCAAGGAGTAAAAAGCCGTAGACTGGAATCCGATCATCGCGTAGCATTTCAAAGTAAACCAGCTAACTACACCGATGTTTTTACAGCCCGAGTGTAGATTTCAGCCCGCCACATTGGCGACGGTGGTCGTCGTGGTTCACTTGTGATTGCGCAACGTGCTGTCACTGCTTAATGAACAATCTCTTACCTTATCACAGCTTCAACAAAACATAACAACTTGACTTCCTTACATGTAAAATAGACCAAAGAGGCCAACCTACATCTATACGTTTACCCGTATGAGAGGATGAGGATCTTACTATCAGCTGGCAGAAAGTACGTCAACTCTTCATATATAGTGAAGTAAAGTCTTCTTGATTGGAAGCTTTAAGGAGGTTCTCTGCCTCGTGTTGTGAACTGCTTCATTTCCTGTCGAGGTGAGCAGTGTTTTCTAATCTATTGTGGTGGCCTTATGACCAAATAACCAGCCCCCCCCCCAGACACATTCGTAAGTCAGATAGGTTCTCTCATCAAATCATACAATGGTTGTAGACTACAATGAAATGGTTGCTTATGAGCCCTTTCCAACGATGTAGAATATACAGTGCCTTGCGAAAGTATTCGGCCCCCTTGAACTTTGCAACCTTTTGCCACATTTCAGGCTTCAAACATAAATATATAAAACTGTATTTTTTTGTGAAGAATCAACAACAAGTGGAACACAATCATGAAGTGGAACGACATTTATTGGATATTTCAAACTTTTTTAACAAATCAAAAACTGAAAAATTGGGCGTGCAAAATTATTCAGCCCCTTTACTTTCAGTGCAGCAAACTCTCTCCAGAAGTTCAGTGAGGATCTCTGAATGATCCAATGTTGACCTAAATGACTAATGATGATAAATACAATCCACCTGTGTGTAATCAAGTCTCCGTATAAATGCACCTGCACTGTGATAGTCTCAGAGGTCCGTTAAAAGCGCAGAGAGCGTCATGAAGAACAAGGAACACACCAGGCAGGTCCGAGATACTGTTGTGAAGAAGTTTAAAGCCGGATTTGGATACAAAAAGATTTCCCAAGCTTTAAACATCCCAAGGAGCACTGTGCAAGCGATAATATTGAAATGGAAGGAGTATCAGACCACTGCAAATCTACCAAGACCTGGCCGTCCCTCTAAACTTTCAGCTCATACAAGGAGAAGACTGATCAGAGATGCAGCCAAGAGGCCCATGATCACTCTGGATGAACTGCAGAGATCTACAGCTGAGGTGGGAGACTCTGTCCATAGGACAACAATCAGTTGTATATTGCACAAATCTGGCCTTTATGGAAGAGTGGCAAGAAGAAAGCCATTTCTTAAAGATATCCATAAAAAGTGTAGTTTAAAGTTTGCCACAAGCCACCTGGGAGACACACCAAACATGTGGAAGAAGGTGCTCTGGTCAGATGAAACCAAAATTGAACTTTTTGGCAACAATGCAAAACATTATGTTTGGCGTAAAAGCAACACAGCTGAACACACCATCCCCACTGTCAAACATGGTGGTGGCAGCATCATGGTTTGGGCCTGCTTTTCTTCAGCAGGGACAGGGAAGATGGTTAAAATTGATGGGAAGATGGATGGAGCCAAATACAGGACCATTCTGGAAGAAAACCTGATGGAGTCTGCAAACACCTGAGACTGGGACGGAGATTTGTCTTCCAACAAGACAATGATCCAAAACATAAAGCAAAATCTACAATGGAATGGTTCAAAAATAAACATATCCAGGTGTTAGAATGGCCAAGTCAAAGTCCAGACCTGAATCCAATCGAGAATCTGTGGAAAGAACTGAAAACTGCTGTTCACAAATGCTCTCCATCCAACCTCACTGAGCTCGAGCTGTTTTGCAAGGAGGAATGGGAAACAATTTCAGTCTCTCGATGTGCAAAACTGATAGAGACATACCCCAAGCGACTTACAGCTGTAATCGCAGCAAAAGGTGGCGCTACAAAGTATTAACTTAAGGGGGCTGAATAATTTTGCACGCCCAATTTTTCAGTTTTTGATTTGTTAAAAGAGTTTGAAATATCCAATAAATGTCGTTCCACTTCATGATTGTGTCCCACTTGTTGTTGATTCTTCACAAAAAAATACAGTTTTATATCTTTATGTTTGAAGCCTGAAATGTGGCAAAAGGTCGCAAAGTTCAAGAGGGCCGAATACTTTCGCAAGGCACTGTACATCTCCACTAGGATGATAGATGACAGATGTGATCTACATCTCCACTAGGATGATAGATGTAATCTACATCTCCACTAGGATGATAGATGACAGATGTAATCTACATCTCCACTAGGATGATAGATGACAGATGTGATCTACATCTCCACTAGGATGATAGATGACAGATGTAATCTACATCTCCACTAGGATGATAGATGACAGATGTGATCTACATCTCCACTAGGATGATAGATGACAGATGTGATCTACATCTCCACTAGGATGATAGATGACAGATGTGATCTACATCTCCACTAGGATGATAGATGACAGATGTGATCTACATCTCCACTAGGATGATAGATGACAGATGTGATCTACATCTCCACTAGGATGATGTGAATGATTTTTAAAATTATTTCTACATAGTCTACAACTTTCTCATATTGAACTTCTTAACATGAGTGGGGCGGGTGTGGCTTCATTGACATTGATCTCAAGAGCAGCTGTTCACTTATTTTGTCTGCTCGAACACAGGTCCTCCCTCCGACAGTAAAAAACATCCGCTGTGCGGGTTGGTCTGCCATCGATCCGATTGAATCCAGGTCTGAATGTAAAAAGTGAAGACTTCAAAAAACATGGCAGGGTTTTTTTTTGTTTTTGTTTTTGTTTTGTTATTTCAAATCTTCATGCCTCTGGAAAGGTTACTGAACTAGCGAGCATGGTTCACCCAATCACCTGTGTTGTCATCAGATGCCTTTTTGTCTGGGTGCTCTACCGCAATCAATAACAATGAAAATGTATAAATAGGGAACAGCATGTGTTTCTCTCTGAGGTCTATTTTCTGTGTCACAGGCATGGCTGACGGGCTATAATTCTCTCTGGGGTCTGTTGTTGTGTCATAGGTACGTGTGATGGATTGTGTCAGCGTCTGAACGCCCCCTGCAAGCCGAAGGCCCCCGTCCAGCCGTGGGCCCAGGACGCGTGGGAGATCCCCAGAGACACGCTGAAAATGATCAGGAAGTTGGGAGCAGGACAGTTTGGAGAAGTCTGGATGGGTACGAGATATGCTGAAGCAATGTGTGTGTGTGTGTGTGTGTGTGCGTGCGTGTGTGTGTGTGTGTGTGTGTGTGTGTGTGTGTGTGTGTGTGTGTGTGTGTGTGTGTGTGTGTGCGTGCGTGCGTGTGTGATTTTGTTTACCTTTGCATTAATGTTCTTCCCACCTATTGCAATCTCCAAACGGTCCTCAGTCTGTTACATAAGTCTCATGACTTATGGGTTCTTCTCGTATCGTCCCCTATGGCCAGGTTACTATAATGGCAATCAGAAGGTGGCGGTGAAAACCCTGAAGGAAGGGACCATGGAGCCTGAGGCCTTCCTCCAGGAGGCCAACCTGATGAAGCAGCTGCAACACGACAGACTGGTCCGCCTCTACGCCGTCGTCACCATGGAACCCATCTACATTGTCACGGAGTTCATGATCAATGGTGAGAGAGATTGTCTGTGTGTGTGACCATGGAGAGAGAGAGAGAGAGAGAGAGAGAGAGAGAGAGAGAGAGAGAGAGAGAGAGAGAGAGAGAGAGAGAGAGAGATTGTGTGTGTGAGCCTGGTGAGAGAGATAGTCTGTGTGTGTGAGCCTGGTGAGAGAGATAGTCTGTGTGTGTGAGCCTGGTGAGAGAGATAGTCTGTGTGTGTGAGCATGGTGAGAGAGATAGTCTGTGTGTGTGAGCATGGTGAGTGAGAGAGAGAGGCTACAGTCCCGTATCTGAAATGACATGATTAATTGATCAGGAAAAGCATGCAGTTACATGCTGTATAACTCTGACCATAGAGCTAAATCTGTACAATTGTTTCGCATGGAATAATCAGAAACTATGCTCTTCAAGAGGTGATGGACATTACAACTAGATAATGGTAATCATTTATTTGCAATCCCCTTGAAAACGTTGTGTCAAGGTTTTTAATGGAGCTGGATGTCTCCTTGCACCCCAGAAGACAAACGGAACACAGCTTATTGTGACGTTTTATTGACGATGACCTATTGTAATTTATTCCTGACCAAGATGGCTGCCATTATCAGCTATGCAGGTCTGTGACATCAGCCACTCTAGTAAATGATAAGATCTCAATGGGAAGGACACTGCTATGTGCTTTAGTCATTGCAGGAAATAGTATTAAGAAAATGGATTACACTTTCCATTATGGTCTTTCAATTGGTATTTATCTGGTATGTACCTGGTATTTCTCTAGAAATGTACAGTATGTGGTAACAATGGGTTTCTGCATGTTGGTAAGTACCTAGATGTTTCTGTACTGTGATTTAAAGTGCAACAGTTCTAACAGCTTTGTGCGTCTTCTTTCCTTATCTACAGGAAGTCTGTTGGACTTCCTGAAAACAGACGAGGGCAAGAAGTTGAAGCTCACCAAACTGATAGACATGTCAGCCCAGGTGGGACATCATTACAAGTCATTCCTCTAAAACAACTTAATTGTCGGAGTCAAATGTACCAACAAAAAAAAATGTAAAACTGCCCAACAGGAAATAGAAACATGATCCGGTAGATTGTGTATGACTCTGTATTATGTTTGTCATTTTTTATTATTTTTATTTAACCTTTATTTAACTAGGCAAGTCAGTTAAGAACAATTTCTTATTTACAATGACGGCCTCCAAGAGGCAAAAGGCCTCCTGTGGGGACGGGGGCTGGGATTAAACATTAAAAATATTTTAAATATTTGACCAGTATCATATGCCAAATGTTATACCCCTATATTTGATCTTTAAATCAAATAAAATTGTATTTTTCACATGCGCCGAATACGACAGGTGTAGTAGACCTTACAGTGAAATGTTTACTTACGAGCCCTTAACCAACATTGCAGTTTAAAAAAATAAATCTGAATAAGAAATAAAAGTAACATGTAATTAAAGACTGGCAGTAAAATAACAATAGCTAATAACAATACAGGGGGGGGGGGGGGGGGGGGGGGGGTACGGGTACAGAGCTAATTTTCCAAAACCATGTCTTGATTTAAAAAAAGATGAATGATGAGTTTGCAATTTGAAGAACTTCAAATCGCTGAGTGAAGCGCTAGACTTTCTCTGAATAGCTTCCTAGCAACATTACGGGCATGCACTAGGACAATGTGTGTCCTAAAATGGCATCCTATTTCGATGTAGTGTACTGCTTTTGACCGAAGGCCTATGTGAAGTAGATTAGGTAAGATAATAGGGTGTCGTTTGATGAGGCAGCTACTGAATCAAACACCAGTTCAGGAAACAAAACAAACATTTCAGAGAAGTCAACTATTTATAGTCCTGTCGTACATCCGTTTTAAAAAGCAGTTTTTTTTCTTATTTTTCTGCACAAACACGTGGAAAGTGTCAGTTCTAGCTAGCTAGTGTGTAAAATGAGGTGGTTTATGTGGTTTCTGCGGCGGGCTAAGAAGAGCTGATTGTGTACTGCTGGGTTTTCCAGCCCCCGCCCTTCTTCATCATTAACATCCGGACAGGAAGTGAGGTCGTTTTCTTCTTCTTCTTCTTTTCCAGCCACCATGGCATTCGCCCCTCTGAGACCACACGTGTCACTTCCTTTGAGAGGGCATATCCTGTCTAACCCACTTTACTGTGTCAGTGGAATGCTTTCCTAATGGCATCTTTTTTTACAATGTGGTGCACTACTTTTGACCCTGGCCCCTGGTCAAAATGTATGAACTATATAAGGTATTGAGATGCACCAAGGTCTGACTAGAATAGAGTGAAGGAGCGTTGTGACTGCATAGGAAACAAATAAGTAAGAGTATTGAAATGGTCTGACATCCGGTGGTGCATGTTTGTTGAGTAGCAGGCCTGTATGAGGGTCCGTGTTTTTTTTAATCAATCGTTTGGGTCCAGAATGATTCTATCTGATCTAAAATTAGAAAAAAAATGACTATCTAGAAATGTCTAAATCATCTGTCTGTCTCTGTCTCTGTCTTTCGTCTCTCTCGTTCTCATCTTTCTCTCATCTCACTCTCTCTCTCGTCTCTCTCTCGTCTTTCTCTCTCTCTCTCTCTCGTCTCTCTCTCTCTCGTCTCTTTCTCTCGTCTCTCTATTTCTCGTCTCTCTCTCGTCTCTCTCTCTCTCTCTCGTCTAACTCTCTCTCTCGTCTCTCTCTCTCGTGTACTAGATAGCTGAAGGCATGGCCTACATTGAGAAGAAAAACTATATCCACAGAGACCTGCGAGCCGCCAACATTCTGGTCAATGAGACTCTCCACTGCAAGATAGCAGACTTTGGCCTGGCCAGGATCATAGAAACGGAGTACACAGCAAAAGAAGGTATGACAATTTCCCCCCTCTTCATTTAACGAGGCAAGTCAGTTAAGAACAAATTCTTATTTTCAATGACGGCCTAGGAACAGTGGGTTAACTGCCTTGTTCAGGGACAGAACGGCAGATTTTTACCTTGTCAGCTCGGGGATCTTGCAACCTTTAGGTTACTAGTCCAACGCTCTTACCACTAGGCTACCTAACGCCCCAAGGAGTGACAATGAGGCAGTGTCGACACAGGAAACATAGTACACAGCAAAAGAAGCTATGACTATCAGGCAGCGTTTACACAGGCAGCCGAATTCTGATCTTTTGGCCAATTATATGCAAAGGATCTAATCTGATTGGTCAAAAGACCAATTACTGGCAAAAAGATCAGATTTTCAATTGACATGACGTCCTTGCCTTTGGTTGTGGCTGGCAACGCGACACACTTGGTCCGCTGCTCAAATTTACCGTAAATATCACAGTAGCCACTAGCCAGTAAGCGCAAACTATTCAACAATGACTAAAACATATTACAATAGTGAATAATACAACCAAACTATATTACACTCTTGAAAAATACAACAATTCATGAGTATGCATGTGGGTTTGTTTTTGTTGTCTGTAGGGGGGGCTACACGTTACATTTTAGCGTCAAGACAAAAGCACAGAGTTGCTAACAGCATGTCTTCATCAAGTATCACTACAAAATGATGAACCCTCTCATACGAACATAACAGTACAGTACGTCTACCGTACAACATTACGACAAAACCAGGCGTCATTATTATCATAAAGGCACATACAAATCACTGCACGTGGTAAAAGCTAATTGCTACTGGGGGGGGGGAAAGTGTGTATTTAAAGTGAATTCACCGCAAATGGGCTGCTTGACGTCGTGTTTTTATAGCCGAAGCTATTGACTCATAACCTAAAATAGACCCCATTTATTTGTGTTCTGAGATAATGTGAACACGATCAAATGTGGATTGAAATTTTCACACTTCAGGTGGATAGACTACCTAGGCCTTTTTAAATCCAAAATGATTCACTGCAATCAATCAATCAATCAATTATTCAATCAATTAATTAATCAATCAATCAATTATTCAATCAATCAATCAATTATTCAATCAATCAATCAATCAATCAATCAATTCATCAATCAATCAATTAATCAATCAATTAATCAATCAATTCATCAATCAATCAATCACTTAATCAATAGTGATGTTTTGCCAGCCTATTCCAGGAGTTTTACCAGGAGTATTTAAAAGAACAACCTTTACGACCTGATTTGAAAAATAATCTTGTACCATCATCAGCTCATATAGAACCGTTTATTTTTTTTACTGTCATACCAACAAGCGCTCACAGTCATCATTCGAGAATTAGAGGCTCAGCCACGTTCTCCAAACGTCAATTTTAGAAGTGTTTTTGTTGCTCCTGCATCGTTCCATTTCTCCAAACGTCAAGTTTCTAAGTTAAGAGTTATGTTTAGGCACTCATTCCGAATGGTTAAGGTAAGGGTTAAAGGGTAGGTGTATTAATTTAAGTTACGGTAATTAAAGGGTAGGTGTATTAATTTAAGTTAAGGTAAGTGTTAAAGGGTAGGTGTATTAATATAAGGTAAGGGTTAAAGGGTAGGTGTATTAATTTAAGTTAAGGTAAGGATTAAAGGGTAGGTGTATTAATTTAAGGTAAGGGTTAAAGGGTAGGTGTATTAATTTAAGTTAAGGGTTAAAGGGTAGGTGAATTAATTTAAGTTAAGGTAAGGGTTAAAGGGTAGGTGTATTAATTTAAGTTAAGGTAAGGGTTAAAGGGTAGGTGTATTAATTTAAGTTAAGGTAATTAAAGGGTAGGTGCATTAATTTAAGTTAAGGTAAGGGTTAAAGGGTAGGTGTATTAATTTAAGTTAAGGGTTAAAGGGTAGGTGTATTAATTTAAGTTACGGTAATTAAAGGGTAGGTGTATTAATTTAAGTTAAGGTAAGTGTTAAAGGGTAGGTGTATTAATATAAGGTAAGGGTTAAAGGGTAGGTGTATTAATTTAAGTTATGGTAAGGGTTAAAGGGTAGGTGTATTAATTTAAGGTAAGGGTTAAAGGGTAGGTGTATTAATTTAAGTTAAGGGTTAAAGGGTAGGTGAATTAATTTAAGTTAAGGTAAGGGTTAAAGGGTAGGTGTATTAATTTAAGTTAAGGTAAGGGTTAAAGGGTAGGTGTATTAATTTAAGTTAAGGTAAAGGTTAAAGGGTAGGTGTATTAATTTAAGTTAAGGTAAGGGTTAAAGGGTAGGTGTATTAATTTAAGTTAAGGTAAAGGTTAAAGGGTAGGTGTATTAATTTAAGTTAAGGTAAGGGTTAAAGGGTAGGTGTATTAATTTAAGTTAAGGTAAGGGTTAAAGGGTAGGTGTATTAATTTAAGTTACGGTAAAGGTTAAAGGGTAGGTGTATTAATTTAAGTTAAGGTAAGGGTTAAAGGCTAGGTGTATTAATTTAAGTTAAGGTAAGGGTTAAAGGGTAGGTGTATTAATTTAAGTTACGGTAATTAAAGGGTAGGTGTATTAATTTAAGTTACGGTAATTAAAGGGTAGGTGTATTAATTTAAGTTAAGGTAAAGGTTAAAGGGTAGGTGTATTAATTTAAGTTAAGGTAAGGGTTAAAGGGTAGGTGTATTAATTTAAGTTAAGGTAAGGGTTAAAGGGTAGGTGTATTAATTTAAGTTACGGTAATTAAAGGGTAGGTGTATTAATTTAAGTTAAGGTAAGGGTTAAAGGGTAGGTGTATTAATTTAAGTTACGGTAATTAAAGGGTAGGTGTATTAATTTAAGTTAAGGTAAGGGTTAAAGGGTAGGTGTATTAATTTAAGTTAAGGTAAGGGTTAAAGGGTAGGTGTATTAATTTAAGTTAAGGTAAGGGTTAAAGGGTAGGTGTATTCATTTAAGTTAAGGGTTAAAGGGTAGGTGTATTAATTTAAGTTAAGTTAAGGGTTAAAGGGTAGGTGTATTAATTTAAGGTAATGGTTAAAGGGTAGGTGTGTTCATTTTAGTTAAGGTAAGGGTTAAAGGGTAGGTGTATTAATTTAAGGTAATGGTTAAAGGGTAGGTGTGTTCATTTAAGTTAAGTTAAGGGTTAAAGGGTAGGTGTATTAATTTTAGTTAAGTTAAGGGTTAAAGGGTAGGTGTATTAATTTAAGGTAATGGTTAAAGGGTAGGTGTGTTCATTTTAGTTAAGGTAAGGGTTAAAGGGTAGGTGTATTAATTTAAGGTAAGGGTTAAACGGTAGGTAGCGTAAACGTAACCACATGTAACATATGGATTTGCATTAGTGTACACAATGAAAAGTCCCAACGCAAAGTCACACCTCACGTTTCTGTTTTTGGAGTTATTACATGAAACCAAATCAGAATTTTGAAGAATGCCAAAGTCATGTCGGAATTTTTTTTTTCGGCGTGTGATGTAATATGGAGGACTCAGCAGGCCAGCCTATTCACTATAATGTAAACTTCAACTGGAATAACTTAATGTATAACTTCAAATTCAACCAAATCGTTTGCACTCATGACTACTGGTTTCAATTACGTTTTCAGCCAACTTACGAGCAAACATTTTGTGATTGTATTGTAACAAGTCGACTTGTAAGGTTGCTAGCAAACTATCCTGCTAAGATTAGCCCTACTAGCCTGCTAACGTTAGCTCTACTAGCCTGCTAAGGTTAGCCCTACTAGCCTGCTAAGGTTAGCCCTACTAGCCTGCTAAGGTTACCCCTACTAGCCTGCTAACGTTAGCTCTACTAGCCTGCTAAGGTTAGCCATACTAGCCTGCTAAGGTTAGCCCTACTACCAGCCTGCTAAGGTTAGCCCTACTACCAGCCTGCTAAGGTTAGCCCTACTAGCCTGCTAAGGTTAGCCCTACTGGCCTGCTAAGGTTAGCCCTACTAGTCTGATAAGGTTAGCCCTACCAGCCTGCTAAGGTTAGCCCTACTAGCCTGCTAAGGTTAGCCCTACTGGCCTGCTAAGGTTAGCCCTACTAGCCTGATAAGGTTAGCCCTACCAGCCTGCTAACGTTAGCCCTACTAGCCTGCTAAGGTTAGCCCTACCACCTACTAATGTTACTTTAGCACTGAATTAGTCAGCCAGTTGCTATCAACAACTAGCTTACAGCTACAGTGCCCTCAGAAAGTATTCATGCTCCTTGATTTATTCCACATTTTGTTGTGTTACAGCCTGAATTCAAAATGGATTACATTCTTTTATCACCCATCTACACACAATACCCCATAATGACAAAATGAAAACAGAAATATTACATTTACATAAGTATTCACAACCTTGAGTCAATATTTTATAGGAACATTCACTGTCTTGTTGGTAAACAACTCCAGTGTACAGTATTTACAGGCCAGCAGAATACCACCCTGCATCCCACTGCTGGCTTGCTTCTGACGCTAAGCAGGGTTGGTCCTGGTTGGTCCCTGGATGGGAGACCAGATGCTGCTGGAAGTGGTGTTGGAGGGACAGTAGGAGGCACCTTTTCCTATGGTTTAAAAAAATATCCCAGTGCCCCAGGGCAGTGATTGAGGACATTGTCCGGTGTAGGGGGTGTTAAACGGGTGTCCTGACTCTCTGTGGTCACTAAAAGATCTCATGGCACTCATCGTAAGTGTTAACCCCGGTGTTCTGGCTAAATTCCCAATCTGACTCTTATACCATCATGGTCACCTAATCATCCCCAGTTTACAATTGGCTACGCGTTGGATTTACCCCAGACATAATACTTTGTATTCAGGACAAAATGTTCATTGGTCACATTTTTTACAGTTTTACTTTAGTGCCTTGTTGCAAACAGGATGCATGTTTTGGATTTTTTTTTATGTGTACAGTCTTCCTTATTTTCACTTCTGTCAAGTTGTTGATCAATCCTCAGTTTTCTCCGATTTATTTATTTTTTATTTTTATTTCACCTTTATTTAACCAGGTAGGCTAGTTGAGAACAATTTCTCATTTACAACTGCGACCTCTGGTCAAGATAAAGCAAAGCAGTGCGACAGAAACAACAACACAGAGTTACACATGGAATAAACAAGCGTACTGTCAATAACACAATAGAAAAAAAGAAAGTCTATATACAGTGTGTGCAAATGGCATGAGGAGGTAAGGCAATAAATAGGCCATAGTAGCAGAGTAATTACAATTTAGAAGATAAACACTGGAGTGATAGATGAGCAGATGATGATGAGCAGATGATGGTGTGTAAGTAGAGATACTGGTGTGCAAAAGAGCAGCAAAGTAAATAAAAACAATATGGGGATGAGGTAGGTAGATTGGGTGGGCTATTTACAGATGGACTATGTACAGCTGCAGCGATCGGTTAGCTGCTCAGATAGCAGATGTTTAAAGTTAGTGAGGGAAATGTAAGTCTCCTTTTTGCAATTTGTTCCAGTCACAGGCAGCAGAGAACTGGAAGGAAAGGCTGCCAAAGGAAGTGTTGGCTTTAGGGATGACCAGTGAGATATACCTGCTGGAGCTTGTGATACGAGTGGGTGCTGCTATTGTGACCTGTGAGCTGAGATAAGACGGGGCTTTACCTAGCATAGACTTTTAGATGACCTGGAGCCAGTGGGTCTGGCGACGAATATGTAGCGAGGGCCAGCCGACTAGAGCATAGAGGTCGCAGTGGTGGGTGGTATAAGGCGCTTTGGTAACAAAACGGATGGCACTGTGATAGACAACATCCAATTTGCTGAGTAGAGTATTGGAAGCTATTTTGTAGATGACATCGCCGAAGTCGAGGATCGGTAGGATAGTCAGTTTTACTAGGGTAAGTTTGGCGGCGTGAGTGAAGGAGACTTTGTTGCGAAATAGAAAGCCGATTCTAGATTTGATTTTGGATTGGAGATGTTTGATATGAGTCTGGAAGACTCTGCCAGAGGTCCGGACAACAGGAAGACTCTGCCAGAGGTCCGGACAACAGGAAGACTCTGCCAGAGACAACAGGACCTCCGAGTTGACACACTGAACTCTGTCTGCGAAGTAGTTGGTGAACCAGGCGAGTCAGTCATTTGAGAAACCAAGGCTGTTGAGTCTGCCAATAGTCGAAAGTCGAAAGCCTTGGCCAGGTCGAATACGGCTGCACAGTACTGTCTTTTCTCGATGGCGGTTATGATATCGTTTAGGACCTTGAGCATGGCTGAGGTGAACCCGTGACCAGCTCAGAAACAGGGTTGCATAGTGGAGAATGTACGGTGGGATTCAAAATGGTCGATGATCTGTTTATTAACTTGGCTTTTGAAGACTTTAGAAAGGCAGGGCAGGATGGATATAGGTCTGTAGCAGTTTGGGTCCAGTTTGGGTCTAGAGTGCAGCTTTCCAATCTTTAGGGATCTCGGACTAAATGAAAGAGAGGTTGAACAGACTGGTAATAGGGGTTGCAACAATGGCTGCGGATAATTTTAGAAAGAGAGGGTCCAGATTGTCTAGCCCAGCTGATTTGTACAGGGCCAGGTTTCGCAGCTCTTTCAGAACATCTGCAATCTGGATTTGGGTGAAGGAGAAGCTGGGGGGCCTCGGGCAAGAAGCTGTGAGGGTTGCTGAGCTGAGAGGGTTGCGGAGCTGTTGGCCGGTGACAGTAACATGTATAGTCTAGTGGTGGGCAGTAACATGTATAGTGGTGGACAGTAACATGTATAGTCTAGTGGTGGACAGTAACATGTATAGTGGTGGACAGTAACATGTATAGTGGTGGGCAGTAACATGTATAGTGGTGGACAGTAACATGTATAGTCTAGTGGTGGACAGTAACATGTATAGTCTAGTGGTGGACAGTAACATGTATAGTCTAGTGGTGGACAGTAACATGTATAGTGGTGGACAGTAACATGTATAGTGGTGGGCAGTAACATGTATAGTGGTGGACAGTAACATGTATAGTCTAGTGGTGGGCAGTAACATGTATAGTGGTGGGCAGTAACATGTTTAGTGGTGGACAGTAACATGTATAGTGGTGGACAGTAACATGTATAGTCTAGTGGTGGGCAGTAACATGTATAGTGGTGGACAGTAGGATGTATAGTGGTGGACAGTAACATGTATAGTCTAGTGGTGGACAGTAACATGTATAGTGGTGGACAGTAACATGTATAGTGGTGGGCAGTAACATGTATAGTGGTGGACAGTAACATGTATAGTGGTGGACAGTAACATGTATAGTGGTGGACAGTAACATGTATAGTCTAGTGGTGGACAGTAACATGTATAGTGGTGGACAGTAACATGTATAGTGGTGGACAGTAACATGTATAGTGGTGGACAGTAACATGTATAGTGGTGGACAGTAACATGTTTAGTGGTGGATAGTAACATGTATAGTGGTGGACAGTAACATGTCTAGTGGTGGACAGTAACATGTATAGTCTAGTGGTGGACGGTAACATGTATAGTGGTGGACAGTAACATGTTTAGTGGTGGACAGTAACATGTTTAGTGGTGGACAGTAACATGTTTAGTGGTGGACAGTAACATGTCTAGTGGTGGACAGTAACATGTTTAGTGGTGGACAGTAACATGTCTAGTGGTGGACAGTAACATGTAGTGGTGGACAGTAACATGTCTAGTGGTGGACAGTAACATGTTTAGTGGGGGACAGTAACATGTCTAGTGGTGGACATTAACATGTATAGTCTAGTGGTGGACAGTAACATGTATAGTCTAGTGGTGGACAGTAACATGTATAGTGGTGGACAGTAACATGTATAGTGGTGGGCAGTAACATGTATAGTGGTGGACAGTAACATGTATAGTCTAGTGGTGGGCAGTAACATGTATAGTGGTGGGCAGTAACATGTATAGTGGTGGACAGTAACATGTATAGTGGTGGACAGTAACATGTATAGTCTAGTGGTGGGCAGTAACATGTATAGTGGTGGACAGTAGGATGTATAGTGGTGGACAGTAACATGTATAGTCTAGTGGTGGACAGTAACATGTATAGTGGTGGACAGTAACATGTATAGTGGTGGACAGTAACATGTATAGTGGTGGGCAGTAACATGTATAGTGGTGGACAGTAACATGTATAGTCTAGTGGTGGACAGTAACATGTATAGTGGTGGACAGTAACATGTATAGTGGTGGACAGTAACATGTATAGTGGTGGACAGTAACATGTATAGTGGTGGACAGTAACATGTTTAGTGGTGGATAGTAACATGTATAGTGGTGGACAGTAACATGTCTAGTGGTGGACAGTAACATGTATAGTCTAGTGGTGGACGGTAACATGTATAGTGGTGGGCAGTAACATGTATAGTGGTGGACAGTAACATGTATAGTCTAGTGGTGGGCAGTAACATGTATAGTGGTGGGCAGTAACATGTATAGTGGTGGACAGTAACATGTATAGTGGTGGACAGTAACATGTATAGTCTAGTGGTGGGCAGTAACATGTATAGTGGTGGACAGTAGGATGTATAGTGGTGGACAGTAACATGTATAGTCTAGTGGTGGACAGTAACATGTATAGTGGTGGACAGTAACATGTATAGTGGTGGACAGTAACATGTATAGTGGTGGGCAGTAACATGTATAGTGGTGGACAGTAACATGTATAGTCTAGTGGTGGACAGTAACATGTATAGTGGTGGACAGTAACATGTATAGTGGTGGACAGTAACATGTATAGTGGTGGACAGTAACATGTATAGTGGTGGACAGTAACATGTTTAGTGGTGGATAGTAACATGTATAGTGGTGGACAGTAACATGTCTAGTGGTGGACAGTAACATGTATAGTCTAGTGGTGGACGGTAACATGTATAGTGGTGGACAGTAACATGTTTAGTGGTGGACAGTAACATGTCTAGTGGTGGACAGTAACATGTTTAGTGGTGGACAGTAACATGTCTAGTCTAGTGGTGGACAGTAACATGTTTAGTGGTGGACAGTAACATGTCTAGTGGTGGACAGTAACATGTTTAGTGGTGGACAGTAACATGTCTAGTGGTGGACAGTAACATGTAGTGGTGGACAGTAACATGTCTAGTGGTGGACAGTAACATGTTTAGTGGGGGACAGTAACATGTCTAGTGGTGGACATTAACATGTATAGTCTAGTGGTGGACAGTAACATGTATAGTCTAGTGGTGGACAGTAACATGTATAGTCTAGTGGTGGACAGTAACATGTATAGTGGTGGACAGTAACATGTATAGTCTAGTGGTGGACAGTAACATGTATAGTGGTGGACAGTAACATGTCTAGTGGTGGACAGTAACATGTTTAGTGGTGGACAGTAACATGTATAGTGGTGGACAGTAACATGTATAGTGGTGGACAGTAACATGTCTAGTGGTGGACAGTAACATGTATAGTCTAGTGGTGGACAGTAACATGTATAGTCTAGTGGTGGACAGTAACATGTTTAGTGGTGGACAGTAACATGTATAGTGGTGGACAGTAACATGTCTAGTGGTGGACAGTAACATGTATAGTCTAGTGGTGGACGGTAACATGTATAGTGGTGGACAGTAACATGTATAGTCTAGTGGTGGACAGTAACATGTATAGTGGTGGACAGTAACATGTCTAGTGGTGGACAGTAACATGCATAGTGGTGGACAGTAACATGTTTAGTAGTGGACAGTAACATGTATAGTGGTGGACAGTAACATGTTTAGTGGTGGACAGTAACATGTTTAGTGGTGGACAGTAACATATATAGTCTAGTGGTGGACAGTAACATGTATAGTGGTGGACAGTAACGTGTATAGTGGTGGACAGTAACATGTTTAGTGGTGGACAGTAACATGTTTAGTGCTGGACAGTAACATATATAGTCTAGTGGTGGACAGTAACATGTATAGTCTAGTGGTGGACAGTAACATGTTTAGTGGTGGACAGTAACATGTATAGTGGTGGACAGTAACATGTATAGTCTAGTGGTGGACAGTAACATGTTTAGTGGTGGACAGTAACATATATAGTCTAGTGGTGGACAGTAACATGTATAGTCTAGTGGTGGACAGTAACATGTATAGTGGTGGACAGTAACATGTATAGTCTAGTGGTGGACAGTAACATGTCTAGTAGTGGTCAGTAACATATATAGTCTAGTGGTGGACAGTAACATGTATAGTCTAGTGGTGGACAGTAACATGTATAGTCTAGTGGTGGACAGTAACATGTATAGTCTAGTGGTGGACAGTAACATATATAGTCTAGTGGTGGACAGTAACATGTATAGTGGTGGACAGTAGGATGTATAGTGGTGGACAGTAACATGTATAGTCTAGTGGTGGACAGTAACATGTTTAGTGGTGGACAGTAACATATATAGTCTAGTGGTGGACAGTAACATGTATAGTCTAGTGGTGGACAGTAACATGTATAGTCTAGTGGTGGACGGTAACATGTATAGTGGTGGACAGTAACATGTATAGTGGTGGACAGTAACATGTTTAGTGGTGGACAGTAACATGTTTAGTGGTGGACAGTAACATATATAGTCTAGTGGTGGGCAGTAACATGTATAGTCTAGTGGTGGACAGTAACATGTATAGTGGTGGACAGTAACATGTTTAGTGGTGGACAGTAACATATATAGTGGTGGACAGTAACATGTATAGTCTAGTGGTGGACAGTAACATGTATAGTGGTGGACAGTAACATGTATAGTCTAGTGGTGGACAGTAACATGTATAGTCTAGTGGTGGACAGTAACATGTATAGTGGTGGACAGTAACATGTATAGTCTAGTGGTGGACAGTAACATGTATAGTGGTGGACAGTAACATGTATAGTCTAGTGGTGGACAGTAACATGTATAGTGGTGGACAGTAACATGTCTAGTGGTGGACAGTAACATGTATAGTCTAGTGGTGGACAGTAACATGTATAGTCTAGTGGTGGACAGTAACATGTATAGTCTAGTGGTGGACAGTAACATGTATAGTCTAGTGGTGGACAGTAACATGTATAGTCTAGTGGTGGACAGTAACATGTATAGTCTAGTGGTGGACAGTAACATGTATAGTGGTGGACAGTAACATATATAGTCTAGTGGTGGACAGTAACATGTATAGTCTAGTGGTGGACAGTAACATGTATAGTGGTGGACAGTAACATGTATAGTCTAGTGGTGGACAGTAACATGTATAGTCTAGTGGTGGACAGTAACATGTATAGTGGTGGACAGTAGGATGTATAGTGGTGGACAGTAACATGTATAGTCTAGTGGTGGACAGTAACATGTATAGTCTAGTGGTGGACAGTAACATGTATAGTCTAGTGGTGGACAGTAACATGTATAGTCTAGTGGTGGACAGTAACATGTATAGTCTAGTGGTGGACAGTAACATGTATAGTCTAGTGGTGGACAGTAACATGTATAGTCTAGTGGTGGACAGTAACATGTATAGTCTAGTGGTGGACAGTAACATGTATAGTCTAGTGGTGGACAGTAACATGTATAGTCTAGTGGTGGACAGTAACATGTATAGTCTAGTGGTGGACAGTAACATGTATAGTCTAGTGGTGGACAGTAACATGTATAGTGGTGGACAGTAGGATGTATAGTGGTGGACAGTAACATGTATAGTCTAGTGGTGGACAGTAACATGTATAGTGGTGGACAGTAACATATATAGTCTAGTGGTGGACAGTAACATGTATAGTCTAGTGGTGGACAGTAACATGTATAGTGGTGGACAGTAACATGTATAGTCTAGTGGTGGACAGTAACATGTATAGTCTAGTGTTGGGCAGTAACATGTATAGTGGTGGACAGTAACATATATAGTCTAGTGGTGGACAGTAACATGTATAGTCTAGTGGTGGACAGTAACATGTATAGTCTAGTGGTGGACAGTAACATATATAGTCTAGTGGTGGACAGTAA
The DNA here is from genome assembly GCF_013265735.2 of Oncorhynchus mykiss. Lineage (NCBI taxonomy): Eukaryota > Metazoa > Chordata > Actinopteri > Salmoniformes > Salmonidae > Oncorhynchus > Oncorhynchus mykiss. The sequence continues at coordinate 42,807,926 of NC_048568.1, read as the reverse complement.
CATATATAGTCTAGTGGTGGACAGTAACATGTATAGTCTAGTGGTGGACAGTAACATGTATAGTGGTGGACAGTAACATGTATAGTGGTGGGCAGTAACATGTATAGTCTAGTGGTGGACAGTAACATGTATAGTCTAGTGGTGGACAGTAACATGTATAGTCTAGTGGTGGACAGTAACATGTACAGTGGTGGACAGTAACATGTATAGTCTAGTGGTGGACAGTAACATGTATAGTCTAGTGGTGGACAGTAACATGTATAGTCTAGTGGTGGACAGTAACATGTATAGTCTAGTGGTGGACAGTAACATGTATAGTCTAGTGGTGGACAGTAACATGTATAGTCTAGTGGTGGACAGTAACATGTATAGTCTAGTGGTGGACAGTAACATGTTTAGTGGTGGACAGTCACATGTATAGTCTAGTGGTGGACAGTAACATGTATAGTCTAGTGGTGGACAGTAACATGTATAGTCTAGTGGTGGACAGTAACATGTATAGTCTAGTGGTGGACAGTAACATGTATAGTCTAGTGGTGGACAGTAACATGTATAGTCTAGTGGTGGACAGTAACATGTATAGTCTAGTGGTGGACAGTAACATGTATAGTCTAGTGGTGGACAGTAACATGTATAGTCTAGTGGTGGACAGTAACATGTATAGTCTAGTGGTGGACAGTAACATGTATAGTGGTGGACAGTAACATATATAGTCTAGTGGTGGACAGTAACATGTATAGTCTAGTGGTGGACAGTAACATGTATAGTGGTGGACAGTAACATGTATAGTCTAGTGGTGGACAGTAACATGTATAGTCTAGTGGTGGACAGTAACATGTATAGTCTAGTGGTGGACAGTAACATGTATAGTGGTGGACAGTAGGATGTATAGTGGTGGACAGTAACATGTATAGTCAAGTGGTGGACAGTAACATGTATAGTCTAGTGGTGGGCAGTAACATGTATAGTGGTGGACAGTAGGATGTATAGTGGTGGACAGTAACATGTATAGTGGTGGACAGTAACATGTATAGTCTAGTGGTGGACAGTAACATGTATAGTCTAGTGGTGGACAGTAACATGTATAGTCTAGTGGTGGACAGTAACATGTATAGTCTAGTGGTGGACAGTAACATGTCTAGTGGTGGACAGTAACATGTTTAGTGGTGGACAGTAACATGTATAGTGGTGGACAGTAACATGTATAGTGTTGGACAGTAACATGTCTAGTGGTGGACAGTAACATGTATAGTCTAGTGGTGGACAGTAACATGTATAGTCTAGTGGTGGACAGTAACATGTATAGTCTAGTGGTGGACAGTAACATGTATAGTCTAGTGGTGGACAGTAACATGTATAGTCTAGTGGTGGACAGTAACATGTATAGTCTAGTGGTGGACAGTAACATGTCTAGTGGTGGACAGTAACATGTTTAGTGGTGGACAGTAACATGTATAGTGGTGGACAGTAACATGTATAGTGGTGGACAGTAACATGTATAGTCTAGTGGTGGACAGTAACATGTGTATTCTAGTGGTGGACAGTAACCTATATAGTGGTGGACAGTAACATGTATAGTCTAGTGGTGGACAGTAACATGTATAGTCTAGTGGTGGACAGTAACATGTATAGTCTAGTGGTGGACAGTAACATGTATAGTCTAGTGGTGGACAGTAACATGTATAGTCTAGTGGTGGACAGTAACATGTATAGTGGTGGACAGTAACATGTCTAGTGGTGGACAGTAACATGTATAGTGGTGGACAGTAACATGTATAGTGGTGGACAGTAACATGTATAGTCTAGTGGTGGACAGTAACATGTATAGTGTTGGACAGTAACATGTATAGTCTAGTGGTGGACAGTAACATGTATAGTCTAGTGGTGGGCAGTAACATGTATAGTCTAGTGGTGGGCAGTAACATGTATAGTGGTGGACAGTAACATGTATAGTGGTGGACAGTAACATGTATAGTGGTGGACAGTAACATGTATAGTGATGGGCATTAACATGTATAGTCTAGTGGTGGACAGTAACATGTATAGTCTAGTAGTGGGCAGTAACATGTATAGTCTAGTGGTGGGCAGTAACATGTATAGTCTAGTGGTGGGCAGTAACATGTATAGTCTAGTGGTGGGCAGTAACATGTATAGTGGTGGACAGTAACATGTCTAGTGGTGGACAGTAACATGTATAGTCTAGTGGTGGACAGTAACATGTATAGTGGTGGACAGTAACATGTATAGTCTAGTGGTGGACAGTAACATGTCTAGTAGTGGTCAGTAACATATATAGTCTAGTGGTGGACAGTAACATGTATAGTCTAGTGGTGGACAGTAACATGTATAGTCTAGTGGTGGACAGTAACATGTATAGTCTAGTGGTGGACAGTAACATATATAGTCTAGTGGTGGACAGTAACATGTATAGTGGTGGACAGTAGGATGTATAGTGGTGGACAGTAACATGTATAGTCTAGTGGTGGACAGTAACATGTTTAGTGGTGGACAGTAACATATATAGTCTAGTGGTGGACAGTAACATGTATAGTCTAGTGGTGGACAGTAACATGTATAGTCTAGTGGTGGACGGTAACATGTATAGTGGTGGACAGTAACATGTATAGTGGTGGACAGTAACATGTTTAGTGGTGGACAGTAACATGTTTAGTGGTGGACAGTAACATATATAGTCTAGTGGTGGGCAGTAACATGTATAGTCTAGTGGTGGACAGTAACATGTATAGTGGTGGACAGTAACATGTTTAGTGGTGGACAGTAACATATATAGTGGTGGACAGTAACATGTATAGTCTAGTGGTGGACAGTAACATGTATAGTGGTGGACAGTAACATGTATAGTCTAGTGGTGGACAGTAACATGTATAGTCTAGTGGTGGACAGTAACATGTATAGTGGTGGACAGTAACATGTATAGTCTAGTGGTGGACAGTAACATGTATAGTGGTGGACAGTAACATGTATAGTCTAGTGGTGGACAGTAACATGTATAGTGGTGGACAGTAACATGTCTAGTGGTGGACAGTAACATGTATAGTCTAGTGGTGGACAGTAACATGTATAGTCTAGTGGTGGACAGTAACATGTATAGTCTAGTGGTGGACAGTAACATGTATAGTCTAGTGGTGGACAGTAACATGTATAGTCTAGTGGTGGACAGTAACATGTATAGTCTAGTGGTGGACAGTAACATGTATAGTGGTGGACAGTAACATATATAGTCTAGTGGTGGACAGTAACATGTATAGTCTAGTGGTGGACAGTAACATGTATAGTGGTGGACAGTAACATGTATAGTCTAGTGGTGGACAGTAACATGTATAGTCTAGTGGTGGACAGTAACATGTATAGTGGTGGACAGTAGGATGTATAGTGGTGGACAGTAACATGTATAGTCTAGTGGTGGACAGTAACATGTATAGTCTAGTGGTGGACAGTAACATGTATAGTCTAGTGGTGGACAGTAACATGTATAGTCTAGTGGTGGACAGTAACATGTATAGTCTAGTGGTGGACAGTAACATGTATAGTCTAGTGGTGGACAGTAACATGTATAGTCTAGTGGTGGACAGTAACATGTATAGTCTAGTGGTGGACAGTAACATGTATAGTCTAGTGGTGGACAGTAACATGTATAGTCTAGTGGTGGACAGTAACATGTATAGTCTAGTGGTGGACAGTAACATGTATAGTCTAGTGGTGGACAGTAACATGTATAGTGGTGGACAGTAGGATGTATAGTGGTGGACAGTAACATGTATAGTCTAGTGGTGGACAGTAACATGTATAGTGGTGGACAGTAACATATATAGTCTAGTGGTGGACAGTAACATGTATAGTCTAGTGGTGGACAGTAACATGTATAGTGGTGGACAGTAACATGTATAGTCTAGTGGTGGACAGTAACATGTATAGTCTAGTGTTGGGCAGTAACATGTATAGTGGTGGACAGTAACATATATAGTCTAGTGGTGGACAGTAACATGTATAGTCTAGTGGTGGACAGTAACATGTATAGTGGTGGACAGTAACATGTATAGTCTAGTGGTGGACAGTAACATATATAGTCTAGTGGTGGACAGTAACATATATAGTCTAGTGGTGGACAGTAACATGTATAGTCTAGTGGTGGACAGTAACATGTATAGTGGTGGACAGTAACATGTATAGTGGTGGGCAGTAACATGTATAGTCTAGTGGTGGACAGTAACATGTATAGTCTAGTGGTGGACAGTAACATGTATAGTCTAGTGGTGGACAGTAACATGTACAGTGGTGGACAGTAACATGTATAGTCTAGTGGTGGACAGTAACATGTATAGTCTAGTGGTGGACAGTAACATGTATAGTCTAGTGGTGGACAGTAACATGTATAGTCTAGTGGTGGACAGTAACATGTATAGTCTAGTGGTGGACAGTAACATGTATAGTCTAGTGGTGGACAGTAACATGTATAGTCTAGTGGTGGACAGTAACATGTTTAGTGGTGGACAGTCACATGTATAGTCTAGTGGTGGACAGTAACATGTATAGTCTAGTGGTGGACAGTAACATGTATAGTCTAGTGGTGGACAGTAACATGTATAGTCTAGTGGTGGACAGTAACATGTATAGTCTAGTGGTGGACAGTAACATGTATAGTCTAGTGGTGGACAGTAACATGTATAGTCTAGTGGTGGACAGTAACATGTATAGTCTAGTGGTGGACAGTAACATGTATAGTCTAGTGGTGGACAGTAACATGTATAGTCTAGTGGTGGACAGTAACATGTATAGTGGTGGACAGTAACATATATAGTCTAGTGGTGGACAGTAACATGTATAGTCTAGTGGTGGACAGTAACATGTATAGTGGTGGACAGTAACATGTATAGTCTAGTGGTGGACAGTAACATGTATAGTCTAGTGGTGGACAGTAACATGTATAGTCTAGTGGTGGGCAGTAACATGTATAGTGGTGGACAGTAGGATGTATAGTGGTGGACAGTAACATGTATAGTCTAGTGGTGGACAGTAACATGTATAGTCTAGTGGTGGGCAGTAACATGTATAGTGGTGGACAGTAGGATGTATAGTGGTGGACAGTAACATGTATAGTGGTGGACAGTAACATGTATAGTCTAGTGGTGGACAGTAACATGTATAGTCTAGTGGTGGACAGTAACATGTATAGTCTAGTGGTGGACAGTAACATGTATAGTCTAGTGGTGGACAGTAACATGTCTAGTGGTGGACAGTAACATGTTTAGTGGTGGACAGTAACATGTATAGTGGTGGACAGTAACATGTATAGTGTTGGACAGTAACATGTCTAGTGGTGGACAGTAACATGTATAGTCTAGTGGTGGACAGTAACATGTATAGTCTAGTGGTGGACAGTAACATGTATAGTCTAGTGGTGGACAGTAACATGTATAGTCTAGTGGTGGACAGTAACATGTATAGTCTAGTGGTGGACAGTAACATGTATAGTCTAGTGGTGGACAGTAACATGTCTAGTGGTGGACAGTAACATGTTTAGTGGTGGACAGTAACATGTATAGTGGTGGACAGTAACATGTATAGTGGTGGACAGTAACATGTCTAGTGGTGGACAGTAACATGTATAGTCTAGTGGTGGACAGTAACATGTATAGTGGTGGACAGTAACATGTATAGTCTAGTGGTGGACAGTAACATGTATAGTGGTGGACAGTAACATGTCTAGTGGTGGACAGTAACATGTTTAGTGGTGGACAGTAACATGTATAGTGGTGGACAGTAACATGTATAGTGGTGGACAGTAACATGTTTAGTGGTGGACAGTAACATGTATAGTGGTGGACAGTAACATGTATAGTGGTGGACAGTAACATGTCTAGTGGTGGACAGTAACATGTATAGTCTAGTGGTGGACAGTAACATGTATATTCTAGTGGTGGACAGTAACATATATAGTGGTGGACAGTAACATGTATAGTCTAGTGGTGGACAGTAACATGTATAGTCTAGTGGTGGACAGTAACATGTATAGTCTAGTGGTGGACAGTAACATGTATAGTCTAGTGGTGGACAGTAACATGTATAGTCTAGTGGTGGACAGTAACATGTATAGTGGTGGACAGTAACATGTCTAGTGGTGGACAGTAACATGTATAGTGGTGGACAGTAACATGTATAGTGGTGGACAGTAACATGTATAGTCTAGTGGTGGACAGTAACATGTATAGTGTTGGACAGTAACATGTATAGTCTAGTGGTGGACAGTAACATGTATAGTCTAGTAGTGGGCAGTAACATGTATAGTCTAGTGGTGGACAGTAACATGTATAGTGTTGGACAGTAACATGTATAGTGATGGGCATTAACATGTATAGTCTAGTGGTGGACAGTAACATGTATAGTGGTGGACAGTAACATGTATAGTCTAGTGGTGGACAGTAACATGTATAGTGGTGGACAGTAACATGTCTAGTGGTGGACAGTAACATGTTTAGTGGTGGACAGTAACATGTATAGTGGTGGACAGTAACATGTATAGTGGTGGACAGTAACATGTATAGTGGTGGACAGTAACATGTTTAGTGGTGGACAGTAACATGTATAGTGGTGGACAGTAACATGTATAGTGGTGGACAGTAACATGTCTAGTGGTGGACAGTAACATGTATAGTCTAGTGGTGGACAGTAACATGTATATTCTAGTGGTGGACAGTAACATATATAGTGGTGGACAGTAACATGTATAGTCTAGTGGTGGACAGTAACATGTATAGTCTAGTGGTGGACAGTAACATGTATAGTCTAGTGGTGGACAGTAACATGTATAGTCTAGTGGTGGACAGTAACATGTATAGTCTAGTGGTGGACAGTAACATGTATAGTGGTGGACAGTAACATGTCTAGTGGTGGACAGTAACATGTATAGTGGTGGACAGTAACATGTATAGTGGTGGACAGTAACATGTATAGTGGTGGACAGTAACATGTATAGTGATGGGCATTAACATGTATAGTCTAGTGGTGGACAGTAACATGTATAGTCTAGTAGTGGGCAGTAACATGTATAGTCTAGTGGTGGGCAGTAACATGTATAGTCTAGTGGTGGGCAGTAACATGTATAGTCTAGTGGTGGGCAGTAACATGTATAGTGGTGGACAGTAACATGTATAGTCTAGTGGTGGGCAGTAACATGTATAGTCTAGTGGTGGGCAGTAACATGTATAGTCTAGTGGTGGACAGTAACATGTATAGTGGTGGACAGTAACATGTATAGTCTAGTGGTGGACAGTAACATGTATAGTCTAGTGGTGGACAGTAACATGTATAGTCTAGTGGTGGACAGTAACATGTATAGTCTAGTGGTGGACAGTAACATGTATAGTCTAGTGGTGGACAGTAACATGTATAGTCTAGTGGTGGGCAGTAACATGTATAGTGGTGGACAGTAGGATGTATAGTGGTGGACAGTAACATGTTTAGTGGTGGACAGTAACATATATAGTCTAGTGGTGGACAATAACATGTATAGTCTAGTGGTGGTCAGTATCATGTATAGTCTAGTGGTGGACAGTACCATGTATAGTGGTGGACAGTAACATGTATAGTGGTGGACAGTTGATATCTTAGTTGATAAAAATGGCTGGGATTCAATCCAATTGCACTTTGTCAACAATGTGCCATTTAAGAACATTTTCGGTTAAGGCCGACATATGTTCAGCATTTACCATGAGTGAGTTGTCTGTGACAGCATTTATCTGTGAGTGCATAGTCCGTGACAGCATTTATCCGTGACTGCGTAGTCCGTGACAGCATTTATCTGTGACTGCCTTGTCCTTCACTGCGTTGTCCGTGACAGCATTTATCTGTGACTGCGTTGTCCTTCACTGCGTTATACGTGACAGCATTTACCTGTGACTGCGTGGTCCGTGACAGCATTTATGTATAGTCTAGTGGTGGACAGTAACATGTATAGTCTAGTGGTGGACAGTAACATGTATAGTGGTGGGCAGTAACATGTATAGTGGTGGACAGTAACATGTATAGTCTAGTAGTGGTCAGTATCATGTATAGTCTAGTGGTGGACAGTAACATGTATAGTCTAGTGGTGGACAGTAACATGTATAGTCTAGTGGTGGACAGTAACATGTATAGTGGTGGACAGTAACATGTCTAGTGGTGGACAGTAACATGTATAGTGGTGGACAGTAACATGTATAGTCTAGTGGTGGACAGTAACATGTATAGTGTTGGACAGTAACATGTATAGTCTAGTGGTGGACAGTAACATGTATAGTCTAGTGGTGGACAGTAACATGTATAGTCTAGTGGTGGGCAGTAACATGTATAGTCTAGTGGTGGGCAGTAACATGTATAGTGGTGGACAGTAACATGTATAGTGGTGGACAGTAACATGTATAGTGGTGGACAGTAACATGTATAGTGATGGGCATTAACATGTATAGTCTAGTGGTGGACAGTAACATGTATAGTCTAGTAGTGGGCAGTAACATGTATAGTCTAGTGGTGGGCAGTAACATGTATAGTCTAGTGGTGGGCAGTAACATGTATAGTCTAGTGGTGGGCAGTAACATGTTTAGTGGTGGGCAGTAACATGTATAGTCTAGTGGTGGGCAGTAACATGTTTAGTCTAGTGGTGGACAGTAACATGTATAGTGGTGGACAGTAACATGTATAGTCTAGTGGTGGACAGTAACATGTATAGTCTAGTGGTGGACAGTAACATGTATAGTCTAGTGGTGGACAGTAACATATATAGTCTAGTGGTGGACAGTAACATGTATAGTCTAGTGGTGGACAGTAACATGTATAGTCTAGTGGTGGGCAGTAACATGTATAGTGGTGGACAGTAGGATGTATAGTGGTGGACAGTAACATGTATAGTGGTGGACAGTAACATGTATAGTCTAGTGGTGGACAATAACATGTATAGTCTAGTGGTGGTCAGTATCATGTATAGTCTAGTGGTGGACAGTAACATGTATAGTGGTGGACAGTAACATGTATAGTGGTGGACAGTTGATATCTTAGTTGATAAAAATGGCTGGGATTCAATCCAATTGCACTTTGTCAACAATGTGCCATTTAAGAACATTTTCGGTTAAGGCCGACATATGTTCAGCATTTACCATGAGTGAGTTGTCTGTGACAGCATTTATCTGTGAGTGCATAGTCCGTGACAGCATTTATCCGTGACTGCGTAGTCCGTGACAGCATTTATCTGTGACTGCCTTGTCCTTCACTGCGTTGTCCGTGACAGCATTTATCTGTGACTGCGTTGTCCTTCACTGCGTTATACGTGACAGCATTTACCTGTGACTGCGTGGTCCGTGACAGCATTTATCCGTGACTGCATTGTCCGTGAAAGCAGGAACATTGCCTTTAAAACATTGACAATAAGATGCGATCAGATTGAATCCAGGCCTTAGATGATAGCGTAGGTGACCTGTGAGGTTTGTCCATTCTGGTTTAGATAAAAGTCACAGAAAAGGAGAAAAATGTAACTACATATGTGCAAATACCCCAAAGTGTCTGACTGTTAACTGATTGTTGCTGATTGTGACTTTTGAGAGCTAGTGAGAACAGAGAGGTTATACTCAGGATGAGATATTCAGCTGACATCAATGAGCAACCAGATATAACTATCGCTGTTCTGATTCATTAAGACATCTAGAATTAGATATGTGTTTTTGGTTGTTGACTCAATTAGACCATGCCCATTTCAAGTTTATATTTCACCCAAAATAAAAAAGTTATTTCACAATATTTAGGCAAGTTAGCTGGCTATCTAATCTCTCCTGCTTTGTAATGGACCCCTTTGCTTATCTCGAAACTAAATTAATTGCTGTTGC